>NC_082596.1:73496387-73805887 GCF_030936135.1 Gavia stellata
ACCCTGTTAGACAAGCAGGGTAATGGTGGAACTCCATCTTACTGCCACGTGCTGGCTGGACACCCAGCAGCTTGGCATTATTTAAGTCCATTTGAGTTTTGCCCAACTCAAATCCTTACTTGGTTTGTTGAACTTCCCAGCTGCTACCAGCTTTTTGGTTTAGTTTTCTTTTGCCACCAGACAGCAATTTCTGTCTAGGTACCATACTTCAGAAAATGGAGTTAAATGTTATGAAAACCTTTACCTTCTGTTTTCTGGGGGATTATTATGTTTTCTAAGAAAAGCTCAAATGTGAGATTTGATATCGAACAATTTTTATTTGCCTTTCCCACTTTCCATAATTCCCATGCTCTTTGTTGTTTATATTATAGACATAGATCGTAGTACTTGCTGTGCAAGCAAAAAACAGCTAGAGGAAGCACGTCCAGATGCATATATGCCCTTTGATCTTCATTTAGCGCTAGTGCTCAGCTGTTCCTTGCTTGTGGCATGTGTACTCTAATATTGCTTAATCCGCTTTAAAAAAAACCCCAAAAATAATGTAAATGTATTAGAAACTGTAATTATCCTACTTCTTGCCACTTGCACTGAAGAGAAAAAAGAAAAACAAATACACATGCTTTAGCTGAAAAATCAGATTCTTTCTTCTGTCCCTTCCCATGCTAGTGAAGAAAAGCAAAACTTAACAGCAGAACAGTTAGCAAAAGGTCTTCCAGTTGTTGATCAGCTACACATTGTATGTATGCATATGTATATCCCAGATACAGTTAGTCTATTTGCGATTTTGAAGGATTTGTGATTTTCCCTTTTAAGATTGGGGTAACTTGATTCAGATTCAGGCTTGCTATTATGCTTAATGAGACACTAAAAAGGCAATGTTTTCATGTTTTCATTTGTATTAGACTTGTGCCCGAATTTGGGTTTGATGGCTCAGGACCTGAGCCTGCCCTCCTCTGGAGTAAGAGGAGACCTGTGTATATTAGCGGCATGACCACAGTTTTGGCTCCTGAGTTAGGTTCTCTTCACTATAATAACTGCTGGTTTTCTTGCAGATGACCATAATGGAGGGCAGCTGAGGGGTGCATGGGTGCTAAGGACCTCAAAGCAGACGTCCGTGAGAAAACTTCAAGCTTGCATGCACAGTAATTTTTGACTTACTGCGCCTGATGACAGCATCCACTCTTCCACTGCTTTTGTGGTTGTGCAACATCATCAAGGGGTCAAAGTAACTGTTTTACCAGCTATTAAGGATGATGGTCGAAAAGGTTTGTGACCAGTACTTCCTCTGAATATTGTTTAATTGAAGAGCAGGGAAGATTCTTGCAGTAAGAGATACTTAATATGCAAAGCATCAGTGCCTGGGTCCATTTCCTGTCATTAGCCTTCCTGGAAGCACTTGCTGTGACTAATGTGGCCCTTCTACACAGAGTGGGGTCATGCAGTTTGCACCCCTGGGGTAGAAGCACCTGGTTTCTGAAGCGATGCCGCAGCAGCTGCTGCCAGCACAACGAAGGGGGGCCAAGGTGGCGAGGCTGAAGGGATGCGAGGCCCATCGCCTCAGTGGTCTTGCAGGAGGGGAAAAAAAACCTTATAAGCAGTGACAAGGAGCCAAATGGCCTATGGAAAACGCCCAGTTTATATCCACCTTTGTGGAAAACGGGCCCATTTCCTAGAAGCTGATACCGACAGGAAGCCCAAGCGCGTCTCAGCCTCAGAGGCGAGACCTGGCTCCCCCCTCATCCCTGCAGGTGCGTTCGTCTGGGTATCTGACTGCTGCAGCATGCTAGCAAGAAGAAAACAAGCTCCTATAGTGTGCCAAGTGTTTAATCTAGAGATTAGTACAATATTTTGCTTTTCTGTGGTCTCAATGTGACATTGAAAGCCTACATTGCCCTAAGGAGCATATGCAGACCCTGAGTTAGCACCCCAATGCTCCTTTTCCTGGTGTTTTGGTACTGCAGAACCTCAAACACACAGTGCGGTGTAATCCTTAGCCTATGTTTTCTCCTGAATTGGACAGTTCCTCAGTCTCCCTTCAGAAACATTGTTAAGGTCATTAATTTAAGTGCAAAGAGACAATTCGCCCTTTTTTACTCGTTGAAGCTAGCAGAAAAGCATGGCTCTACCATTGATACATAGGCTTGAAAGGCAAAGGTCTTGTGTCTGGATTACTCCTCTTGGGTGCTACAGGTGCGGTGCTGGAGTGCTGCTGGTTGCTCATCTAAGTCTTTCAGTCAGTGCCAGTAAAAGCACTTTTCTTCAGGTCAGAACACATTAAAATTAAAATTCTGCTTCATTAGCTGGTCACTGGGGTTGCGCTTATGCATGAAGATTAAATACTAATGTGAATATGGAAAAAAAAAGAGACTCTGGGCAGGATAAAGCTAATCATAGGGCAAAGACTGAATGTCTACAGTGCACTGCTTGCTGCGCTGTGATGCTTTTCTCAAAACCATCCTCAGCAAAGAGACTCTGAAAATGGCAGCTCAGTCTGGAAGCAGGGAGTGATACTGGTCTAGGTTAACCATGCAGACTTGGAGAAGAAAGACAAGAAGCCAGACATAACATCATGATAAACTAAATGTAATAAGGGTTTCCAGCGGTATTAATATTAGATGATAATGTCCAAGCACAGCTGGTAATTAGACAGGAGAGCTGCCAAGGCCAGTCATTAGTAATGTTGATCTATTCACTCGAAAACCAGAAAAAAGTGTTGCAGATGTTTCTCTGTCACTTTTGTTTTGGCTGTAATCGACACAACAGCCCTTCTCCTCCATTGCAGGTAAAAAGTTCACCCCCTGCGTAACAGACTTGGATGGTTTGAGTTGCCACAGGATGTTCTTATTCCTTACTTGTTGTGTTTGGCCCAGGGCTGTAAATCACAAATACCAGGCTGTGTAATTCTGACTTTTATTACATTAATGTATTTTAAGAGCAGGAAATCTATAGGCTTTTGGCTCTGTGTAGCAAAAGCAAAGCACGGTGGGAACTCTGTGGTCAGGAACATTCTCAGAAATATGCCTCTTGTTGCAAAGGTGACCTCAGGATAATCTTTGCTCAGCTTTTGGGCTGGGGAAGGAAGGACATCTCAACCTCTCAGCTCAGGTGTGAGCTGGGACATGGGTTCTGGGTGGAAGAATTCTTTCCCTGAGCGTAGTGAGGAAGGGAAGGGTGAAAAAACTGGTGTTAACCCCAGTACGGAGACCAGCTTGCAGATGCAGGATCCAGTTTGCGCGATTGCAATGCTCATGTGCATTGCAATGCTCATCATTGCATAGCAGCAACGGCATAGCCGAGACAGCAGTTGAAGACTCCTAACTCCCCAGCCTGGTGCCTCTTCTACTGGCTAAGCTCTACCTGCAATCGCTTCAGGAAAAAAAATAGACCACCAAAGTGCAGGCATTGGTAGCCTGGCTTAGCTTGCTTAGCCCCAGTGAGCTCCTGATCTGTGCTCTGCTTCTCAGCGAGTATCTGTATCCACAAACAGTTCGCGTGGCCACACAAAGAAGGGGGATAAAGCGTGAGCTTTCCTGCTGCTGCAGTCTGCACAGGTGGGCTGAGGAACAGGCTGGAATCCAGGGGCGCGAAATAACGACCAGGCAGCTGAAAACTGGCTCTGTCCTGCATGCTCTGCACCAGGACTCCAGTTTCTCCTCTTGTTAACAAATGTGTTACTGCTTTTTGGGTATCAGCGGGGACCAGGGGGACTTGACTGCAGCCGGTCTTCAAAGGTCTGCACAGGTAAGGCTGTGAGGGACAACAACCTGGGAGGCTCTTTCTCGGTGTCCCTTTTTAATGAGGTAAGATGGAAGGACGATGTGTAGAGGTAATAGTCGGCTCGGCTTCCTTGGTCTCTTTCTGGGTGTTAAGCTATCTTAAATAAACCTCAGGTATTTCAGGAAGCTCCTCTCCAGCCCCACTAAGCTTCGATGGTGTCACAGCATGCAAAATTGGCCTTTACGTCTGGAAAATCCTTCAGACTTGTGGCTGGCCACCACAAGAACCGGTGTTCGGTGGGTATAACTGTTGAGTGAACTCACTAATGATCACGAGCTTCTCTGTGAGCCTGTCATTTTCCACTCTGCTTTTGCACAGCTCATATCTTCAGGCTATTTTAATTTGGGGGAAGGGAGGGGAGGGAAACCAGATTGTTAAGCACTTGGTCTGCAGAGCCAGGACTGCAGCATCCATTTAGGATGGCCTCTAGGCTAGAAAACTCTATATTGCTCTGCCTGGGGAAAAAAAACTTCCCAGTGTGAATAGTCTAACCTGAGAGAGGACTGTCAGTGGTGTTCAATGGGCTGTGTTATATCTATAAAGTTGCCTGTGAGTACAAATATTTGCAGGAGAGATGTTCAACAAGCATCCATCTTTTTGAAAGCATAAAAAATGGATTGCTCCTTTTTTATTTCTTCTGAATAACCTATCCTGAATTCACTGCTTTCCTTCAGCTGTGAAAGTGTGCTGGAAAGTCTTGAACATAACAGAGTGATGTTATTGCTCTTGATTCTTCTTGTTCATAAGTACCCTGCCTGCTCAGGAGTGCCTCAGGTAAGTAGTGCTGAACGGCTGAGATACCTTTTAGCCTTTCTTTTAGCTATCGCATGCTGGGAGAATTACGCTAAACCGGGTCATTATAGAAATGTTGCAAAATGGAAGTTGAGATAAGAGAGACCTGCTTTGGTAAAAGTGAAAGCGGAGAGGGAGGGATGCAAGAGAGAGGGAGATTTGAACTACATCTCCAGGTTCAGCCTCTAAAGAGGAGAGGTAGTGGAAGCTAATGCAGTGAAATGAGCTGTAACAAAACCATGCCAGGAATTATTGGGCTGTTCACAAGAATTTTAGAAGAACTATAATTGGGAAATGACGTGAATATCAAGCAAAATGTCACTTGACTGGCAGCCTTGCAAAGGGGGAGGAAATAAAAGAAAATGATGAAAAAAATGCATTACATGTCACCCTCTTAGACATACTCTGAAAAAGTTCCCCGCTCCCCACTTAGACACTTTGGCACTCTCTTGTGTAGCACTGTGTATTTCTGTGTGGGGTGCTTCTCCTTGAAAGAAATTAAAATGATGGGAAAGCCGGCTTGTCACATTAAATAACATCACATGCTTTTCTGTTGGGGAGGAAAAAAAAGGAAGAAATACTCTGCTGAGTTCCAAGAAAATACCTGCTGAGGAAATGAGTGCAGCAGCTCGGGTCCTGTCCCTGGAAAGTAACAGCCGTGCCGGCATGGGGAAATGCTCTTGGTATCCTGAGAGGGCTTGTAGGTAGGCTGGAATTTCTTCTGCATGCTGTTTGCTGGTGACCTGTGGACTTGACTGTCCACGTCACGGAGGTCTCCGGCTGTCTGTAATGATTTTCTAATGCAAATGTTGTTGTTTTTCTAAAATCTGAAATGTATTTAAAAATATCAGGACTGTTGACTGCTATTTCTGCTCTTATTTACTAATATCCACTTCTTTTCCTCCGAATTCCCTGCCTACCATTCATCTCTGGAAATAAGTTTTAAAAGCACCCCGTCACTCTCTTCTCCCTCACCGTTACCCTTCACAGCCAGAGAGCACCATTGGATTGGGTCCTCTGCCCCTTGATGTTCTCCTCAGCACTCGCAGGAATATTGCCCTTCGGATGACCTGCAGGTTCCCCATCTCTTTAATTTAGCGTAAGCTTTCATCTAGAAACAGTGAGAAACCACCCACTGCATGTAGAAACATAAGGACCACGGGGGCCATTGAGCCCACTGTATGTTTGGGTAGGTTACCCAAGCGAAAAATCCTCCTTTCTGGTGAAGGGAGATGACAACAGCTTTCTGTCATGAAAAGGGGTCTGTCTTTAGTTACACAGAATTTCTCAGTAGCCTCACTGTGCTCCTTCTCATCTCAGATCTGCTGCAACCAGGAACTTAAAAAACAGGGTAATAGGGGTTTTGCTCGGTTTAGTTGCTGGGGCTATATTGGGGAAAAGGTGTCTCAGGACACTGCAGTAAAATGGTGAGTTGTCAGAAAAATATATGTATTATATAGAGAGAGTATAATTTAACGTATATATAAAAATACCTATATGCTAGTAATATATATCATATTTTAGTAACAATCTGAACATTGTTATGCACCTGTCGTGATGTTTAGGAGATTTTACAGGGAACTCTTCAGGCAAACATTTTTAAAGGTCTGATGAAACAGATATGCCAATTTTTATCCATAAATTGTAGTGATTTTGGTAAAAATTTCCCAGCTTGTTTCTTAAAATAATGCTTCATATACAGTAAGCTTAAGAAAAATTCTGCCCTGGAGCATCGTGTCTAAACAACCAAACACTGAGTTCTCTTGCATTTTTTCCTCACCTCCATGTCTTCACTACACAGCTGGGAGAACACTTGCCAGCTTTAAAAAATGAAAAAAAAGTAAATCCACTCTCTCGCTGCTAATTCTAGAGAATGAAGTTCTATAGAAAGGTTTTAAGATTTCTGGCTGCTATCCTCTAATTCTGACTTTGAATGTGTATTTGAAACTTTCTTTAAATTTGGGGGTTTGGTTTTTTGTTTTGTTTTGTTTTTTGGTGCTGCTTCTAGTCAGTGAACCATCATCTCTAAAGGCATCCCCCCATCAGGCTGTGTCGGGGCACAGTTACCATAAAATGCGCGTACAAGCATAGGACCACAGGCAGGTGAGGCTCTGTTCTCGGCTGCCAGTGTTAGTTTATGCAGCAGCCGGTGTATCTCTATAGCCTCGAAGCAAGGCTGGTAGAGCACTTTGCCCAGGCAGTAATTCCCAGCTTCCATGTCAGAGGGGGGCAGGCAGGGGTCCCTGCACCCCACCACATGCCCCTTACGCAAAGAGGGAGGGTGGAGAGGTTGTGGGAGGTGATTTGGGCTGTCATCACTGTGGGCCCTTTGCTCCCAAAGAGAGAAGCCTGGTCAAAGGGTGCTGAAGAATAAATTCAGGTGTAAAAGACCCGGAGACGTAATTTATTCAGGGAAGCTAGTACTTCAAAAAGAAAGCAGTGGGGCAGGACAGCATTAATAGCCAGCTTCATGCATCTTCTCAGCAGAAGGTTTTGGCATCTGTGTGTTTCTCCCAGCCCTCTCTCCCATTCAGAAGGAAACACGAAGCAATGCAGATGATTTGTGGCCTATTCTTATTCCTGCCACAGAGAACGAGTGTCGCGTTTGAGTCTGGGCAGGAGCAGGTCTTGTATCTCCTCCATATCTGAGCATGGATCATATCTGAGCATCTCCTTCAGCCGTACAACTCTCTGTTGTTTTTCTCCCCCTCACTTAAGGAGCCCACAGACTCCAGGTGTATTTATCTTTGGTCTCAAATATTAATGGTTCTAATAGTTAACATTCATTTGGATGAGACCTTATTAATCAAAGGCTGCCTGCTCTAGGAAAGGTCTAATGGTATTTTAAAGCTCTTCTTCCTAGAGTAGAGCTTTGTCTGTGAACAGTTAACCAAAGTTTTCCCTGGTCTCTGTAGCATGTTGCTAATCACTGCTACTTTCCCTTGGAGGGATGATTGCTTTTTGGCTGATCTGAGATGCAAGGGGCAAAATCAAACTAAAATATCTGCTCCGTGTTTAAATTAAATAACGGTGCTGCTGCTATTCTGAATTCGGCAGCATTCCCTGAAATAGTTTCCTGGGAAAGGGTCTGGCAGACTTTGCTTTCCAACTCCTATAAATATGAGCTGTTCTTGCTGCTTCAGAGTGATTGAACAGAGGAGTTTGCATGCTGTGGTGTGCTTTTGATTTCCTTTTTACTTCATCCCTGCATTTTTTCCCCAAAAACCATTATAGAACATTATGAATTCACTTGAAAAGCACTGTGGGGTATTTTTTCCCTGTTAACAATACACAAAGTTATACCATTCCCACCCTTCAGTGGGACTCTTTCTTAGCTGCTGCGTGGCAATACAATTGAGAGCTTGGCAAACGATAATAAATAACCCTTGATGTCACCATAATGTTTGATAAAGCTTGTATTAGGATAAAGTAGTTTTCAGCTAGGTTTAACTGCAATGCAAAGTGAAAAAAAATTGATGCATGACCAAACTCTTCCCGATGGCCTTGTTCTTGTAGTATCTTGTCTACTGGGGGCAGAAACTGGTCAGTGTTAAGTGCTACCGTAATGGCTCCCTCTAGCAATACATTATATGCTACTAGAAACCAAAAAGCAGAGTTCATACTTGTGCGTTGAAGTTTCGCACAGCCCTGGCAATTAATTCAGCTGCTTCATATTCTCTTTGAAACACCTGGTGTGGTGATGGTGGGAGCCCAGGGCTGCAGGTTTCGCCTGCGGAGGGGGGTGAGAAGCCTGTTTTGGGGAGAGCAGGGGTGGTGGTCTGGGCTTGGGGGGCAATGGGGACCAGCGAGCTGCTGATGATGAGTGCAGCACGCTGTTGTCTGGCATTTGGATGGCTTCCTCAGCAGGTGTCTTGGAGACGGAAACCTGCAAACAGGGGGTGGAGGGGGGGGTCTTTTTGCAGTTTGTGCCACATCTTCTGCAATGGGGCCCTGGGAAGGAGAGAAATGGGCCTCTAGTTGTGTTATGGTGTCTCCTCCTGCCCTCTGCTCTTTATGGTAACCCGAAAACTGGCAAACTGGTAGCAATGGACAAGGAGAAGGCTGAGGTACTCAACAACTTTTTTGCCTCAGTCTTCACCGGCAACCTCTCTTCCCACACCTCTTGAGTGGACAGACTGCAAGACAGGGACTGGGGGAGCAAGTCCTTCCCACTGTAAGAGAAGATCAGGTCATGACCACCTGAAAAACCTGAACTTACACAAGCCTATGGGACCCGAGGAGATGCATCCCATAGTCCTGAGGGAATTCTCTGATGTAGTTGCCAAGCCACTCTCCATGATATTTGAAAGGTCATGGCAGTCAGGTGAAGTCCCTGGTGACTGGAAAAAGGGAAACATTGCACCCATTTTTAAAAAGGGTGGAAAGGAGGACCCTGGGAACTACTGACCTGTCAGCCTCACCTCTGTGCCTGGGAAGATCATGGAGCAGTTCCTCCTAGAAGCTATACTAAGGCACGTGGAAGACAGGTAGATGATTCAAGACAGCCAGCATGGCTTCACCAAGGGCAAGTCCTCCCTCAACAACCTAGCGGCCTTCTATGATGGAGTGACTACATCAGTAGACAAGGGAAGAGCTATGGATGTCATCTATCTGGACTTCTGTAAGGCCTTTGACACAGTCTCCCACAACATCCTTCTCTCTAAATTGGAGAGATATGGATCTGATGGATGGACTGTTTGGTGGATGAGGAATTGGTTGGATGGTTGCATGCAGAGGGTAGTGGTCAACAGCTCAATGTCCAGATGGAGATGGGTGACAAGTGGTGTCCTTCAGGGGTCCGTATTGACACCAGTACTGTTTAATATCTTCATCAATGACATAGTGGGATCAAGTGCATCCTCAGCAAATTTGCAGATAACACCAAGCTGAGTGGTGCAGTTGATGCACCTGAGGAATAGGATGCCATCCAGAGGGACCTGGACAAGCTCAAGAAGTGGGCCCATGTAAACTTCATGAGGTTCAACAAGGCCAAGTGCAGGGTCCTGCACCTGGGTCAGTGCAATCTCTGGTATCAATACAGGCTGCGGGATGAAGGGATTTAGAGCAGCCCTGCTGAGAAGGACTTGGGGGTACTGGTGGATGAAAAACTGGGCATGAGCTGTCAATGTGTGCTCGCAGCCCAGAAAGCCAACTGTATCCTGGGCTGCATCAAAAGAAGCGTGGCCAGCAGGTCGAGGGAGGTGATTCTGCCCCTCTACTCCGCTCTGGTGAGACCCCACCTGGAGTACTGTGTCCAGCTCTGGAGTCTTTAGCATAGAAAAGACATGGACCTGATGTAGCAGGTCCAAAGGAGGGCCACAAAAATGGCCAGAGGGATGGAACACCTCTCCTGTGAAGGCTGAGAGAGTTTGGGTGGTTCAGCCTGGAGAAGGGAAGGCTCGGGGGAGAACTTTTTGTGGCCTTTCAGTACTCCAAGGGGGCTTATAAGAAAGATGGGGACGAAGTTTTTAGCAGGGCCTGTTGCAATACAGAGGGTAATGGTTTTAAACTAAAAGAAGGTAGATTTAGACTAGATATAAGGAAGAAATTTTTTATGATGAGGGTGGTGAAACACTGGAACAAGTTGCCCAGAGAGGTTGTAGATGCCCCATCCCTGGAAACATTCAAGGTCAGGTTGGACAGGGCTCTAAGCAACCTGATCTAGGTGAAGATGTTCAGGCTCATTACTCAGGGATTGGACTAGATGACCTTTAAAGGTCCTTTCCAACCCAAACTATTCTGATTCTATGACAAATCCTGCCTCTTTCCAGTACCAGCCCAGTCAGATGCCGCTCTGCGTTATACCGGGTGCCTTGCTGTAGCAAACAAAGATGTGCCTATGAACATCCATAAAACAACACTGAAAATAACTGGAAGTGTTCCAGGACAAACAGATGAAGTGAACTTGCAGACACGTGGGAAATATTAAAAAAGAATTGACTGTATTTATCCAAGGTATGAAAAGAGCCATTATTCCCAAACAAAGAGGTAACCTGAGGAAGCTGCAGCTGACAAAGAGGAGCAAATCAAATGGACTCTCTATTTATGTTGCACCAAAATGTGCCAGGGGCTCTGCAAGCAAATAAAAGGTAGGGCCCTGATGGGAATAGCTAACAGTTTAAGGCTAGAGCAAACAGTGCGTGTTTGCAGGTAGCAGTCTGCAGGTTAGGGAAAGGGGAGAGGAGATTAAAGAGGAGATAATCTGCACTCCCCAGGGGGTAGGCACACAGAGTAGCCAGATCAGATAGTTCGGCTACAGCAATAAATATGTCTGCCGACTATCTGGGTTAATGTGTGCATTTTTCGGATGGGTACTGCCTTTCCTGCTGGAGCAATCTAACCCTTGAGCACCCCTGTTTACAGGGTGCTCAGGAAGCGAGGCAGATCTGTGCACTTCTCTGAGCTTCTTAATGAGAAAATACTGTAGACCCTGCCCCTGGGGGAGCCTGGAGCAGTGCAGAAAACTTTAAGGTCTCAGCCCTGAATGTCTGATCTAGAAATGCTTCCCATCACCTTATTTTTGGAAGAATGTTTGCACTAAACCCAAGTTCATGTTAACCCCATTTCACCTTGTTTATCGAGGAATCCAAAGCAGTAGTGCTAAAGCTGCAAAATATAATTCATTTACAAACAATCCAGCAACTCTTCAGCCAGGATCTTAGCCTGGATTGTACCCGTATTTCCACCTATTAGCTTTTTTCCCTGTGCTAAATGATTTTTGATTGCAATGTTTAATCTTGTAGCTGAGACCAATCTTCTAATGATTTTAGCTAGGGTCTCAAGTGATCCATGAAGATGGGTCATCCAGGCGGATCGCAAGCTGGACAATGATGTCTGTGTTCAGCTGACCTGATGTAATGATACGAGCGCTAACGTGTAATGCACATTGAATATCTTGCAGCAGAGAGATTTTTATGCTGGTGCAGTTAAATCAATAAACTTGGTAAGTTAGGCTGGTACAGGTATTTTCAATTGCAGTCCCCACAGGTCCAATCTCTAATCAGAACTACAAACTATTCAGAGGAGTTTTCTTTGCAAATAGGGTTATGTGTAATCAATAGCTTGGTATGTGTATGTGCACAAATACTCATTTAGTAATTCTGGCCTGTGAACGCATTCGTTAATCTGACCCCCTTGTGTTTCCCCAGCCCCCCTCCCCTTTTCACAAACAGGAAAAAGGAATGCATTCATTGATTACACTGCTTTAATTTATTTGCCTGGCTCTAATCTCTGCGCAAGATAAGACTGCTGAGAACTGTCAAATTGCATGCTTTGGAGAATTGAAAAGGCTATTTCGTCTCTATTTCCTGCGTTATATGATAATGCAAGATACATGGTAGCATTCTCCCTCTCCCCGCAAAGCATCCGTTAATGGATATAGCTCTTAGTGTCACTGTTTTGTGCTAGTATGTCACATCATTTATGCACAGAGAAGTTAAATAAATATTTAATACTGGCAGAACACAATTGAACTTTGAGTAAACAGAATGAATTACCTACTGGCCCATCTCTTTGGGAAAGGCTGGTGCTTATTTAATAAAAACATACTGGCCCTGTTTGACGTATGGCATTTTGATGTTGAAGGTTTATTTAACTATGGTATTTTAAATTCTGTCTCCTATGAGTCATTGCTTTATTCCCCCCCACCCCTTAGTCCAATAGTGCCTCTCAATGACAGATTGCTTGATGTGCCTGTTGCTTACTTGTGAGAGCAGGAAAATCTTTGCAGCAAAATTGTCCTTTGGCTGGTGTTGGAGGTGGTCTCTGTTATCAAATACTACAGGAACTGTTGGTTAAACAGCTGGTGGCTTTCTCTTGAAGCAGCTTTTATTTGCTTTTGTTTCAGCAGAGGGGAAGGGAGACAGAGCACTGTTGGTGCTGCAGGCGCGGAGCTGTAGGCAAGTGCCGATCTAGTAATTTGCTGGGCTTCTGTGCTAGAGTGTGGTGTGCTGCCCTCTCCGGGGACGATGGCCCTGCCAGGCCAGCCCAAGGCTGACGCTGTAGAGGATAACAGGGAAGGAGACGAGGTGAAAGAGGGGAAGAGAGGTGTCAGCAAAGAGAAGGAGAGGAAGAGATGGGAAGGTGCTGGGGGAGAGCGGAACAAGCAGCAGCTAAGGCAGCAGGTAGGGAAGGAGGAATAATCCTCCACGACCTCGATACTCCCAACAGCACGGATTACTCTGGAGCACTGACCTTGGCACCCATGTGGCTCTGGGCACTTGGAGATGAACGTGTGGAGGCAGCATTGTGCTGTGCCCTTTCTTGAGGTGCGATTTGACACGTGTTTCATTGTGCCAGCTGGAGACCTTCCCCCTTCCACCCCGCCTGCACCATGTAACAGCTCCAAACTGGCCATGAGGGCACTGATGTTATGCCTTGGCTTATTCCTGCTAAAACCTTTTCCTGACTTGGCCATGGATGGGCTTTGTCCCTCACCTCCCTTGAAGCTGGGATCTTCCTAAGGCAGGGCTGAAGGTGGGCCCCAGAGGGTCCTAGTATGAGTCTGTGTGGGGCATGGTGGGGTCACAACACTGTTCCCTAACCTACTTTTCTGTCTGCTTTTTGTAGATGCCTCCCATCGTTAGCCTTGTTTTTTGCCCACGAGGATCTGAAATGCAGGTGATGGGCCAGAGAGACTATTCTCCTTTTCCATTGAGATGGTTTATACCTAGCCCAGCTCGGGTCAGTCATGAATGAAACTTGTAAGCCCACTGTTGTGTTTCCTCTCCAGAAGCAGCTGTGGGGCTGGCTGTTTCCAAAGCGTTGGAACAGTGCTGCACATCGTGCTGGTGGGACCTGGGAGCTTTTCATCAGGGGGACTCCATCTGGAGAGCTAATGGGAGGTCCTGCTTAATCTTGCACCCCAGGGAAGAGACCTGCGCTGAACTGGTGAGGAAAAAGGGTGAGGAAGATGAAATACCCACAGGACACTTTGCCTTATCCCTCTGGGTCATGAACTGCACAGGGCTTGGACAAGTCGTGGCGTTTCATTCCTGATTGACTTCAGTGCTTGGGTAAGAGCATATACATGCAGAGATGTGCTAAGCTACTGTGATTTGGGGGATTTATTTGTCAAACGTCTGTGTCCTGGGTATTTCTCATAAACTCTCAAGTCACATCAACAGCCCTAAATTGACTGTGGGGGATTTTTTAAGGGGGAAAAAAAAATCAAAGCAGAAATAATGTCTGCCTGCCAGCACTTGCTGCGTTCAGCCTGGGTGCATGATTCTGAATCTAGTGATGCCTATGGTATGTGACACGCCCTCGTATCCTCAGAATGGCTGCGTGCACTGGGGAAATACAGCTTCCTCCTGAACACCAGCAGAAAGGAAGGGGAAAAGAGAGAAGGACTGTTGCAAACATCATTTACATATCTGGAGGATGAGCTCATCCTCTTCATTGCGAATGGGAATTGAGAGAGTTCATTAAAAAAAATAACTCGTTTAGTAATTTCTGAAAGGTAGAGAAAGCGCAGCTCTCTCCTGGTAATGGACTTAGAGGAAGAGAAGGAGAAGGCTGCATTGCTAATATTCTGCAAGCGTGTAAACATCTTCCTGCTTTGTAAACGCTGTTTCTTATTTTAAAGCAAAACCTGCAAAAATCCCGTATTGCTGAGTTTATAGCCTCCTGGCCCAGGTGTGTGACTCCTGGTCAGCAATTTCCACTGCCAGTCAAATGATAGATACCCACCTGCATTTGGGAACCACCACCACCCACCATCACCTAGACACTTACCTAAGGAAGGAAAATGTTTAGTCTAAGAAGTAGCCTCTCTATTTCCCTCTAATTACAGCAACTCTATGTGGGACAGATGGCCAGCTCTCTGCATTACGTCAAGGAAGTTCTGCTTATTTGTCTGTGCACCGAGCTTTATTACAGCACTTCCAGACACATTTATTTTAAGTTAACTTAGACTACTCTGGAGCTGCATTAGAATAAGACACATCTTCACAGCATCACCTGCTCACTTGCACTGTCTGGAAAAACCTTTCTGCTGCTCCTCAAGCAGACTTTGCTCAATGTTTTACTCCCATCTAGTGCTTTTTATTAAAACTGCTGGTGCTCTGCTTCTGACACAGGACTAGGCTGGGCTGGGCAAATGTCATCTTGTCTCTAACCCAGGGGTTCACCAAATCTTTTTCGAGCTGGCTATGAAAACCCCCAGCTCTTTGTCCCTCCCTCCTCCTGGGGAGGGTGGAGATGCAGGAAGGAGGGAGATCCCTGCAGACTTTTGCTCCTGTGTCTCATGGACAGACACTTTTTTCATGATAATTTTCTTGTCATAGGAAGCTTGAAAGTTGTGCTTGTTTGAAGTGGGCTTCTTAAATACATTCTTGTTGGTATTGATGGGAATGGGAAGGCTGCTATATGAAATAGAGGTTTTTTGTCTGATGTTCAGTGGTGCCTGCTTAGTGTATGTGAACCCTAATAAAAAACTAGTGACAAAAAGTAATTTGTGAGGAAACCAGGTGAAACTCGCCCTGTTCCTGGCCCCATATCACTTGCAGAAACCCAGCCAGGTTCTTCCAAGTGGTATTAAAATTGGTGAGCCTTCAGACCCATGCAGCCCAAAATGAAGGTTGAGGGTCTCAACTATCTTGAGAGCACGTGGTTGTCAGCATTTGAAACTCCACAGTGAGTTTCCCCCAGCTGTCCTGTGGAGGGTCTGAGATGCTTCAGCCCTGAAAGATGGCAGGACGCTCCTAGGATCGCTGGTTACACCATGGGGAAAGTGTTCAGAGGATGAGGTGGACCTGCAGACCCACTCAACCTGGACATACATCCTGTGTGCCTGCATGGCTCCAGGCAGTTGGGGAGCCCTGGGCTGAGTGGGGTCGGTGGGGAGCTCCACCAGCAGCGGTGGCTGCTGGGCCCTGGGGAAGCTAGTCTGTCTGCACGTGGCTCTAGTCCAGCACTTATGTACATAAAAAACCCAAACCCCCCCAGGGAGTACCCGTTGGCCAAAGCTTGGTCTTCCTCCTTGGGACAGTGTGCTGGGCCCAGGTTTTCCTGCATGGCAGCACACTGTGCCATCAGCGATAGTACCCTGATGCCTCCCTGGGGAGGTCCAGAAGGGAGGTGATCATCCCTGGGCAGCGAGGCACTAGCATGATCCCGGTTGTGTGTCAGTGGAGATTAGCCATTCTTTCCTCCCTTCCTGCCTTATATAGGTGGGGAAGAGAGAGGCTAAGCGTAGGGGCCTGGCTTGGCTGCCCTGCTTGTCCTTTGAATGCTGGTTTCCTGCACCCCCAGTCATGCAGAAGGACTTTACCCCTAACTGGGCAAGGTCAAAAGCACCAATCTATGACCTGTGGCAGTGCTTAACCACCTTCCTCAGTTTGCAGAGCCCGCACATTTTGCACAGGAGGTGCAGGCTTCTGTTTAAACCTACTCGTTTTCCTTAGGTACCTTTCACAGCCCCTCTCAGAAGTCACATCTGGAGGCTTACACACCTGCAGCAACCAGGCTGACAATGGGTACCCACAGCACGAGTCCCCGCTGACAGGTTCTCTCCGTAAAAGTGGCCCCTCGCCAGTCGCTGTGGATTTCAACTGGTGGGCGCCATTGCTCTGGGCAGGGTAAATGAATCACAGAATCACAGAATCAGTACAGTTGGAAAAGACCTGTAAGATCATCGAGTCCAACCTGGGGGAAAAAAAAAAAAAAACAAAAAAAAACCACCACCACCAAAAAAAAAAAAAAAAAAACACAAAAAGAAAAACCACAAAACCCACGCCACACAACAACAACAACAAGCCACAACCCACCCAACACCACACAGCACCATGTCCATCAAGCTACATCCCACAATGCCACATCCACACGCTCCTTGAATACCTCCAGGGAGGGTGACTCTACCACCTCCCTGGGCAGCCTATTCCAATGTTTCACTACTCTCTCAGTAAAGAACTTTTTCCTAATATCTAGCCTGAACCTCCCCTGTCGCAACTTGAGGCCATTTCCTCTAGTCCTGTCACTAGTCACTTGAGAGAAGAGACCAGCACCCACCTCTCTGCAGCCCCCTTTCAGGTAGTTGTAGAGAGCGATAAGGTCTCCCCTCAGCCTCCTCTTCTCCAGGCTAAACAACCCCAGCTCCCTCAGCCGCTCCTCATAAGACTTGTGTTCCAGACCCCTCACCAGCTTCGTCGCCCTTCTCTGGACACGCTCCAGCACCTCAATGTCCTTCTTGTAGTGAGGGGCCCAAAACTGAACACAGTATTCGAGGTGCGGCCTCACCAGAGCCGAGTACAGAGGCATGATCACCTCCCTGCTCCTGCTGGCCACACCATTTCTGATACAAGCCAGGATGCCATTGGCCTTCTTGGCCACCTGGGCACACTGCTGGCTCATATTCAGCCGGCTGTCGATCAACACCCCCAGGTCCTTTTCCGCGGGGGAACTTTCCAGCCACTCATCCCCAAGCCTGTAGTGTTGCCTGGCGTTGTTGTGGCCAAAGTGTAGAACCCGGCACTTGGCCTTATTGAACTTCATCCGGTTGGCCTTGGCCCATCGATCCAGCCTGTCCAGATCCCTCTGCAGAGCCTTCCGACCCTCAAGCAGATCAACACTCCCTCCCAACTTGGTTTCGTCTGCAAACTTGCTGAGGGAGCACTCTATCCCCTCATCCAGATCATCAATGAAGACATTAAACAAGACCGGTCCCAAAACTGAGCCCTGGGGGACTCCGCTTGTGACTGGCCGCCAGCTGGATTTCACCCCATTCACCACAATTCTCTGGGCTCGGCCATCCAGCCAGTTTTTTACCCAGCGAAGAGTGTACCTGTCTAAACCACGGGCCGCCAGCTTCTCCAGGAGAATGCTGTGGGGAACAGTGTCAAAGGCTTTGCTGAAGTCCAGGTAGACAACATCAACAGCCTTCCCCTCATCCACTAGGCGGGTCACCTGGTCATAGAAGGAGATCAGGTTGGTCAAGCAGGACCTGCCCTTCATGAACCCGTGCTGGCTGGGCCTGATCCCTTGAGTATCCTGCACGTGTCCCGTGAGCGCCCTCAAGATGAGCCTCTCCATAACCTTCCCCGGCACCGAGGTCAGGCTGACAGGCCTGTAGTTCCCCGGATCCTCCTTCCGACCCTTCTTGTAGATGGGCGTCACGTTGGCAAGCCTCCAGTCATCCGGGACCTCCCCCGTTGACCAGGACTGTTGATAAATGATGGAGAGCGGCTTGGCAAGCTCCTCCGCCAGCTCCCTCAGCACCCTTGGGTGGATGCCATCAGGCCCCATAGACTTATGAGTGTCCAGGTGGCATAGCAGGTCGTTAACTGCTTCCTCCTGGATCATGGGGAGCCTATTTTGCCCTCCATCCCTGTCATCCAGCTCAGGGGGACGGATACCCTGAGGATACCTGGTGTGGCTGTTAAAGACTGAGGCAAAGAAGGCATTAAGTACCTCAGCCTTTTCCTCATCCTTCGTGACAATGTTCCCCGCCGCATCCAGTAGAGGATGGAGATCCTCCTTGCTCCCCTTTTTGCTGTTAATGTATTTATAGAAGGTTTTTTTGTTGTCCCTCACGACCGTGGCCAGGTTGACCTCTAGCTGGGCTTTCGCCTTCCTAATTCCCTCCCTGCATGACCTAACGACGTCCTTGTATTCTTCTTCACTTGCCTGCCCCTTTTTCCAGAGGTGGTAAGTTCTCCTTTTTTCCCCGAGCCTCAGCATAAGCTCCTTGTTCAGCCAGGCCGGCCGTCTTCCCCGCCGGCTCTTCTTACAGCACATGGGCACTGCCTGCTCCTGCGCCTTCAAGATTTCCTTCTTGAAGAGGGTCCAGCCTTCCTGGGCCCCTTTGCCCATCAGGACCGTCTCCCAAGGGACCCTCCCGACCAGTGTCCTGAACAGGGCAAAGTCTGCCCTCCGGAAGTCCATGGTAACGGTATTGCTCACCCGCCTCCTTACTTGGCTAAATATTGAAAACTCTATCATTTCATGGTCGCTAAGCCCAAGACGGCCTCCGACCTTCACTTCTCCCACCAGACCCTCTCTGTTCGTAAACAGCAGGTCAAGCAGGGCACCTTCCCTTGTAGGCTCGCTTACCAGCTGCGTCAGGAAGTTATCTTCGACACACTCGAGGAACCTCCGGGACTGTTTCCTCTTAGCTGTGTTGTACTTCCAGCAGACATCCGGTAAGTTGAAGTCCCCCACAAGAGCAAGGGCTTGCGACTGTGAGACTTCTGCCAGTCGCTTGTAGAACGCTTCATCAGCTTCTACGCCCTGGTCGGGTGGTCTATAACAGACCCCCAGCAGGATATCCGGCTTGTTGGTCTTCCCCCTCATCCTTGCCCATAAGCATTCAACCCCGGTGTCACGGAGGAAGACTGTGGTCTAGAGGGACCAGCTCCCACAGAAACTCAGCCTCCTACATTTGTCAATGACTGAGGAATCACAGATATTTCCAAAAGTTTGATCCCATGACTCTTCTTTTCCTTTCCTGTTGCATTGCTGCCAGGCTGTGATTTATTTATTTATTTATTGCCATTGGCTTTATACCTTTTTATTCTTTCTAATCAAAATTCTGATGCAGCCATCTTTTTAAACTAATGTGTACAGCTAATGTTTTAGGAGCATGATGAGGAAGTGTGGGGAATCTTATGCTTGTGATTGAATATTTACAGGCTTAATACAGGCTTCAAGCCAGCTTTGAGTGTTTGACAACCCATGCCTGACTGAGGAAATAAGAGCTCAGGTAAGATGACTGACTCTCATTAAAATTCAACGAAGGTCATTAGTTTGCTTTCACCTCATGAATTTTCTATGGGTGGCATATGACCCAGAATGGTACAATATTGTAAACATGAAATTCTAGCGCATGGGTTTTGGAGGTGTGCAAAGCAGGCAAATGGGCTATTTGGTCCTTATCAGAACTGTAGTTTGCTCTCTTGATACAACTCTTAGCATAGTAATTAAAAGGACATTAGAGGAGGTGATCATGTGGTGGGAAAACCGGCAATTAAGCCAGACTCCTCAGATGGAGGTACTGTGTTTCAAAGCAAAGCAGCTTTCTGTGGGTTAGTGCTAATCTGGTGGGGATCCTGCACAAATCCCATCTTGACTGTACTGCCAAAGTATTGAAAACTCTCTGGTCCAGATCCCTCTCTTCTCTATCCTCTCCCACCATTCCTTTTCATCTCCAGCAGGACTTCATGGAGCAGGCTGAAAATGGGATAGTGTGGTGTCTCCACATTTCTCTGACATCTCTCCCCATGGCCACTGATAGATCTACTGCTCTCTCCATTGCTGAGGTTTTGGTCATGCTGAACATAAATGGTTCCTCATTTTACACCCGTCACTGAACCTCTCTGAGATGTTTTGCCTTTCCTCCCAAGTTTCTGCAGTCTGTCTGTCTCTCTGTCCCCTGTCCTGCTTACAACACCACTTGCTCCGGCTTGAATTGATCCAACCTCTGTGTTTCTTGCTTAGCTGGCACTTATTGCTCAAATCACTGGTCTTTGCTCAATCCTATGGCCACTTCTGGCACCACCAAAGACTGCTGCTGCTACCAAAAATTCAAGCTCACTTCCGCCTCTGTGTGCTGACACTCCACTGCCCCTAGCTTTTCTCCTCGTCTTTCTTCTGCTGCTGCTTCATGACTAATCAAGTCCCTTTCCCTAAATGTTCCATATTTTCCCTCTCCACATTTTTCCTGATTTCCCATTTCTTTTGTCTTCCAACGGGGTGCACCCTGCTCTGGTTTTCCTCCCCTTTTCTCTGAGTGAATATCTAGACAAAGCTGTTTTGCTCTTTCCACAATATGATGTGGCTTGCTTTCTTTTGCTTTTACCCTTTCCCTCTCTTCATGGTCAGTTTAACCACATCCGTGAAGTCTCAACCGTATTCCATCTAGGAGCAGAGACCACATTGCTTAAAAGCTATAAAGCTCTGTGTTTGTTTAGTAGTAGCAAAGATAAATTTTGTAAGAAGGTGATGAGACTGCAGAGTCAGAGTTCTTGACACCAACAGGAGAAAATGCACAAAGGCAGGCAAAATGTTAAGCAATGTTTATAGGCAGATAAATATAAAATACAACGCACTGATTAATATGCCAGTGGGGTGGACTTTGATAAACTGGCATGCCATTCTGCAGGTTTTATTTTTAACAGATGGGAAAGAAAAACAACATTTGGTCTAGAGCCTCTGTCTGTCTGAATGAGGTTTTGCTCATTTTGGGGGCTGCAGCTATTCTAAACATGGCAACCTGATTTAATTAGCTGACTAGGATCCTGCTTTGTCAGTGGGATTTTTTTGTTGTTGTTTTTTTGGGTTTTTTGCTGATTTTTTTTGTGCCTAAATGCATTCTAGCAAAACTGACAGTACTCAGAGCTCCCAGACTGCTCTGGCCAAGTTTCTGTCTGAAATGTGCAAACAGAATAGATGATGAAATAATAGACATGTTCATGCTGGAAACCTTTCTCTTCCCTCTTTCAGGGCAAATTGAATATCTATTGATTCATCGTTTCTACCAGATGGGGAGCACAGCAGTAGTTCCTCTGTGTTTTCGAAAGCAGTAGCATTCACAGAGTTTGCTTTGGTTGACAAGTTATTTTCTCTCTGATTTGAATCTGTCTGTAATGTGTGCTTTTGGGGTATTGATTGCAGCAGCAGACAAGCTCTGATTATGGTTCTTGCATGGCTGCCAAGGTCCTGCAATGCGCAGGAAGACTGTTTTAGTCTCTTCCCCTTGAAAGCCCAAGACTTCTTAGGGATGGGATAAAAAGCATGAAGTCCATTAAGCAAAGAAGCAAATCTTGATGCCTAGGAGAGATGCAAAGGCAGTCAGACTAGACAGTGATGCTATGTCCTTTGTGCATATTTAAATGTGGCACCATAAAAAGGCCCATGTCAAGTCCATCCAAAATGTTTGAGGACTGCCTCTCTGAAAAAGGTCTGTTGTCTTAAATACGAGTTCCAATTACAGCACAAATCCAGCAGTATGGGTTTTCATTGTCAAGCATGTTGTGCTGAGCTAAGCTTATAGGAGAGAAGACAACGGAATTAACCTAGATTTATTAATTTTGTATGACATTAATAGTTGCAATATCAGCATCTCTCCAACTAAGCTGTGTGGATACCCACATAGAGTGTTGAACCAAAGGAATGGTTCTGGGAACGCAGCTGGCCAGTTCTCCCAAGGCTTATGTGATACATGTCCCTGACCAACTGCCCTTTCTGTTGGCTGGTTTCAATCTCATTTGAAAGGGACATAAAAGCCCCCCAAAAGCAAAGTCCCTGTTGATGGTCTAGGGGGAGCCAGTGGGAAAAAGACAAGAAGGTGTCAGATCTTCCTGAATCTCTTTGTCAGCAATTGGCAGTGCCTCAGTGTGGTGTTGGCTGGCCGACCTGCTTACAACTGTTTTCAAACTGACCGCCACAGATGTTTCCATTTCTAGTCGCTATCAAAGGCAAATGAGAGTAGGCAGTAGGAGTTATTGCACCTAGGAGGAGAAGAAAGTTTATGGGACATGTCACAAATCCACAGGAAAGAGAGTTTCATTAGTTCTGCTGCTCACAGAACATTGTGGGTCTTTAGTTGCTTTTTTGTTTTAAAAAAAAAATCTGAATTTTTCTGTTTATTTGTTTTCTGGTTAATTTATTCAGATTTAAAAGTTGTGAGAAAAGTCAAGCAAAGAAGGAGAAATTTTTTTCACCCGTTTTCCCCTCTGCATATTCCACATAGCTCCCTTCTCCCTTGAAGTGTTCATGATAGAGAAAGCAAGCCAACAGGTTGATGGCTGAGGAAGAGGTCTTCTGCAGGGATTGGAGCCATGTATGTGAAGCATATTGAGCGTTACAACAGTGCTGAATCTGGGGAGAAAGTCAGAGCAGCACCAGGGCCATGTGGTTCATCATCTAGTAATTTAAGCTGCAACTGTGCTGCCCCAGTTTTTTAATGCACTTGAAAATTATTGTTGCATATATTTACACATGTACATAAGTGAATGCCTTCTTTCCTGAGCATGGAAGGCATTTATTGCCCGGACTCTTGCTTGACAGCAAATGAATCTCAAATCCACTGCCAACTTCTGTGTATGGGTGATTTCCTTCAAGTAATACACCATGTAATATACTCACTGTCAAGTAGTAGAGGTACCCCCTTAGCTCCAGTACAAAATCCTTTCTGTGCAGAGCAGCTTCATGCAGGACAAGGGGCTGTGCACGTGCCAATACATTTCTGCGTAGCCAGACTCCTGGTTTTCCGTCTTTTTAAAAACCTGAGGATCTCCTCCCACCTATGCACAAACCAGGATGGGAAAAATGTTTTGGGCTCCAATACTAACTCCTGGGAGTTAGGACAGAGAAATATAATATAACTGTAACTTGGTCCTCTGTGTGCACAGTAATGTAGACTTTAATTAAAATATCACATTCTGTTGTTTTTTCTGCAGACGGCTGCCTCAGTAGGTGCCCAAGAGAACAGCAGAAGAAACTAATGAAACGGAGCAGGACTATGTAGTGAAGGTGTTTGTTGTCTGGAGGACTCTGGCTTTGCTTGCTGGAGAAGTCTGGAAATGCATAATGAATGAGGCAGGATACTGCAGAAAGTCATAAAACCATCTCAGAGCGGAGGCTCAATGCCTTTGTGGAGAGCTAGGTTCTGTATCTTGCTCAGCCATGAACTTGGTTTCTATCCCTTAAACTGAAAAGCTGACCATAAAATGCATGCTTCTTGTTTTCTGCACGTCCAAGGTAAGGCAGACGGGACTTTCTTTTAGAGAGGAGCTAACTGCAGAGGCAGTTGGTGGGAGCTTTGTCTAGATGATGAGCTATAAGAAAGCTCAGTACTCTGGAAAATGAGGGTCTCAGCCTCGTTATTCAAAATTTGCTTTTGGTAGGCCTATACTTAACTTTCCCCATCTCTTGGTCCTCTGTTGGTAAAATGAGGAAAGTAATTCCTAGGTATCCTAACCAAACTGTAAGGAATCCTTAGTATGTGTGGAGTATAAGGTGCTGCAGAAGGAACAGCTGGGAGGAAAACACCAACTTTGTTTGAGGCAGGATTTGAATGATGTGAAGTAAATAAGGATAAGGGATGCATATTATAGTAGCAGGGTAAAAATAAACAGGAATATTTAGCCACTCACTGAGGAAGATAGGGGCTTTGTATAAAAATATCATCTACAATCATGTAATTAAAGGCCGTATTTTAACTTGAAGCTGAAGTAAGGAAGCTGTGTGGGTGGTTTTAGCTCTGATTTTTCTTAGTCACTGAGTTTCTGCTTTAATAGGTGGCTTTTCAGATGTAGTTGTGTGTGTAGTGGCACAGTAATAACTTTCATAACATAAGCTTAACAAAGCACACATCTTACTTTAAAACAGCTGCAGCTCACTAAACAAAATCTTGTCCTTCTCTTCCTGACACACATCTCCTCTCTACCCCCATTTCGTTTGTCACCTCTGTGCTCTCTGGGACAGCACACGTGGGCCAGCGTCATGGCTTTGCCCCAGGTTTATCCAAGACCAGTGACCGGGCACTTGAGTCTCCCCTCCCCTGCCTTTGGACCTGCACAGCCCCTCGATCGGGCTGCAGCATAAATGACAATTGGCAGTTTCATAGCTGATACTTTGGTTGCCAGCTCTGCTCTCCCCCCCAGTTTTTGGAGCCTCTCTGATACCCAGGGATTTCAGTGGAGCGTGTTTGCTGAGCATGAAACCTATCGAGTCAGCACTGAGCAATGGGATTGATTTTTTTTATTTTTTTTTTTTACTTTGCTTCGCTTCAAATGCTCCTGGATTCTCCCATTTAATCCCACTTGAATTGCGGTTTTTGTTTATTTTGTGTAGTTTTCTCTGTATGCATTGCCTTTGTCCTGCTGTGGTTTATTACAATGATAGGTGATTTCTCTTTCTTTCTCTTGCAGGCAATAGGGGGTGATGAGAAAGCAACACTGACCAGCCCCCACCACCCCACTACTGTACTTTTTGAGGCCGCGGAGTTGCGTGCATCTGCAGGAGGGAGTGATGCCGAATACAGGAAACCTGAAGCCAGGATATATTTTACAGCATGGCAGTTATAATGCAGGATCGTAAGAAATGTTTGCGTTTTAAAATGTTTTATCTTATGTTTAAACGACAGTGTTTCTGGCAGGGAAAGAATCTATAAGGGCATTAAATGGCTTTCTTTGCAGGCAATTAAACAATGAAGCCAATCTGAGGCATTTAAATAATTGTAACAGATGTTTATTGCCTAGTGCAGTTTACTGCATCCTATTATTCCCTTTACATACAGGAGAAAAGAACACATGGCAAACTATACCATAAAAGAAATTCTTTACTGCCTTGTGAGCAATGTGGCTGCTTCTCTGACTTCTTAATTGAATCACCTTGGGAACGAGTCAGTAATAAATAGTATTTGGAAGGCAGACAAGTGACTAACTGCCTGAAGCAGTGCAGCAACTGGTGTGCAAAGACATGGGGCTGGCGGTAAATACCTTCGAGCAAATAAGCTGCAGTGGGATTGCTCTGAGGGTGATGCTTGGATCACTCTCATTAAGGATTTCAGTGCCTCCTGAGGTTGTGTGTTTCTGGAAACTCTCCTTTCCTGAAATCCATTTTGTGTGCTCCATTGAGAGAGGAAAGATAACCTGGGTCCCTGGGTAGGCTTTGGACAGGACATTTGTAATCCCAGTTTACTGCAAATTTGCTGTGTGGCCTTATTTCTTGCACCTCATCTCAGTGAGATAGGGTAACAGTTCTTTCCAGTCTGCTCAAGATGTTGCACACAATGTAAGGGTGGATGTCCTGGGTCAGGCTGAAGGTGCAAGGAGCCCCATCTCCTGTGATGACCTCTGGCAATGGCCTCAGGTGGATGACTAGGCAATGGTGAAGGACAAGCATATGTGGTATTTCCCCCAAATACTCTCCAAGCATTTTTGTTGTAGGATTAGATGTGTTTTCTGTGTCTTTAATAATGTATTTATTAGACCATGTATTTAATTCTGAGTGTTTAATAATGATTTTTTTTCATCCATTCTCCCCTTGAATTCATGCAGACATTTAGTGTTCAGAGCGGCCTCTGTAAGGCTCTAGGATAGTAAACGTCCTAGAGGAACTCATGAGCTCTTCATCACCTAGTTTAAAAAAAAAAAAGTGTCTGCTTTCTCTAAACAAACAAAAAAAACCCCACAACAACTCCCCTCCTAATCCCCGGACAAAGCCCTGTAGACATTTAAACCCTTGCCTAGTATACCTCCAGTTGTCTTATTCTTTGATTTGACTAAAATTTGAGGTTTTTTCAGTGAGCATTTCTTTTCAACTTTTTGGCTTAGTTCAGCCAAAGCTGCTTTGTGAATCTAGGTCAGATTTGGCAAAATTTGAGAATTTTTCAAGAGTCTAAAGACATTTATATTTTTTGCCAGAAAAGTTTCAGTGTTTTTAGCTTACATCATAGCATTTGGACACCAAGTTTTGATGATGTAAATCATGAGAGAAACAAAACATTTGTTTGCCCAGCACTAGTTACATGGTGCCAAGGCTTGCCCACGGGTACGCTTCTACTGTAATCGCTGCAGCTGTTACTCCAAACTCAAGATTTCTTTTTGCTTGTTTCTCTTTCCTTCCTTGCACTATAGCTTTCTAAAGCTCAAGCTGCCAGTGAAGTGCTGCGCAGGATGCTTTTGGTATGTGGGCTTGGCGGGGCTGTCTTTCTCAGCTACCTTCCCTCCCTGTGAGGACCAAGTCTAGGATGTGATTCTCGCCCCTCTTGTTACACACAGATCATTTTTGCAGATGAAAAGAAAGCACACCTTGTAGATAAAGACAAGAGTTTATTATTAGTGTAACTGAGATCTGAACAGTCTAATGCAAGAATTATTATTAGTGATGCTCTGATTACAGAAAAAGAAGGAATACTTCTATACAGAGAAAGTCTCAGTAATAACAATAATATACTTACAGTTGTTATTTACATACCTTCTTTATTTCTACACCTTCTTCTTGGTGTAATGCTTATTCTTCGACTGTCCTGTGGGACCAAGGTTGGTAGCTCCAGTCTGGTCATGGTGGAGGGGGTGTCAGGGCCACTCATTGGCATCTGGAGTCCTTCACTGGGAGGAACATGGTGCCAAAGGTTTCTTCTTCCTCACTCCTATTTCCTTCCTTCTTTCTCTCCCCCCGTGTTTGATTTGTCATTTTGACTCTAACACCCTTTTTAGACCTTCCTCTTTTGTCATTGTCTGCAGCTCCATGTTACACTGAAATTTACTGTTTATGCTGCCTTTTGTGTATGTTAGATACTGTGTCTTTGTTCTCTTCCTTACCACTGGAAGCAGTTTTCTCCAGCTTCAGGTCTGCACTTCTTTAACTGACCATTGGTGAGTTTTTTATAGCAGCCAGCCTGTGCCCCTTGCGCTATCACCCCATGCCTGCGCTCCTCTATACCACCTCCTGTGTCTCCACCTCTCAAGGCCTCTGTCCTCTCTAATGCATCATTCCATTAGAGTTGTAAATATCCCACTCTTTATAGAAAAACTGCTTGTTACTGTGATCTATATAAAATTAGTCTTGTATCATGCAAAGATAAACAAAAGCAAAGCAAATTAGCCATAGGAATCAGAAACATTACCGTTACAGCTGAACCAAGCTTTGATGATGTTTCTGAATTGCTCTGGTCTGGTGGTACCTGCCCTTTCCCAGAGCAGCATTTCATCCTCAGGTAAATTGCTATACATGCATGACCTTCACAGGGGTCTGCAGTAAAACCACGTCTGGGTGGAAGGTGGGTAGGGCAGGGAGGAGGGGGAGCAGAGGAGAATCCGTCAACCCCAGCTGCAGGATGTGGATCAGTGCCTCTTCTTCTCAATGTATTCAGGAGCTTTTACGAAAAGTCCTGTCAGTTTGTCAGAAACCCTCTAGCAGGTTTTGATCTACCACTTGTCCTGGCAATGTAAGAGTGTAGCAGATGATAACTGAACAGGGAGTGCCCTCTTCTCTCTCCTGATTATTCAAAGAAGCCTTCATTGGAAAGACTTCATCGCTTCCCAGACATTTTAGGGAAGACCATATCCATTTCTTAAAGCTAAAGAAATCCCAGTGTAATTTCTCAGCTCCAGTTTGGGGTCACTCTGGGGTGTGACACTGGGCTTCCTTCAGAAACCACCCCACACAAGTCAGGATGACAGAAACAGGACTGAAAGAACAAGGACAGCATGAGACTAACTGAATAATTTAGTGAAGAGACTTGTATCTAAGGACAAGGGCAAACTGAAAGGCTTCCCACCAGAGGTTGCCTACACCTGCCTGTGCCAGCTCTGAAGGGGACTCTTTCCACTGGAGACTCTCACCCATAGCTTTTTTGGATACACCAAGCAAGAGCTTTACCTGCCTCCGCACCTCTGGAGCATCCCCACAGGCAGCAGGACACCACAGAGAGAGCTGAGTGATGTGTGCAGGTGTCGTCTCTGCTGAAATCAGGGCAAACGTTTTTGCACCGGTGGAACCTAGAGTCCTGCTCAGAGCAACTGGGCCAGCCTTGGTATCACCTCAGCTGACCAAACTCAGCGGTGGCATACTGGGGACCAGTGGGAGAAAGAGTCATCTTGGCCCTTAGCTTTCTCATCTCCACCTTTCCCATAACTTGCTAAACCCAGCTTTCTTTAATTTCTTTCCTGAGTGAGACTCTTAGCAACAACCTTTTTGTATGTTAGAAAGCAATAATCAAATCAGTCTGCCTTCTTGCTGAAGCAGAACAAATCCATGGCTGTGTTCCCAGCTATAAACAAAGGTAAACAGATGTGGGACTGTGGTCATCTCCTTCCCAGCAGGAGGGATTATCAGAAAAACTCCATAAATAATGAAAATGTAAATGGGGCATAAAATTCATTTTTAGACAAAACTGGAAGCCCTTTGTATACGACTTTTCCAGTTTAGGTGGAGAGCAATCCCTGTCTCACCTTATAAAATTAGAGTGATTTTCTTCTCGGTGAATATTTTAAAACGTTGAACTCTCCACAAATCCCCTCTCATGTTTGATTGTTTGTTTTCCCCTTGCTGTGTTTGCTGGCTACTTAAAATGAGGAGGTTTTCTTCCCTAGCCATTCCCTTTTTCCCTTTCCTTTTTTTTCCTATTTTTTTCCCCCACCTCTGTTTAGACCTCTTCTTACTCTCAGCTGCACACTATTACCTTTCCCAGATCCTACCCCAGCCTTTTGGGCATCAACTCATGTGCTTGGTTATGTGTTTTCACAAGCAGTATCAGAGTAGCAGTCAAGAGGGAAGCTGAAAATAATATCAATTTGAGACAAATACAGTTGCATTCTCAGTTCATGTCTCATCACTGGGCATAGGAAATGGTATGTATTACTCTTCCCTATGTACATCATCGTTATCATTGCCATTTGCAGATTGGTTTAGAGACTGAGTCTGTTCTTAGGAAAAAAAGCAAAGCAGAACAACCCACCCTCCTGCTTATACCTCCAGTCCTGACACAAAATCAGTTGTGGTGGATTTCGTATTAAAATAACATCTGCCTTGAAATCAAGGAGCGTCTGGGCAGGAGAGGCACTGGGTGCAGCTGGCCAAGAGGAGACAGAGGTTCCAGAGCCTCTCTGTAAACTGTGGGTCCCCTCTGAAAATTAGGTGGCCTGGGAGCTGTGTTTCCCTCATCTGCACAAATACTCTGCCTCTTATTTGGGGTGGGGAGGCTGCCTGAGCACCTATTCCTGTAGCTTAGCTGAAAATCACGCCAAATTGGGGATGCTCCTGCCACATGTCAAGACAGCAGTGGATTTATTTTTTTTTCTGGAAATGGGATTAGGGAGCTCCTGGTGACTGAAGGCAGATCCCAGAAGATCCCAGGCTGGCCTTCAGGGGGAACCTCTGCTGGAAGCCAAGGGCTGGGCAAGCAGCTAACGTGCTTTAAAAAGCAAGACCTTGAAAAGCATTTAGGCAGCATTCAGTGACGCCATAGCACGGGTCCCAGCTTTTTGGGGAGGCAGAAAGTGTAACTGCACAGCAAGGCTTGGTAAAAGGTTCTAGAGCCGAGGTTGCCATTGAATTTGTTGAAACTTTTTAGGTTTTGGCATTTATTAGGTGTCGTGGTTTAACACCATTCAGCAACTAAGCACCACACAACCGCTTGTTCACTCACCTCCGCAGCAGGATGGGGGGTGAAGAGAATTGGAAAGGTAAAAGTGAGAAAATCTGTGGGTTGAGATAAGAAGAGTTTAATAATTGAAATATAATAATAATAATAATAATATTGTCATGAAAAGGAAAATAACAAAGAGAGAGAAATAAAAACCAAGAAAGACAAGTAATGCAAATGAAAACAATTGCTCACCACCAACCGACCGATGCCCAGCCAGTCCCCGAGCAGCGGCCCCCCCAGCCAACCTTCCCCCTAGTTTTATTGCTGAGCATGGCATCATATGGTATGGAGTATCCCCGTGGTCAGTTGGGGTCAGCTGTCCCGGCTGTGTCCCCTCCCAACTCTTTGTGCACCCCCAGCCTACTCGCTGGAGGGGTGGTGTGAGGACCAGAAAAGGACTTGACTCTGTGTAAGCACTGCTCAGCAGCAACGAAAACATCCCTGTGTATCAACACTGTTTTCAGCACAAATCCAAAACACAGCCCCATACTAGCTGCTATGAAGAAAGTTAACTCTACCCCAGCCAAAACCAGCACATTGGTGGAGGGTGATGAAATAGCAACCAGATCGCGCCGTCGTACGGCGCCTACAGTGAGCCTTCCTCTTTCACGTGAATGGCGTGGGCTTCCACTTGCATGGGAAGGCCAGCAGTGGGGAGAGCTGCTTGCAGGCGTTGCTCCCGTGGGGCGTGGGAAGCCGCCAGAGCGTGCGGCTGCGCTTTGCCACAGGGCCGGCAGCTGGCATGGGAATTCATGGAGACAATTTCTGACGGCCCGGAGGCACATCTTTCTTGTCAGAGGGCACGGATCTGCGCTTGCACAGCGCTCTGCCTTGTCCGCAGGCGTCGCTCCCAGCCATCGGTCTGCCCTGAGAGCGTTCCCCGTCCCTGGGCAGTTAGAGCGTATCATAATCCGTAAGGTGAAGAGCATTAGTGCCACATTTCTATTAGAGCACTGTGGATTATAGCAATCCTGTCCCTTGGGAAATAGTTCAAAATTCCTTCTGTTTCAAATTGGAGAGAAAAGTAGAAAGCTGTAACCATTTCTGTGGAATGCAAATTAAAGAATAAACAGTTCAGAAATACTCATGAGTTCTCATCATCTCAGGTTACGTCATTATTTTTTTTTCTTCTTTTTTTGGTCATGTAAAAATATTAAATAGCATAATGTTTTATAAAATGGGTATGTAAAATTTTAAAATATGACACCAGGCAGACTGTAACCTAACAATAATATGAAACAAAAATGATATATTTAAATACTATTTAAAAGACCTTAGGTAGTTGGACATCCACCACCACCCCCCCCCCCCCTTTTCCCTTTGTCAAACTTATTTGAAGTTAACTTGTTCCTGTGAAAATATATTCACCGAAAGATATTTTTCCTTCTGTTTTGTTGAGAAATCTTGTCTGGTATGCCTAAGCATCCGTAGTACGTGATATTTTACATTGCATTTTTACAAAAGCTGGTGAGGATGTTGACTCTGCAGAAGACATTCCCTCTCGTGAGGGAATCATGAGGCTTTGATTTCAGGGTGGGGAGGAGAGAAAGTAAAAACTAGTTTGATCCAATCCAGAATGACAATGTTTTGTTGCACTCCTGTTGAACTGAAAACAGTTCATTGTACATTGGGAGAAAAGGATCATTCTACTCAAATCATTTAATTTTATTTCCATTCTGAGCATCCCTTGGCAAAGCAAGGCAAATGCAGCAAATGCTGGGTTTAGGCACATCTCACAGGTTGTTGTGGATTATAGTTGCCTCTTAGCCCATACAACTGAATGTGAAGGCACCTCCTCTGGTGCTTGGAGCACTTGGAGAACTCAGCTTAACCTCATCTTTCATGGGACATCATCTGCACCCTCATGTCCCTGGATACTCCCCTAGCAAGCACCATGAATCAGGCAGTATCCTGGGATGGAGAAATGCCATCTCTCCTGCTAATGGTTTCCAGTATCTATAAAGCAGTTTAATGTTTATTGGAACGAAGTCGGGAACATAAGGGTTTCTCCTCTGAGCCGAGTGCCCTCACCAGATGACAACTGATCTGGCTCATTGAATGTTGTAGTCTTTGCGGAAATTTTATCAATTCCAGCAGGAGAAAATGAGGAAAATTTACCCCTGAGTGCCCAGAACCATGCTGGTAATGTTACTCTCCTGAAAAGCTGCAAATCCTGATCCAGGTCCCCTCCTCTAGTCTGGCAGACCTGAAGCCAGGCTTGGTGTTGTCCAGGCATCTTTGATTTCACTTTATAAGTGCTCCTAGGGGCCAGTGTGGGAGGGGGGCAAGGGGGCTCCCCATGTTTTTAACGGAGAAGCAGGAGATTTAAAATGCAGTTGTAATACTAGTGAGCGTTTAATCTACATGCAGTCCACAGTGGTTTCTCCTGCTCTTTGGAGACAGAGGCACAGTGCAACTCTCACCATGGTCTACCGGTCCTAGCCTCTTTCCCTCTACGTTTTTGCATTGGCTAATGCCTGGATAAGATAATCTCTGTAGCCACTTTAAGTGACGTGATGAAGAGGAAGATAGAATAAGCTTTGGTGCCAGAGAGAAAAGCAGAGAGATGCTGATTTAAGGTCCCAGTCTCTCCCCTTTCAGGTCACAGGAGAGAAAGCAGAGAGGAGAGCTGGAGCTTGGGGACGCAGAGCCACGGTGCTGGTGCCTGAGGAGAGCTTCTCGCTGGAACAAGACTGATGGCTAATGACTGGCGTAAGGGGCTGAAGTTATCAGTCAGCAGAGTTCGGTACACACCGATAAAATTCCAGGGAGATGACCTGCCTTGTCCTGTGCCATTTCTTTAGTTTGTGCCTTGGTGAGATCTGGGGGGAGAGGGACAAATGATTTGTTTGTATTAATAAAAGCTTATTATAACACTGTGGATTTACATGCTGCTTTGCAAACTTAGCTCTGTTCCTTACCCCAAAGAGTTTATACCTCTAAGTCTTTCATAGAAAATCCATTAAATAAACTCAATTAATTATTTGGAGGGGAACAGTGGTGAGACGGGAATCATCTAACCCTGGCCTTAGAAATGAATTTACACCTGCATGAGGTGAATTTGAAGCATTATGCTGCCGTATTTGCTTGAGTGCCTGGCTAAAAAGCTGACCTTTTTGTTTGCTTTCTTACTTTTGTCATGATTTGTGTTTTGTGCCAGAAACACTCAAAATGGTGCTATTTTCTGGAGCTGACCCCTGCTGTGTCTGACCAGTAGGTTAGGTTATTAATTTCTTTTCAGCACATAGAAATGTCTCTTCTTGGCTGCACCCTTGTTATTAGCACCTCATCTGAGAGAAAAATCTGCTGCTTGCTCGGTTTCTCTCTTGGACTCCAACCTCCTTCTTGTTCTGATCCAGACTAAGAGCAACCGGAGGAAGAGGAACATCTCCAACCCCTGGACGTTGTCTGCCTGTGGCTTCTCGTGGTGGATGGAAGACCAGGGAGGTGAGATGGGCCTCAGCTTTCCCCCATGGCAGTCCTGGCTGTGTATTCCCAGGGATGCAGAGGATGCTGGATGGGGAATGTGGCAAGCAGGAGCTCATCTAGTTTCCAGCCCTTGTCCCCTGCCCTCCCACCTGCTGCTCTGCTGTGTGGCCTCTCCTGCCAGCTGCAAGGAAGGACTGATCATCCTCCCTCCTCCCTGCTAGCCAGCAGTGCTGGAGGTAGGTAAGTTTTGGCAAAGCACCATGACAAACCATTGCTGGGGCCAAGCAGGGAGGAGGGGACCTAACAGATGTACTCATGCAGGATTGAATTTTGCCATCCTCAAGGACCCAGAAAAACAAAGCACTGACTGAGCTTAAGACAGTGATTTTTCAGCCTTTGTCAGGCTGCTGCCCTAGGCTGCCTTCTGCTTGGATTATGCCAAGGGAAGAGTCTGTATGTACTCTTTAGAGACCTTTATTTAATATGAAGGTCCTCAGCAACGTCAAGCTAGTGAGATTCCTGAGTCTGACTGCAGAGCAGTCATGCTGTAATGAACCTGGACTTGGCTTCCCTGCTTGTAAAGGCCTTTCCTCTCCCTTAGAGAGGAAGGGATTTGTGTCCAGGTGCAAGGCTTATTAGCTCGGGCTCATCTTTGTAAGAAGCTGCTCCCAAATTTGAGTCACATTCAAATCCAGAGGCTAACTTTGCAGCTGAAGCCCACCTGAAGCAATAATGGAAGTGCTTCATTTAAAGCAGCATGGAACTGGCTGGCAATGCTCGTGAGAAACACCTTGTGCTGATAGCAGGGACTGGTCCTGCTGGGAAGGGGGTAAATGAATTCTGCTGGTTCTGGGAGGCAGGGAGCTCATTACTTTCCTGGAGTATGGAAGTAATAGGGGAGGCGGGGTGGCAGCTAGCGTGCGAGAGAGAAAAGTCTTGTGTGTGGACTCCTAGCTGCTCTTGACTTTTAGCCGTGTGGATGCAGGGATGGGAGAGCTGGGTAGGTGCCGGACAGGGCTGGGCACACACAGGCAAGCACAGCCCCCACCACCACCACCCCCCCAGCCAGCATTTGGGCTCTGTGTCCAGAGCTGAGGCAGGACAGACGGCTCGAGTCCAGTGCGTACTCAGTTAGCAAAATTGTTGCCCAGGAGTGGGTGAGCTCTGTGGGACTCCTGGGCTGGGCTTGTACCTCCTCACCCGATGCACTGTGTTACCAGGCTTGCCCGGTTCTGGTGACAATGTGAGCTGCGACGTGATGCCATGAACAGCAGCAGCAAAAGCTCCGTTCTTGTCTTCTCCTCCTGGTCTGGCCCTTGACTTGAGTTTGAACCAGAAGCGCTGCACAGATCTGGACCTTTTTTCTTTTTAATTCTGTCACTCTAAAAGATTTTACATCACTGTGATTTATATAAATTGGGAGGTAGAGCTTCCTGGCATTCTTTCTTTTCTGTCTCAATGGCTTTTAGAGCTGCATTATAGCCAAAAAGAAAGAAAAGATGAGACAGGTGTTAATTTCGGGAAGAGGAGGTCACCAGAGAATCTGACTACACATCTACCAGGTGCCTTTTCTTTGTCCAGGGAGTTTCTGCAACCAACAGAGTGGCTAAAGCAAGTTTGCCCATAGCTGCGGCTTGTTTGCTTAAGAAAAACAGGGGCCGACTCCAGAGCTGTGCAGCGGGAGCCCCAAAATGCCAAGCATTTCCCAGTGGTGGGCTATCTCACCAGGTACGTGCTACTCAGCCAATTTTCCCTCCTGAGCTCTGCAAGCATCAGCTCCAAGCCCTGCACGGGTCTGTCTGAACCCTGCCCTGTGTGTAAAGGGTGCTGACGGACCAAATAGCCCCTGAGTGATGGTGCGAAATTCGCTCATACAGTTGGGTCTGTCACACACCTTGTTCATAACCTCTGTGAGTTTGATTCCTTGAACATGTGAGAGCAAAGAGGGACTGTGCTTCCAAAATGACTTGAGAAGCTCCCCATAGTCTAATGCTGGACTTTCTGTCTCTCTCGTTGGCAAAGAGGTTATCCTTGCTATGCAGCCAAAAATTGATCCAGAGGGAAGCATTTACCCCTCTTTGTCTGTTCAGTATTTGGTCCCTAGACTATACGATTGATATACAGTGTGCTGTATATTTTATTAGGTGAAAAAGTACCCACTGAGGCATAATATCATTTCCAAGGGTGACCTTGTGACAGAGGGCGGCAGCAGTGCACATAAAAATGATAAAAGCCTGGCTAAAATCCCCGGCTGCTTAGGTTGAAGAGATGGCTCAGAAACTGTTGATAGATGGGTTAGATTAACAGATATGCATAGGCTCAGAGGTTGACTTTTTTAAAAAAGGCAAATCAGGGAAAGAAATTAATGCAGATGAGTGCATAGAAAATCAAGAGAAAGGCAAATGCAACGGAAAAGAGGAGGAAGAGAGAAGAAAGGTTTGCTTTTTTAAAAGCAAGCACTCTTTGGGAGGAAATATGGCCAGATCAAGGTGTTGGCATGTTGGTTTGAGCTGCAGAGGGAAACGAGAACGCAGACTGTACTAAATAAACTGCACATGGGTTTCTCTATTGTTGAGTTCTCTCTCTCTCTCTGTCTTTCTTTACTTCACTTGGTTATTTGTGGTGTGTATTTGTAGTGAGTTTTCTGGCGGTGTAGATAAATTATCACATTGATTTTTCTTTCTCACTTTTTTGAGGGGGCAATGGGGAAGGTTTCTGTGTATTATATAGAAAGCAAAGTGGCTGTTAACAACCTGCTGGGTTTAGTCTCCCACTGTACGGGAGAAACGCCCAAACCAGAACTTGGAAACCAAACCCATTCAACTGCAGGGGAGCTGGGGGTCTGCATCTGAATTTGCCATTCAGGGCCATTTCTAGTACCCAATACTGGGATAAGAAGTTGAATACTGGCTCCTGTGGACCATATATATCACAACTCAAGACAAAAAATACCATAAATTGATAAAATCAGTGACTGGTCTGATCATGGTCAATGTAACAGATCTGATGATTGTTTTTTGAGCTGTCATTGCAGTGGGAGTATAGAAGTAATGCTTTCTGCTCAGCACTGTTCAGGTTTTCATGCCCTACTCTGGCAAGACAGAGATATTAAAGGGGTTGAAGCAGTCAAAAGAAGAGAGAAGAGATTAATATTTCTGCCCAGAAACTGGAGATGAAAAGGGAGCCTTGCGCCTGTGTCAAACATTACCTTGAGTCACTCACCACTCACAAATGGATTTGCTGACCAGAGTGCATTGTTTCTCACTAGGGAAGTGTGGTTCAGATGGGAAACTGGTGACCAGGAGTTTGTTACCTGAATTTCCCTGAGTTACCTTTCAAGGCAGTGGGATCTGCTAGCAGGTTGGGAAACACACAAACTTAACCTTCAGTTCCCCAGACTGTAAAATGTCCCTTAGGGGGTGCAGAAAGTAGTGGAAGAGAAGTGACCCTCACTGGAAGTGGTTATTCATTATTAGCATTTGCCAACCTTCCACAGCTAACCATTCTCTCTGAGTTTGTTGTTGGCAATAATGTGACTCCTACGTGATTTCGGTTGCCTTTCATACCCTAGCGTGCTCTGAGGAGCAAAAGTGCTGCCCACAGCCAAAGTGTTAATCCAAAAAGTAGTATCAGTGCATTGCCAGTTATGCTGTGATGCTCATCAGATCTCCCTGTGGCTGTGCCACGTTGGTTCATCGCGGTTTTCGTGGCTTCAACTTGCATTGTGCTTCTGCATCTTCCTGTGTTTTCAATTCTCTGCTCTGGGGTGTTGGATACCCATACATATGCTCTCATAACTTGGGGTTATACATGCCAATATTTAAGGTCAATATTAATAGTGTCCTCTGCCACCGTGAAGCATATGAGCTGAGGCCCCTCTGGGGATTAGCCTGCCTTGCTTGCTTTTGTGGGCAGTAAAATGATGATGAAAAGTGGTAGAAGTGTGGAAGGTAGAAGGATGGCAACAGCGAACGGAGGGCTTGCTGCTGGGGAAGTTCATGCCTCCAGCCCTGCCGGCCAGGAGATTGTTCCAGCCACCCTGCGCAAAGTGGCACATGTGGGACCTGGAGCTGCGGCCAACTCTGTTCCTGACAGCTCAGGAGAGCTGCTGGCTCCAAGGCAGGTGTCTCTGGGGGGTAAAGTTGGGATTTCAGGGGGCAGGGAAGGGAAAGGTCTGGGGATGGCATGACAGTCAAGGCCAGCTCTCAGGTTAGCTAGATTAATGAAATGATCCTGTGAATATTTACTTCCAACTATTTATAGGGCCATGTGTTAGATGTTCTTTATGGTTATTTTAGTAGAATTAATGTTTAGAGGGTATTCTCTATGAAAAATGTTTCCCATGAGTCAGTCAAATCAAATAAATAAATTTGCTCCTCACCATAAAATAGCAAAGGTACACTTAATTTTCCTGCTAGGATGACATCATTTCTGTGGAGATGCTAGAAAAATATCTCCAGTGCATACAGTGTTTTGAAATGAAAATAACTAGAATATAAGGTATTTTGAATGCAATGCAAAAATGATAGTGAAGGCTAAAAAGAAACATATATGTTTTAACTTTGATTTTTACTTCAGTTTTGGAATTGTCTGGATTATATACAGCCACCTCAATCAAAGCTGGTGCAGAGTAATTAACATTTCTACGTACATATGCTAAGGAGGTTGAATACAATAAGAATTCAGATACTGAGATGAAAGCCATCCCTTAAGAAAACATGGGTTCATTACTTAGTACAATTGGTACTACTGCAGAAAAAAATGAACTGTTAAATGAATATTCATTACAGATAAGGAAAGGTGCCTTATCATACATTTGGAAGTCACAGTGATAATGAAATTCTGTTTTGAAAGCAGGTAATGAAAATGCTAGGGAGCCATTGCTATCATTGAACATCTTAAAATTTACATGACCAAATAACTCACACCCAGGAGTTCCGAAAATATTTAGCCAAGAAGAGCTCACATTGGTTGTGAGCAAACTGTGAAGGACACGTCAGAGGAGAGTGGGTGTGTGCACATACATGCACTAGAGAGGCATTGGGGTTGCATAAGATTATACCATTTTTTTAAAAAGATACTTTGAAACCACAGGTAACTAAAGGCTAATTTGCCTAGCATTAAATTTGGTCCAAAACCAGGAAGACAGCTGATGACCTTCCATAATGTTTTGCGGAAAACATGTCTTGTGGAATTTAGACAGCTTTTTCATGGGATTACAACTTTGGTTCATGATGGTAAATGTTCATGTGATGTACTTCTCTAAGGTGTCAGACTTGGTGCCACGGAAGATTCTAATTAAGGGTTAGCAGTGGGTAAACTAAATGTAGTGCACATTAAATGGATTAAAAACGGCTCACTGATAAATCTCTAATAGTAATTGCAAATGGGGAATCATCTTGCCAAAGAAGTGTATCCCACAAGGGTCCCCTGGGGATCTCTTCTTGGCTCAATTCCTTCCGTCTTCCCCCAGTCTTTCAGAAGACTGTATAAAATCATTGCTAATAAAGTTTGTGGATGACAAAAAGGTGAAAAATAATAAGGACAGTTTAGTTCTACAGATTGAACTGAATTACTTCAGAAGGCTGGACTTTTCTGAGCTAAATCCTTTTTGATGCAGCCAGATTCAAGGTCATGCATCAAGAAGTGGAGAATTTAGGTCACGTTTACAGGATTAGGGGCTGCTTCCTGAGAGATAGCAACTGTGAAGAAGTCACATAGGAGATAACTCACTGGCCCCTGTTGGGATCTTCTTGCTGAAAGCTGCCTTTGAAAATGTACTGAGAAAATTAAGAGGCCTGTTCGCTATTTCTAGCACCACGTGTGGGACCAGCGAGACAGTGTGTAAGTCCATGAACAGCAATGTTTCTGGGAAAATTCTGAGGAATCAGGAGGCATTTACAAAGAAAAAGTAAAGCATTGGCTTAAAATTTGAATTATACCCAGTTACTGTTTTTCTTTTGTTAGTCATCTTTTTGCTCCATATATTTAATATAACTCTTGGGCAGAGGAGGAGGATGGACATTAATCTCGGGTTTAACATTGCTAGCTGCTTGATTGCTCGGCACTGGATAAATACAATCCCTATCTCTAATTCTAAGTAAGCCTGCATGACACGCAATTATTCTTTTTATCTCCAGACTCCGTCTGTAATACCTACTTTCCTCCTCTTTTCTAAAACTGGGCCCAGATGTCGCTAGTTGCTACAGACTATCTGAAAGTCCAAACCCTCCCAACTAACTGGCAGGAGTTTCAATGCCTGTCACAACCTGCTGAGGAGGTTTGCTTCACAAAGTCTCTACTAGATCATAAGAACTAGAGGCAGGACAGAAAGAAGAAGGATGCAACAACCAGCTGAGTAGCGGAGACCTCCATGGGTGTAGCTATCTTCTGAACTTTGTGACTGTGCAGTGGAAACTATGCAATTATTGTCACTTCGGTGCTCTTGTTATATATGGCCTGAACCCAGAGCAGTTCAGGAATAAGCCAGGAAAAATCAGAGCTGCAGCTAGACCCAAGTGTCCTCATAACCTACAGAGGACTTGTGATACTGCCTCGAAAGGGAGAGGTCTGCTGTAGGGGCAATGGACCCAGAAGAGCACCAATATAACTGGTGATATTAAGCCCCAGATAAGTTTGGTCTGTATGTTGCACTAAAGTGCAGAGCAAGAGAAGAGATGGCAATTGTGGTGACCTAAGGGCGTGAGGGAAGTGGCACAAATGGGACAGGGTCTGTATGTCCCTTAAGAAGAAGATAAATAAAAAGGTAATTATTGAAAGTATAATATAATGAAGAATGGCCCAGATATAAGACAGAATAGCACTTCTGTTTTCCCTGTTTTGTGAATTAAGAATGATAAGTCTAAGGAGGGGGAATTCAGTTATGAAAAAAGAAAATACTTTCTTTCTCTGCCTACTTCTAATTAAACTGTGGAGCAGATTGCCACAGGTTGATACCGAAATACTTTATTAAGCCTCTGTGTTTGAATTATATTACGCTAGTTATGGTATCTTGCACTGCATTCTTTTGATATCCTTATGTCTGTCTGTCAAGGATACCCAGAGCGGTTGTAACAACCGTTGTTAAAAATGTTGAGGGGTGGACAGATCTCGTAAGCCTCCTGCTTCAGGGCTTGAACTAATGTCCAGCTACTAGAGATCTGGAAGGGACAGAACATGGCTCAGAGGAAAGCTGTGGTGGGGTAAGGTGCAGGCCATGGCCAGAGACAAGGCATGGGACCATTTCACCTTGGTTCTGGTTTAGCGTTCTTCATTCTTAGTTCTGGACTTTCAGTAAAGATCACCTTGCCGTTTTCTGCTTCTTCATGTGGTGTAAAGCGGCACAGTGCTTTTGGTTTCAACAGCATGCTACTGATTTATGCCACGCTTTGCCTAGACATAAATGTATCAACACGGTGATTATCCCTGCTGCATCAGTCAAACATACAGTCCTTTTTCCCGATATTCTGGGAGAGTTTGCACTTGGGGGAATTTCTCATTTTTTCCATCGAAAAAAAAATCTTCCACCTGAGATCCAGGAAAAAGGTGTTTGTTTCTGGTTGTTTTTTTTTTTTTTCAGCTGAGATTAAATAGGCATCCTGTGAGCAACCAGGCAGAGAATTTTGGTCCTGCTGAGCAAGTCTCACTCTTCAGGTGCTCACTTGCAATTTGCAAACACTTCCGAATATCTTCTGGCTTGTGAGCTCTCCCTTCTCTGGATGATGTTTTTTTGATTCCTTGTATTGTGCAAATGTTCTTGCAGGTGGCAGGCATGCTGCAGATAAACCTTTGATCCTTTGGAATCACCACCCTCTTGTAATTTTGTTTTCCAGCTTTGTAAATGTTACCCCCACACATACAGCTTCTTGTTACTCTCAGATCTTCACTGTTACTTCTTCATTTCAAACAGCGTCATCTTCCCTGTCTCTCAATGTGCTGCATCCCATTTCCCCATGAAAAAGAGAGACTTCTCGAAATTGTCACTAGATGGCTACACTACCGCACAGGATTTCACAACTCTGCTTTTCCAGACCTTCAAACCATTTCTCACGGCCCTCTAGTTTGTAATATCTTTGGTCTGAATTGCATTTCAGCCACAAAATGCAATTTCCATATCTTCAATTTTCTTCTCAGCATGTTGCAATACAATTCCACACCATTCAAATTTATTGTACAAAGAAGTTGCTGGGGCTTAAATGGCATCTAACCCCTGAAGCATCTGGTATTGTCCACCATTGGAAACAGGATCCTGGACTGCATGCCCCATTGGTTTGATCCAATAGAGCAACTCCTGTCTTTGTGGAGCCTCTACACAAAACCTTTGGAGTCAATTGGGCACGACCTGGTGTGGCTATCGACCTGGCTCTGGCTGAGCAGCACTGAAAGCCCTGAGACTGGGGACAGGCATTGGTCCGTGATTTAAACCTTCACCAGTCACCACTGCTGTTTTACAGGGATTGAAGGAGATTTCTGGAGGAGGGAAAAATTCTGCCTATTTGCCTATTGTAAGCTAGAGCAGACTTTGGGAACAAGAAGTGGCAAATACCAGAGAAGCGTTTACCTTCCTCACCACCTTGTTTCTGTCTCTCGTTCAAATCAGACTAATGCAAATGTTAAACTTTCCAACAGAAATAATTTCTTGCAATAGTTGGCAGGAGGGACCTAAAAAAGGCACGCAAGGATTAATTTTTGCCATGTATGTTGTGTTCAGATACATGCAGAATAGAAATGCGTTCCTCCTCCACCAAAAGTCCCTGTTTGTGCCCTTACACAAATCCTCCCACGTTCTCGTGAGCAGTTACAATAATGACATTTATGTAATATCACTAGGTGTTTATAGCTGCGTAGTCTGAATGTGAATCTGAATATAAATAATATGATCATAGTCTCCTGCAAGCTAGAGAAATGTTATTTATGTTTTACAGATGAGGGAGTTGAGGTAAATGGGGGGGAAGTGAAGTGAGTAACTGCTCTCACCGGCAAGCTGTGGCACCCTGATGTATTCTCGGGCAACACAGGATGCGGGTGGTCAGTCAGCCCTGGGATGCCAGCCTCCAGGCAGAGGGCAAGCGCTGGGATGGTGCTAGCAGCTATGCTGGTGTGGGGGCAGGAAAACAAGGAGGGGAGCATTTCACAGAAGGGGAGAGTCCCGTGAAGAGGCCTGTTTTGAGTGAAAGAAAATACCTGGCTGAGGAATAAGGTGTGTGGTGTGTGTGGTGGCACCATCCCAAGGAGAAGGGGACTAGAAGTTTTCAAGTTAGCTGTGTGCTGGCGGTTCTGGAAACGCGGTATGAAAAACAGGGCTATAGATACATGTGTCTTGGCATATTTTCAACGGGAATCCACAAACGAGGCAAAGCATCAGAAAAGGAGAAGTAGCAGAGCACAGGCTGGGTCTCTCTGCCACATGGCCATTTGGAGCTGGGGAGGGTGGCATGTGCTTCCCCGCAGGCTGCCCTGGCTAGGTACTGCAGCAGTGGTGGCTGCTCACCAGGAGCCCCGCAGGCACTCAGTCGCTTACAAGGAACAAAGGAAACCTGGATGGTTTGCCTGTGAATTCACCATGGGAAATAAAGCTCCCCATTTGGCAAACATTCGGCCTGTTATAAAAGGGAAATTGAAAAAGCGAAATCCCTCCATAAGTGCAGATGAGGCCTGAACTGTGGATTCAAAAAGAGCATCCCAGTTGTTGGGTCTGGGCAGGCTGGAGCCAGGGATGCACTTTCTTTGGCTCTAAAAGCTTTTTCAGCCATTTCAGAGGTGAGACAAGTTGGAAGAAGAGCTTCAAGCTAGCATGGGCTGATTTGCTCACAATGCTTCAGAAAAATACGAAAAAATGGTATGGTTGGTGTAGTTGTCAGATATACAAATGTGTACGTGAGAGTTCCTAGGAAGCATTGTGAGTTTGACTGCCAGGCACACGCGGTATTAATTTCAGATAGTAATCTATAATGACAACAGTCTGTTTTCAGGGAGCTGCTTTGCAGTCTGTGCTGTTGAAATTTAGAGGCAAAGGAAGGTATTGATGAGAGCCAATATCTCCAATGTGGCCATCTCAGCAAAACTCCAAATGTGATGATCAACACCACAATGATCATTTTATTTTGTCAGCACAAAGCCATGAACCAGCAGTTGCTAATGAGAGACACCAGTTAATAACGGGATTGCGGCAGAATTGTACAGACTGCTTTAGGCAGCGGCGTGTAATTTTGTAAACGGAGCTGGCACTTGTTCGAAGGGAAAGGGTTTAAAGGCAAAGTGGTTCCTTCTGAATCCTCCACTAACGTATCATAGAAATACTGATGCATTGGCGGCGAGGATGGCTGCTTTGCTTTCACCTCTTCTTTAAGTTTCTGCTACAATCCCGTATCATCTGTCAAGATGCTCAGTGAATAGTTCACATTAAAATCCTACACGCCATTATGCAAGTAACGAGAATCCCTAATGACTTGTAGGGCGCTGTGTGGTTCTCCCAAGAGGCTGACGGCTACAGAGGCTCTCACTTCTTGCACCAAGGAGGTGGCAAACACAAGCAAAGCCCTGGGATTGCTACGGCATCTTATACAGCACTGTCCTCTACTCCACAGCTCCCCAGGAAGCTTTTCTTAGGGAATTCTTTTTCACAAGTGGATGAATAGTTTGGGCTTTACTTTGTTCAAGAGCAGAGGAGAAAATAATCTGGGCTAGGAGTGTGGCCCAAGGCTTTAATAACCCCTCGCTGCCCTCTAGGGCTGCTCTACATTGAGTTTCTCCCAGCAATTGTGCCCTTTCACAGTTCACAGGATATGCCCCAGCTCGAGAACCATTTCGCTGAGAGGTTAAAGCCAGCTGTGGACCACAAAAAGAGGGATCAATCATCTATGAAGGAACGTGCTGGTCCCTGTGGCTCTAAAATTGACCTTTCCTCCTGGAACGAACAGCTCTGAGGAGGAGGACGGGCACTTGTGCCCCTGAGATGTCGCAGGCCCTGTCCCAGCTCAGGGGCTGGGCAATGCTCCAAGAACCTCAGCGAAAAAAATAATAAATTAGTTTGTAGTCTCAGTTCCACCCCAGATCTGCCTGTGGATTTCTTGCAGCAGCAACCTGGCCTCAAAAACTGCCAATGCGTAACACAGCGTTTCACGTACTGCACACTAGACAATTATTGTGAGAAGGCTGTTTCATATTAGAAGAGTTACAGAAATGTTGCCTCAGCAGTCAGCTTCCTAGCCAGAAAGAGCTGCCCTCCTGGCCCCTGACTTTTTTCATTGGGGATTAACTTTATTCAGCCTCCATTTTGAGATTAACAAGAAAGTTACTGGCAAGATTAAATAATTTAACTTTTTTTTTTTTTGAAACTCAGAGATGAAACAGACACTGAGTGAATTTGGTGGTCACAAACATAAGATGAAGACTTTCCCATGGTTGTGCTTAAACCCCACTTGAAAGAGAGACTTTTTGGAACCATAAAATACTTTTATCTGCAGGATTGAAATTGGGTTAGCAATTTCCTCAAAGAACAGAATAAAACTGACTGCTCTGGGTCATGCAGTGTGCTTGCATGCCTTTGAAGTAGTCTTTTTAAAATTAATGTCCTAATGCACAGTTAAACTTGCTGCTATTTTTTTTTTTCCTGACACTGAGGGGTCTTTGGAGTCAATAAGGTTATTTTTCATATCATTGGATAATCAGAGGATAGTGATGGGAGCTGGGAAGTGCACAGATCTCCACCAGCACCGGGCAGTGAGTTTCAGAGCAACAATCCCAAATGCTCATTCAGACTTTGGTTAAGCATGAGCTGTTCCTCATTCTGGCCACAGTCACTGTCACTGCCATAGATTTATGTTGTTGTGCTTTCTCTGCTCATTACAATTTTTCAAGAGAAAAAGGCATTCATCAGCTCTGACATCAGACAAAAACTAATGAGTTGTGTTACCCGAGCCCATTCAGCAATGAGAGCCCTGAGAAAAGTGTTGCAGTTCACTCTGCCCACGTGGACCATGATAACGTGTAAAGAAGCACGAGGCTTGGAGTAATTACAAGCAGAAAATAATTACTGAGCCCCAGCCACCAAGAAGGAGTGTGGTCGAATGATTTTAACGCTGAACTGGTGGGCAGGACTCACAGATCAGTGCTTGGTCCTGCTAATGGCTGTGGGCAAGTAATTTAAATCCCTATTTTGATTTCTCTGTGAAGGGCATGTGACAGTTGTGGTTTCTGGAGAGAATGGGTGCTGTATAAATGTGGGCTTTTATCTCCCTGGCTTATTGGAGGTGTACTCTAGTGAATGACAGCAGAGGATGAGCCTTTGAGCAACTATTTGCAAATAGTTCTGAAGGGAACCTATAAGTGAAAAATAATAAAAATCAAATGGGTTTAGCAATACTTGGAGATAATGTTTAGTAGCAGATACATCATCTGGACCAGAGTAACTTCTTTCAGAGCAACTGCTTTCCTCCTCGGCCCCATTTAAGAACTTTCTTAAAACTTGCTTTGATGCTTGTGATGCTCAGGAATCCCACGAGCAGCAAATACGCTGATGCTACTTGGTGTTTAGGTCCATGCTATCTTACTGCTGTATTGCACGCCACCATCTTTTTTATGTTTACCTGCTGTTTGTCCTCTAATATTTGTATTTGAAACCCTGTGGGTCAAAACTGGCTTGTGTTACCCCCACGTGCAGTACCTACTACTGTGAATTGAGGTCATACTGTACTGCCATGTAGTTAATAATTGGTTTTCTGGTCCATGCTCTGGCAGATGACTCTGGACTGCCTGGTCCTATTTGGGCTGCTGATACTCTGATGTGGCATTCTTTTGTTTTTCTCATTTTCACCTGCACCGCAGTCCAAGTAAGCTGTTAAGTACAACTGAGACAGAGCAGGGGATATCATTGCCTCCCTCTGAATACACAGATGCATTCTGACACCTCCTAATCCTCAAGGCCAGGATGTCAATAGAAATTGGAAACACTGTGGCATCATCATATCTCACCTTCAATATAATCCTAACACAGGGTCTGTGGCCTTGGGTATGTGACGAATGAGTTTTTATGACTGTGTTCAGTTGCTTTATAATGGCGTATGATGATTGTGCTGTCAATAGCTAGCTATAACCTCTGTCTGCTTTACGGCTTGTTCTGCTCCCTTCGCTGCTGCTCCACAGCCCTCAGCCCTGAATTTTAAATCTGTGCAAGAAATAATGTGCATCTGTGAAATTAAAACTTATATTCCTCTCGCTATTAATCAGTTCTTCCCTGGCAGCTCCTGATTATGCTCCATGCTGTATTAGCATGACTGCAATGCTTGAGATCCATCCCCACTCTCTCATCCTTTTCTTTCTGATTCCTTTTCTAACTTCTAGGCTAAGAAGGGCCATTCAGTCAGAAGGTGGCAGGTGTGAAGTGGTGGAGTTTAACAGAAAAAAAAAGAATCAGCGAATAATGCATTTATTTGACTATTTCATGTTAGGAGGGCAGGAAGGGGTGTTTCAGAGAATGGAGAAGAAAAATTAGAGAGCAGCGTGACTAGATCTGAATTCAGATTGAAGTTAGGTAACTTCAGAGAGTTTCTTGTTGGGTTTTTTTCCCTAAATCAGGACAGCCCTTGAAGAAAAGTCAACAGATAAAAGAGAAATAGGCCTAAACCTAAATCCTGGTCTTAATTTACTGAAACCCTAGGGAGTCCAGATTTTGCTCTGTACCTGAGGTTTGCATTTCGTGGCCAGGGTGGAGCCAGTTTGGAATTTTTCCCCGAGTTTTCTCCAGCAAAGGCAACAAAAAGAAACATTTGGGGTCATGCTAATGAGCTGGATCATAACATCATTTCACTATCTCGGGTGAGATGCCAGGTGCCCTAAGGGCACTAACTAGGTAATGGTGGCCCCGGGCAGCCTCGCTGGGGATCCCCCCTGCCCCCGCCGTGGGCCTGGGGGGTCCAGCTGAGCTCAGGTCAGGGTGCCCCATCCAGCACTGCCCAAGTCACACCCTCACTGTGGGCAGCTTGTCTCCAGTCTGGTCTTGGACCTTTTCTCCTAGACGGACATTGGACCACACTGCTGGAGGGTCCAACTCCAGCCCTGCCTCCAGCCCCGTCTCCTGCTGCTCCCAGCTGGACCCCAGCCGGCCCCTGGACCTGGCTCAGCCCTGGACATGTCGGGGCTGTCACTGAAGCCTGTCACCTGCCCCCAGCTCTGCCCACCCGGCTCAGACCCCGGGGGACGGCACCCCACAGTGGGGTCGCCCTGGCTCAGCCCCCCTCCTGGAGCAGCCCCCCTGGCACCATGCCCTGGCACAAAAGTGAAAACAAGTGGGCATGAATAGTGCCGTGGACATAAAACCGGGTGGCTAAGTGAAGAGGTTATTTTGAGTCTATTTTGATCTTGCATCAGACTTTTTCTGGACTCTCTGCTAGTTAAAAATTATTGTAAAATCTTCTGTTAGAAATAGTAGAAAAACAGAAACAAAAAAAGCTGCAATTTTTTTATGGAGGTCATTCATTCTTCAAGTTCAAAAAGAAAGATAGTTTCATTGCATCACTGTTTCACATGTACATTTATCACAAGTTTTCAAGTGTAAAATTCAGCTGCAACTTTTTCCCGATTTCTCCATTCTTCTTTGTTTTATTTCTCTTGGGGGGAAAAAAAAAAAAAACAAACAAAAAAACAAGGAAAGGGGAAATTATGATGAAAAGGAAACTGGTTTGGGTTGGGAAGGGAGTGGGAGACCATAACTACTACTATTCTTCTGCTGTATCTTTTCTAAAAAAAAAAAAAAATTCTGAAAAACAGCCACCCCCTACACCTGCCCAAAAAAGAATCCAGATTATTTGAAAACATACATTTTCCAAAAGCTTTAATTTTAAGCAGCTCATTTATTAAAAGACAGAGTCTGCTGGTATAAGCCTATCTTCTAGTATCATAGGCTTCAAATAGGGATGGAAAAACTTATTACCATTTGATAAATTACAATCTTCCAAATGGAATAATGATCTCTGTGTAGAAGCCATGATGGTCTTAGAAAACATTAAGACTTTAGCTATTCTAGCCTACAGCTTGGGAAAGTATTTGTTAGTCCAAAGCTGGGAATAAAAATGCTATTTTTAAGGGTGGTTTGTTTGCTGCATGCACGATGGCTAGTTCTGTCTTTTTGGGTTATTAGACTTTATGGAAGCTCTTGGCATTTTTTTAGACTTTCATTTTCCTTGGAATCCTTCCTCCTTTTATTCTGCTAGCAGCAGATGTATTCTCTTTACTGTGGTGTAGTGTTTGTTATTAGACTGTCATATTATTGTTTGTACAAAAATATTATTTGTATGGCGTTAGCTGCTATAAAATTTAGGTCTGAGGTCTCCTAGGTCAAGCTCCTGCAAGTGTGAACATGTAGAGGATGGGGTGCTTGTGCAAAGAGTCCATGATCCGGACAGGCAGGAGAGGGGAAGGAGCAGCTCAGAGAGGTGAAGTCTTTGGTCGGAGCCAGCACAGTGGGTCACTGTCAGCAGCTGAACTCACCTTGAGCTCTGCCATTTGGGTGCAGCATTTATCATCCTGTGGGTCTTGCCCCACAGCCACGACTGCCCAGTGACTAGTTGAAACCTTAACTGACTAAAATGAAGGAAAAGTACTTTTCCCTATGGAGTACAAAATACATGTTTTAACATAAAATTTCTGCTACTTCTCATGCATGTGATAGCATTCACTTTGATGCTTCTGGGTCATATTTGTATTGTATGTTGGAGGATAATGGCATGAGTTAGCTTGAAATGAGCTTTCTTCATGGGTGCAACCAGCCTTGGTAACACGAAGCCAGCCCAGGTCTCTGTGCTGAGATGGAGACACTTTACTGCAGTATGGGCACAATCCATATGTCTTCAAGGCCTTGTGGAGGGTTTGACTAAACTATCTAAGCCATTCCAGCTTCCGAGCAGGTAAAAATGACATTCCAGCAAGGATTATCAGTTAAACTCTAAGTGGCTTCTAGCTCACCACTTTGTTATTTTCAGAGATCAGGTCAAGAGGAACGATCAGGTGTGATGAGGGAATAATCCATTTGCTAAAATATGCCTAACAGAGCAAAAGGGAAATGGGCTATTCTAAAGATAGGGAAATAGCCTAGCAAAAGAAAGATGGCTTCATAAATACTATTGCTGAGGAAGCAGAAACTGTATTATTAAAAGAATTATTCTTTTGACCTCTAAATAATTCCAAGTCTATAAAAGGCAGACTTTTGTCAATAAATGAGTGTCATTAAGACAGATCCATACAGAAAAAAGATCATAAATCAAAAGGAGGAGGGCTGCAGTATCAGAGCACAGCTACAAATTGCTGTTCTGCTCATTTCTGCATTGTTAGCAACCTGCTGATAAATACGAAATGTGCACAAAATGCCTGTAGCTATTTCATCAGCAAATGACCCAGCTTTTGAAAATAGCTGGAGCAGGTGGCGTTAGCTGAACACAGGCCTCGAAGAAAAGACATTTTAGTTTGTGTTCCCATCTTCGATGGGAGCCCCCCATAGAGCGCTGACTTATTTCCATTGGAATTATTTTCATTGCATCTTGCTTTTAGGAGCACCCTGGTGAGGGCTTGTTAGGGTGAAGTGGCCTAGCCTGTGAGGCATGGTGGTGGTGATGTGCTTTACATGTTGCACCTGATTAACTCCAGGATTTCCAGGGACTATCTGGGTGCTCAGGGGCAGAACTAGAATTTTTGGGGGTGATAAATGACTAAGTGAAAAAAAGGAAAGAGGTTAAACCTCTTAGCATGCACACTGCTTGAAGCCTCTCTTCATTTTTTTGCAGAGTTTAAAAAACAAGGGGGAGGTAGGAAGCTACCCCAGTTAACACTCTTGGACTGCTACTCCCACCTTATCTGAGGTCTATTGAATAATATATCATACCATGCGTAGCATGCCCTCTCAATGAGGGAAAAAAAAATAATTTTGCTACGGGAAAGTGGGGTCTACATAGTCATCAGTAGAGAAAGGAAGAGAACTGGAGGATGCCCCAAAAGGAAGGGGAAGCAGGGCAATGGTACACAAGGCTCATGGAATGGGAAGGGGGGAGGGAGAATAGAAAACCTCTGATATGTGGTCAAATTCAAGTGTCCAACCTAGGCATAGGGGGCTGGTGTGGTTATGTTAAGCATTTTCCACAGTTGACAGAGACAGAGGGAGAGATGTCTTGCAATGTGTCTGGTCCTCTCTGGCACCCAAACCCATGTCACACGCTGCAGTTGAATTAACTGAGGCGGTGGCTACTGCTGGATGGTGTCCTGGAGCTCCTGGCCTGAGCATCCTGACCTCTGCTCTGTCCCAGTTCTCCTGCTGGCCTTGGGTGGAAGGGGTGACCCAAGCACGCTTGCACGGGGCAGGGGGAAAGGAGACCCAGCCAGGGGCAGGGTGGTGGGGGAAGAGGAAGGGCCATGTTCATGGGCAGACACTAAAAGAAGAGAAGAGGACCATGGCAGAAAGGGACACGTGTGATGCAGGGCCTGGAGGTCGCAGTGGGGAGTGGCTAAGGGGCACTGAAGTGGCAGGGGATGGGGACAGAACAAAAATATGCCCTGAGAACAATGAATGCACTTTGGCTTGCAAAGAGCTTGGCCTACAGAAAATATGACTTTCCCCCATTCTGGCAGCCTGCCAGATAACATTTGTCAAATGATTTGGGACCAGAGCACAACAGAAAGATAAAGATATTATCATTTTCCATTATTAAATCCTGATGGAGGATTTCTTAAATGTAGTCGTTTCAGAGGAATGTGTTATTTTTTCTCTTGACATGTGAGATAGTGAAAATGTAGGATTTTCTCCTCCGAGTTTAGATTGTGGTTTGTCACTGATTAGAGGAACCAAAACTTCTCTGCACTCGGTGGCTCTGAGCCATGGTCATGAAGCTGGTGCAGTAAACACACTCTGACAGTAGGAATTAATGTTATAATCATATCAGGACTGTGAACCATAACTTGTTGATGAAGTTGTGAGAAGTGCACTTACCAGATATAGAATGTATGCAGAGCATTTGACGCATTAAATGTCAGATCCCCACAGCCTACATTCCAGAAATAAAAAAGGATAATTAATTTCCATACATCTTGGCACACTCCATTAGAACAGTGACAGCAGAAGCAAATGTTGTTACAAGTGGTTGCTGAAAAAGTCTATTGAATTTGGGGAATAAGAACAGCAATTCAGGGTCAGTCTGAAAGTTCATCTTGCTCAGTATCTTCTCTCCATAATGGCTAGCAGCAGAGGTTTAAGGAAAACATATGAGAAGTGAGGGAGCACAGGGTGATATTTTCGCTGATCTTGTCCTACCTTCTAGCAGTCTGTGGTTCATAGATTTCACGTATTTTCATCATGTGTTTAAAAGCCCTTGTTGAACATATTTTTTATTTGTGTAACCATTTTATTTTTAACCCAGTTTTATTTTTGGCATCAGCAATGTCTCAGATCAGCGAGTTTCACAGCTTATGTATACATGTGTGAAAGAGCGATTCCTTGTGTCTTTAAACCTGCCACCTGATAATTTGCCTGGTTTCCTCCTACTTCTTTCATTGTGATATATTATGAAATTGCTTGTTAAGACCCTGAGCTAGTTTATTGCCAAGTTGAAAAGCTCTACTCCATATATCGTGTCCCCTACTCTGGCTCATCACAGCACAGCCTTTCAGTACTTTGTGTGGTAAGCAAGGAATAGCTGAACTTCAAACCTATTTCTTCCCAGAACTGCTTGCCATCTCATGGCTAGCACCCATTCCCATTAACACCAGCACTTCCCTTCCTACAGCCCCCACTCTGCAATGGTTGTCTTGATCCTAGCTGGCACCACATCTACCTTTCAGGACAAGCCATTTCACTTGGGAACTCCTTATCCTTCACTTGAGTTCTTCTTTTGAAGTAGAGGAGGTTTTTCACCACTTCAGAGAATCCGGGAACCTCTTTTTTGAATGGGAGCAAACCCAGAGAAGTATCTGATAAGCAAAGCACTTGTTCTGCTTTCTCGTTTCAGCCTCTGGAGAATGGGTGAAGTCAGTCAGCACAGCTATGCTAACCTGCCTCGTGGGAGACCTCCTCTTTCATGGAGAACAGGGAGAAATGCCAACAAGGCACACAGATGTCGGTGAGATACAATGAAGATCTAAACACCTAGAAATGTGCCTGGCTCAGGAAATGCCTGAACCACATATGGTGCATGGGAGAGTGCTCAGGGAAAGTCTTGTGGCCAGTCTTCTCTAGGTGATGGCTTTTGGCCAGTGTTAGAGATGAAGTACTAGGCTAAATGGACTTTTGATCTGACCTACTGCATCTGCTTTTATTCTTAAGATGCAAATAGATCAGCTGAATCTTGTTGAGCAGAAGTTGGGTCACTTGCACCAGGGTGGATGCAGCCCTGCTCTGAGTACGAGATGAGGAATAGGGTTAGGGAAGGAGGGCGAGTGCTGAGGCCTTTCCCTCCTCTAGCAAAGCTGTGTTAGCATAGCAAAACACATGTCTATGTATGAGACATTTCCTGCTGAGATGTTCACTGAGATGGTTTTTGGCCTTCAGTGGTCCCCTGCTCCAAGCACTGCTCAGATGCTTGCCTCCCTTTCAGGCTTGAGAAGTTTCTTCTGTTGTATTTGTGGATCACTTAAAGGAGAAGGGGACTGGATGAACCTCAGGATGGTGCCATGGAACTTGCTGGTGATCTGCTCCTGAAAAGTCTTGTCCCCACTTTCCTTCCCTTCTTATTGGTAAAGGTATATAAGCCTGTTTGAGCTGGAAAACCTGAAGAACTCATACTAAACTGCATGAAATCTCTTTTCTCTGATGCAGTCAGTTTCAAAAACTTCTATGCTTAAAGAAAATGGCAATGCCCAAAATATGGTTAACCATTCTTCTGGAACTTTTTGAAGGCAGATTTTACCTATCAAGTTCAGGAACATAGAAACACTCCTTAGCTCTTATAATAAATACCTCTGACACCTTTCTAAGTGTTTCTCTCACTGTAGCCCTTGTGATTTCAAGAAGTTTGACAAATAGCCTCTGTGTCTCAGGTCCATTCAAGTGATGCTAGAGCATGGCATTCATGCACCTTTTACAGACAGAATTAAAATATAAAGCCATAGTCTACTCTTACAATTCCAGGTTTTGGGTTATGGCACTGACTGAATAGTAACATGAATGATTTTACTACATGGGGATAGTTAAATAAATGTCTCATTTAATTGAATGGCAATAAAGAGTCCTGTGATGAAGACTCCTCACTTACATCAGCATTTAAACAGCATTATGAGGCTAAAACGTTAAAGAAATGAGTGAGGGGAAAATCTATGCTTACACACTGAACACAGCATGCATTAAAAAAAAAAAAGCTAGAAAGAGTGATTATTATTTCAGGGGCAGCCTCCTCTGTTTGTTCTGCAAGGACTAATTACTAGTGACAAAATTAGCTGTTGCTGTTACCAGAATTATTGTAAACTGTGGAAAGGTGGTGGGAGCAAGGGGCAGAGAAGCAGGAGGGGAAGAGTGCATAGTTACACACAAGTTAGATTCTCTTTTCAAGCATTAGCATTTCAGTGAGTAATCAAACCTCTGAACTGGATCCTGATCTTTGAAGGCTTTTGAACCTGTGTATGTTTCTGTGGGTGAGCAATCTACCTGAGGTTGTGTTATGATGTAAATTACCTCTACAGATAGTGCTCCTCTGTGCACATTACAGCTGGAGCAGATTTAACCTTTCAGGAATGTTCCACAGCATAAAACATGCCACATCCTGCAGCGTGCACCTTGTCGGAGGTTTTTCTTGATGACTGCTGATGGAGGCCTTTGTCTTAATGTCAGAAAACATTGTCTGTCTTTTTATCACACCTCCGTGGTACAGATTTGAAAGCCGTCAACAGAACAAAGTGGGAACTTCACTAGATTCTGTCCTGGTAACACACTTGGCTTGGAAATGTTAAATTAATCTGCTTACATGTTCCCATTTAATTTGTATCTTACGTAGGAACCTAGTTCACTTTCAGAAGTTGCAGCAACACGTTGCTTTTCTTGACTTTCAGACTCTGTTTTGGAAAGCTACATGAATTTACCCTTCTAGACTTCTATGTTTAGTTTCGGGTTTTATTAAGCTTACAGGTAGCTTATTCCTAGACTATAGACACATTTGGGGCACTGGAGAAAATGTCAAATTGTTTGAGATACTGTATGTGTTATTATGAATTCCTCCTTAGACTGGTTGTCAAAGCTGTTTCTTGCCTTCTCAGAGAGTAGGCAAAGCTGTGCTGCTCTTTTCTGCTTCAGGACAAATGAACTGGTATTGGAAATGACATTTTCTTTGTGATCCCTTACATCCCTTTTTGGTTATGTATATGGTACCAGAGGAGTTGCTAAGATATCTTTTGTGCCAAGAATGAATACACAGAGCAGAGTATCCCAGTGTAACTTGGCTGGTGTCAGTACAGTTGTGCTGGAAATGAATATGATCCATTATACTTCTTTCTGTAAGCGATAGAGCAAGAGCTTACTCCAGGCATGTGCTTAGTAGATGGAGTAAATACATCAATTGTAATCAGCTGTAGCTGCATGTTGCTCTTGCTGTGGTAGGAAAGGACGGTGCTCACACCTGGCATGCAAGGCTCTGCACTATGCAGAACTGGTCACAAAGTGCTCATGGTGTAGGTCTCCATAGTATTGGCTTGAAGCCAGGATTATTTGCCATTTGCATCTTTCTAGCTCATAGAAGGTGCCTTGCAGCTGTTCCTGTGCAGGGGATTGGTGCCAGGAGGAAGCCATACAGGTTGGTTTCTTCTTCAACAAACTATTGTGCATGCTTACCTTGGTAGCAGCTCATGTCAGTACTGGATTTGAGTAATGGATTAGAGGGCAAAGGGCACGTAAAGACTCTCCCTCTCAAATGCCTTCTCAGCAGATGATTGATGAAGTACAAGATACTGATTGACAAGCCTGTAAACTGGCTTTTTCTTTTAGTCCTTGCCTACCTCTCTCTGCTGCCAGCAGAATTTTCCTGCCTTTCTCACTGAAAGGTCAAGCACACTCGTGACCTGCGGTCTTTAGAGTTTCAGAAACATTTGGCAGGAAGATGAACTCCCATAAGGAGCAGCTGTGGGACAAACTTAACCATCAGGAAAGGAGCACTGCCTCAGGATTTTTCTTTTTTTAAAAAAACTTTTTCCTCCTCCCAGCATGCTTGTGCAATGGCCTTCCACATCTGAGGTGTCCCAAGTTAAATTTTGGCTGATGTTTATCTAACACCTATATGGGACACTGGCACAAGGCCATTTATTTCTCCAGGGAGCTGAATAACTCAGAGCCTCATTTCTGTCCTCTGGCTACTGAGAGCAACTGCTCTTCACCAAGGTCCTCAGCTGTGAGTTTATAGGTGGATGGTACCATACTACTCCATGTTTACATGCGGATAAAAATTTCTGAACACTTCAGTTTTTGGTCTGAAAGAGTCACTATGTCTAGCCTGATATTAAAACATGTCTACTGATTTTTGGCACAGGTATCTGCAGAAAAATATTGAGAATCTATGCTCCGAAAAGCTATCTTTAAGTTATTTCAGGCAAAGAACAGCAGTACTCCACATCACAAGACTCCGTGAAAAATGTGTGCCTCAGTTGGACTCTGCATGAGAGGAAACATTGACTTATTTCTGGAAGGTTTGAGCAGTGACAGCAAATGCTGGCTTTCCCTTCAGAACAAGCCCCTCTCGTTGATCAGGACCTGGATTCCTTTAGCCACAAGCTGGGCTCTGTATCAGAAGTACTGCAGGACTTCTTGCGAGGGCCATATTACAGGTGACACACCACTAGACTGCTGCTGGACAAGCAGGGATAGCGGCCGACTGGCAGAAGACTTTGGCTCTTTTTTTCCCAACTGTATACAGTATACATTTGTATTTACATTTGCTTTTGGACGGAGAGTTTGTTCACGCATTTAGCAAATGCAAGTCATTCCTCTGTCATAGGTACCCCTTCACAAAGCTATTCTCTCTGTTTTCTGGAAAAGTGGAGGGCTGGCTCCAGGTACCCCATTAGCACTGGTTCCTGCCCTGGAGTACTCAACCTGTCAGTGTCTATGCTCTTTGTGTTTTGCTTCACATGTATGATCTATGTGATCAACTGCACAGCTTCACTTCTCTGTTACAAGCATTTGTACTAATTAACTCATTTATAGTCTAACCAGTCCCAAGCCTACAGTGAAGACATTTCGCCATTAGAATATTTTTAAAGCACTTTTTCAATTATTAGGGATATTTAACTTTATTTGAACAGCTGTAAAACTGACATGACTGGGATTCAAAAGTGTGCATGGCATAAAGTTGGCCTTCCTTTAATTGCAAATTCATGTAAATCTAGCCTTCATAAAGCCACAGAAGCAAGAAGATGTCAAAGACTATTACACTGTGGTGTGTTAGATTGCTGCATGAAACATTTGGTAAAGACTCATCTCCGTTATAGGAGTGTAATAGACAGCTTGTGTTTTTTTAAACGACTGGGAGGGGAGTTGGGGATGGCAATTAATACAATATTCCCTATCTTCCTATAGCATGGTCTAAATACCTTGCTCCACTGGCGGAAAATACATGTGCTTGTTTGCTCTGCTTCAAACAGCCTAAAGAACAAAGACATACAGTGCTTTAAAAAGTAAATGAAACTGAGAGTGGGGGGTAAATACAGAGAAACAACTGAACTTGTGTCTGTATTTATATGTGTCCCATGTCCATTATTGTTACTATTGCCCTAAAATAAATAGCACCATTCTTTGCAAAAGTGAGCAGAGCTGCCTAGCTGTGCCATTATTTTTTCTGGAAATATTATGCCACAGTACTGAGCTTAAATCAGACCAGCTAGATGTTTGCCACCTTTAAAACCCAGTGAAGGTGAGATGGATGGAAAAGGGTGAGGGCTGGAGGCCATGGTAGTGTTAAAAATGTAATTAACTTATAGGTGTGGGAGACATTTTAGAGATTTTTTTTATTTCACGGATTTGACAAAGTTGTATATTTGGCCTTTCAGAACACATTTTTTTCTCAACAAAGCTTGGGAAGTTCAGAGTTACAGGAGAATGCATCCTTTTTCCTCATTAAATATGATATTTTGTTTAACACTTTTGTAAAAGCTTGAGAATTTTCCAGCTTCTTCCACAGCTGGCTGAAGGTGGCATAATGTTTATGTAAAGAATTAACATCCTCCTTTTGTCCCTGCGATGTGGAAATTTAATTGAAAAATTTCAAGTCTGAATACCTCTAACTTTTACCTTCACAATCAGCTTGCAGGTCTCCATGTTAGCTTGCCTGCTAAAAGTGACTTTTTCAAGTGTTTAAATGTAGATCTACTTGAAATTTTGCTTTTAAACTTTTCCCAGTGATGTGTTATTTCAAAACAAGACAGAAATTTCTCAGCACTGAAACTTTCCCCAGTTTTTTATTAATGTCCCCTCAAAACCTGCAAATTTCAACAGAAACATTCTTGCTGCACCCCATTCCAAAAGTTCCTTTTGTATTTTTTGTGAGGAAAGGCATGTTTTTTATTTGCAAGTCAGCTTTAGTTCAAAGACTGTAGGAAAATGTCTCCGAAGCCCTGGTTCTGTGTGTCCGTCAGCAGCTCCAGTTTTGCAGAAGAACAGGGACTTTCTCCACCTGGGGGGAAGATTTTCCTTCTTTAGACCTGTAAAGCACTTTAGATACTCATGTTATTTTTCCCTAAAAAGCATGTGTATATGTGTGTGAGACAAAAAGGCCAATTGAATGTCAGAGACTGGGTCAGGCTATGTTAGTTTTAGTCTTGCAATGTGAAATTGGAAAATTGCATCCCTAAAGGGCAGAAGGATGTGAAGGGAGAAAGGCGTTAGCTGTGCAGAGGGAAGCAAGTAGCTGTTCCCCACCTGCCCCAGGTGCTCCTTGGTGCCTCCAGGAGGGAAGTGCTCTTCCGCCCCGGGTTGCCTCAGCTCCCACGTTGGGACAAGGGGTCCTCAGTGTGCTGTGAAACTGAAGAGTCAAAGGAAAATGGTAAGTGGAGAACACTAAATACCTCTAAATTACTTTCACTACCATATTGTTAAACTGGCAACAAAATTAATTTGGAAGAGATACTGGAGATTTAATTGCTTGAAGCAATCACTTTGGTTATTAAGTCACTGGGGAGGATTCACTTAGGGGAAGCATACAGCAATGCGGTGATTGCAACCCATCGCTGGTAGGTGTGAAATAATTCTTTTGTATAAAACATTTGTTACTTTCCTTTGGGTGCTACTACTGAAGTCATCACCATAAACTCAGCGGACACAGGTTGATCTTTCTAATATATTATAGAGAGGTACGTAGGAGGGCCAACAAACTCACAACATGGTACAGCATATGCCCTTTAGGATTGGCACTATAAATAGGAGGGAGGGAAATTAGCGACTGATTAATGAACTGTCAAGGTACCTGTCAATAAGGGAAGCAAGACCCAGGTATCTACATTCACTAGATGATCCCATTTCTGAAGGTATGAGCAACTTTGCCAATATGTGTGAGTAAGATGGGGTCTGGTCTCCTGTGTTACAGTGCTTATACAGCTGTAGAGCACATTTAGAGCAAAATCTCTCTGAGAGACTTGACAAGAAGGAGAAGACATTTCAAGGACTTCCTTAGACAGCGGACAATGCTAGACGTATCATTCGAGAGGTACGACATAAGCCATAAAAACAGATGGATAAATATGTTTACAGAGAGACATCCTAAGCTTTATCATTTTTTAAGTGTCTGCCACTTGGCAAGCCGTTGATCTCAATTTTCTTTTTCTTTTGTGAAAAGCATAGAAACTCATCTCAGTTTTCACTTGCTGTAAACTGGAGTTGTTCTGTGAAAGCCAGAGGGTCTCAAGCAATTTGCAACAACTGAGGATCTGTTTTTTAAAAGCAGACAAGCTCACACTACCTCACAGGGAAGGAATAAAAACTGTCAGCAATCTCCACCTCTTCCTGCAAGGGCTGTGCAGTTGTGGAATACACTGGAGTGCCAGCGACCCTGACCCATACCTGCTTTGGCTAGTCTGGATGAGAGGTGGCTGAGGTATTCTAGCTTCTCACCTTTTCTAATGCCCCAGGCATTTTACAAGAAACATCTCACTGGATGCGATTATTCCAAGGCAATAGCACAACCAGCTGAGCCCTCCCCTGTGCAGTCTCTCTGAACCAGTGTAGCAGACTCACGTCACCTGAAGTCAGTCTTGCAATAATGGCAATTTATTTTTAGAAAAATAAGTGCCTGTTCCAGGCAGCAGTCCTGGTATCCTCAGGAGTCAGCCTCCTATTTATGTGAAGAGTCCCAGCTAGAGAACCCTCTCTTATAAAAGTCCCTGTCTGTAGGCATCTTGACATACACAGACAACTTTTTGTTGCTTTTTTAGAGCAAGTGTATTACAAAATGCAATATGCATGAAAAAGGGAGAGAGATGAAAGCAGAATTGTAAATAAGGAGGAGGTCCTCAAAGACCCCATGGTGACGTAGGGGGGAATTTACAAGGTCATGCTGAACCTACTTAAAAATGTGCTGATGTAGAAAGGATGACAGAAGCTCTTGGAGCCAACTGGGAATTGAGTCACTTGTCCCTGCCTGCTGCTGCCTTCGCCTGTGACTAATATTTGCGTCTCAGCTTTTTCTTCTTTAAGCAGCTGATGCAACTGATGCTGACTCAACTCCAGGGGATGGAAATGTAAGCCAGATTGAAGCCAGAGGTGATTTTGTTTCCATGCAAGGGGTTTTACTTTTCATTGTTTGATTAGGGTCACAGCCACATCAAAGGCGTTGGAGAAAGAAGGCGGCATGTTTTTTGCCCTTCACAAAAGACCTTTGGGAATTTTAGCTCTACCTATGGTGGAGGGGAGGTGGTAAAGTTTACAGCTAGACCAGCCAATTCATTTCTCTTCCCCTCAGCTCACCCCCCCCTCCCCATTCCCACACTTGTCTGAGCTTTTTTGTAGGGAAAACATAGGGGAAGGTGACTGCGACAGATGAAAGTGGTGTTAGTTATGTCAGCTGCTGTTGGAAATGGAGCTGAGGAATCCGCCTACTAGGAAATACAGCCAGAAAATAATGTGTCCCAAAGAGTTACTGCAGTGTCTGTATAGGGCACCTGAAGAAGCTTTTGAAGGGCGTCTTTTTTCTTATTACAGTAATATTTTTCAGGTTCACAGAGTGAGCACTGTATATGGGATGCAGCTGGCTACAGTGATTAATGGCTCTTTCTGCTAAGAGTTCCTCTGCAGATCCTTTGGCATTTCATGTATTCAGCAAAGCTTGTTTCCACTTAACTGCAGTCTCTCTTGGTGGCTCAACATCCATTTGGACCCTTATAAAGTATATCTGCATGCTAGTATATCTCTGCTGTTGTCAAGGGGTCTGCCTATGCAGCATGCTGCTTCTTCCTCTTCCCTTGCCCTGGGCTTAAGATGTCATCTTCTCACTAACATGGACTAGCTACATCAGCCTACAAAATCTGCTGTTGAAAATAAAACATTGAAAGCCAATTCCTCTGAAGCACTTGCTTGTTTTTGTCTTAAAAAGGAAGTGGCATTTGCCTGTTTGATACCATGCTCTTTAGGTTCTTTAAAGAGATCTCTTCTCCTCCTACAGATATCTAACATGCTTTGCATGTGGCAGGGAAGTTGCATGGTTTGATATAGTGGTATCCTAAATATGATCCATTGAACAGACACATCAGTTTGCAAGGGGGAGACATGCAAGCAAGTGCAAGAATCTGCTTTGGAGGCAGAGCCTGATGCCGAGCAAGAAATGGGGAGAGTTTCTCCGCAGTGTGAGGTATCTCTGTCCGTGGCTGTTACAAACCTGCAGAACTTTACAGGAGTGGTTTTAAAGGCATGAAGGATGTCCTTTTTATCTGTTTTCTCTCTCTCAAATGCTCTTCCTGTAGTGCTTTCTGTCCCTGCTGCTCTGACTGCAGTTCAAGGTGTGAGCACTGCGGAGGAGAGGGGTTGTTCAGGACATCAGCGTCAAGAGGCCTTTTAAAGAAGAAACAATTGTTGAAACTATGGGTGCAGGAAGGTGTCTTATGGTCGATAAAGAGGGCAATCCTCTCTGGTGGTAGGTGGTGGAGATGGCAGCTTGGGCATCAGTAGTGGCACCTCCTGGTTGCATAAAGAGTCTCTGTAGCAAAGTAGTTGTCAAGAGGTAACTGAAACGCTCAGTCATCCTTTGTATTCACAGACCACTGTGCCTCCCCCCTCCCCCCCAGTCATGGGTATTTGCTTGCTTGGTGGCACAAGCAGCGTGACAGAAAACCAGAGCTACAGATTTGCTTCCCTTCCTGTGTGCAACTCTGCCACCCCATCATGTGGGCATTATTTCCCATCGTCTTTCCTTTCTGACCGTCCCTGTTGCCTGCTCTGCAGCCGCTGAAGTATGTGCTGAATGCTGCTGTTTGCCATTTTTTGCCGGTTTTGCCAGTATTATTTCAAGGCATGCTCACACTTCTCCATGCTGAGTTCTCTGTTAATTTGGGATTCACCATAACAGCACTGCCTGCCCACTCACACTGTGTTTCACTTCTAAGTTGCTCTCCTCCTTTTCAAAACTCTCTCTGGATTGCTCCAGGCTAACTCCTCTGTCTCACTCTGCTTCTGGCCATCTCTCTGACCTGCCACACAGCTTGACTTTAGCTGATGAGAGGTCTGTCTTCTCTCAAACCCATGCCAACTTGTTTCCTGTGCGTTCAAACCTCAGCTGAAACATGTTTTCCCACTCCCACTTCACTTCTTCTCCCCTTTGTTATTACTGTTAGGATGACTTAATATATTGCATCTGTTTCAATATGTTGATGCAGTTAGCAATCTTGGTGAAAGTAGTCTTTGTGTGTGCACAATGGTCCTATTTAACTGTATAAAGCAGGTTCAAATAGTTGCTCAAAAGTGCGTGATGAAGAGATAAAGAATTTGGTGCAAAATTGCCTTTGGTACTATTAAGCCTAGAAAGGAAACTGTAGTCTCTGCTACCTCTCTTACTTTAGCTTTTGACCCTCTGTACGCCCTTGAGGATGTCATCTGGGCATCTTTTGCAGTGCAGTGCAGTCTCCATTTGGAGGTGATTGCTAAGCTGACACGGCCTGAAAAGTCTGAGCTTGTGCTTTTAATGCCTTTGCTTCAGATACCAGAGTGAATTAACTGTAAGCTGTAATGTGCCCAAATGTTCACTTGCCTTTTTTTTCCATTTACTTGCATCTATGCTGGCTTCCCAGCCTGACACTATGGGTAATTCAAGTGAAAGTGAGTAACACACAGGCAGTGAACATGGTGGCTATTTGGAGATGGAGGATGATGTATTCCAGGAGCATCAGTTCTTGCCAGACACAGGCTTGAGGTGCTAGGGTACAGCTCTGAACTCTTGCAGGATGTAAGGACGGCTAAGACTGGAGGTTGGTGTCAGATAACTAGGATGAAGAAAACAACACTCAGAATGAGATCCAAGTTCATTCCAAATGCAGATTCTTTTGATCTAGGGTTTAATTCATAGTATTTGTTGTGTTTTTAATGATACTTTGGAGATCTCTCCTGGAGATGATCTTTGCCACCATGTTTGCACTAGCACGTATCTCTTCTGCACAAATGCATCCTATGTGGGATATTTGTGTGGCAGGGGAGGCAGAGGAAAGTAAGGCAAAGCTGTTGGGTCTGAGGAAACTTATGGCAGAATAGGGAAGTCCCCCTGTCTCCTTCAAATCCCACCTTAGAGACTACAGTGCCTTTGTGTGTGTTATTGGTGATGGTGGCATAGCCGAAGAGATGAAGTGGGGAGGAACTTTTCCTCCCATTTGTTTCACTTCTGTACAGAGAAGGCTGAGAGTGAACCAGACAAAAATGAGATGTATTTGCAAACACTTGGCAGACTTTGAAACCAGGGAGTGCCTTTTCTATGTGCATGCACCTTTTCAGAGGTCATTGTTGTGCTAAGGTATTGCTCATGTAAACCAGGATGGCAATTTCAGCCCAATGGCTGGAATTCACATAACTGTCAAACTAAACGAGTCTGGAGCACAAGCGAAGGGGGTTTCAGAAGGTTAAATCTGGAAGCAAACACCACTACGTGCTTCAGGCTTTAAATTGTGAATCATGAATCTCAAACACTTGAAGGTATCGGCATAGCATGCTATTTATCACAAAACAAACACCTTAACTCACTGAATGCATTTATAGAGGTCTCATTCTTCTCCCACGCTTGGCTTCCAGGCAGGTGCAGAACTACTTGTGTAAGGAAGGGCTCCTTTCCTACAGGACAGAGAGACATGAAATGGCTAACACTGAATGCAGATATTATTCCAGAGGTGCTCTATAATGAAACCACAAGCATTATCCACGGTCATCTCTTGAGAGTGTGTTTACTCCCACAGAGCCAAATAAAGAAAGGTGTATTAAGGTGAAAAGGAGCCCTGTTGTGCTGGCATACAGCAGAGCAGCTTCATGGGTGTTGTCTGCTGCGGCACAGGACGAAGACGAGAGGAGACGAGATAGGTCCCAGCATACATGTGCCTGCACACTCTCCCCAAAATCTCATACCACAGGGTCTCCAGGGCTTCCATGCACTAGGCATGGCTTGCAATGTCAGCTATGCGTATGTTTTCTGGTGTAGCTATTCTGTGATAGGGTTAAGCCTTCTCCAGCTGGCTCCCTCTAGCTTACTGCAAAGCAAGGCTTTATCACATCCAGAACCCTGGTGAATAATGTTAAAAATAACAGGACTTGCAAGCAAGTCCTAGGGCTGGGTTAGCTCCTAGGTGGCAAAGATTGCTCTGCAGGATCCTGCCGGAGCCTCCCAAAAGGTTCTGCTTATGGGGTGGGGGGATCTGTGCTGTGGCTGGAGCATGGTAGCAGCCAGGAGGGGCTGTGGGAAATCTGAGGAGGCCAGGTCTCCCCTCAAGGAGCACTCTCAGCCCGCCTGCTGCAGTGGATGTGCTGGTTGTCAGTCCTGCAGGGGACACCCAACCTCCCCCATCTGCCCCACTGCTGCTGGAGGTGGCTGTTAGACCCCTGTTCAGGTCCCTGTCTTCTCTACTGCATCCCTTGTGTTGTTACAATTCGAAAGTCAAGTCCAAAGACAAGGTTGTGTGATTAGCGTGTCTTTTAAACCTATGCGTTTATCTTAATCAGTCTGATTTACTATCTGATTCAGCACATTAGCTGCAGACTGTGCAGCATCCCAGGCTCCGTGGTGTAATGAATATGCATACATTCAACAGTTGCAATTAGCAGGCAGCCACTGCTGGGGAAAACAAACAACCCAGTGTCTAATTCTACCCTTCCCATAGTGACTTCAGTGGGACGTTAACTTAAATGCAAGCCCCTGAATTTGCCCTGCAAAGCAGTGGTTAATAGGCCCTAATGTTTCAAAAACCTATTTAAGTAGCAAGGTTTGGGTCAATTCTAATTTTACCTGAACCAGTTTGCCTATTCCTCTGTGACCCAGGCAGGGAAATTGAAAGTACAGAGCACATACAGTACAGTACAGTACAGTACCTACGTCAGTATTTGTTTCGGGACCGGCCATTTGGGTAAGCTGTCGCCTCTCGCTGAAAGAAATAGAATTAATTATCAAACTTCAAGAAAGTAAAAGGGTTAAGCCTTCCCTTTGGGATTCCCAGCAGATAGGTTCAGCATTATGCAATTGCCATGAGAATTCATGAGGCAAAAGCTACTGGAGTAGCTAGGAAAAATATGCACAATTAAAATTACATTTCTGTTCTTGTCCTTCAGCTTAACCCCTTGGTGGACTGTAAGCTGAAATGTTTGTGGGTTTGTGGTTTGTTTTTTTTTTTTTTCCCCAGAGGATTTTCACATAGCTTTACACAAAAATGAAGCTATGATTGGTATATTCAAACCCTGGGTTTAAGTTTTGCTCACAGCCGACACAGTGATTTGCAAAGAAACACTTTCACATAGTTATTTCATAAAAACCATTTATATTTAATATAAATCTGTCAAGCATCCAAAACCATATGTGAAGTAATTTAAAATGCTTACAGAGTCGTAGAACATTGTGCTTTATTGCATTCAGAAGCAGAAAGCAAGGGCCTGACCTGCAGCAATAGAAATCTGATCTCAACCTTATCCAAAGCTGAAAAAGATAAAGGGATCCTGTTGCTGTATACATACAGGAAAGGAGACTGACTTGCACCACTGCATGGGTCTGCTTCCTCTCTTCATGTGGCTTTCCCTCTCCTGTTCCACCCACACCAACCCCACCATCTGAAGCTGTGCATGGATTGGGGTTGTTGAGATTTTGAGAGGCTGCTGACCTCTTGACTAACATAACTGTAAGTGCCTGTCCCTGCATCAAAATAATGTTTATGTTTCATCTTGAATCCAGCCTAAACCAAACACCAACATCCACTGCGTGAGTAGGTCATTGACAGCTCACCAAACAGAAGTGGTGACCAGTCATGGAGCAGTCACTCACCTGATCAGACCCTCCTTCCTAGGTACACCTTCAGTAGCATCCCTTGCTGCCAGCTCCTTGCTATGTACTTGTCTGCTTCTGTGGGATCTTCCTAAAGTCTATACTGGGCAATATCTCCATAATGCATATAGCAAATGTGCATTTTACACATGCGAAGTCCATAACACAGAAGAAAACTGGTGCTTGTCCTTCCCTGAACAGAAGCTGCTAAGTGTGGGCCAAGTAAAAATCTCTTTGCAGACCCATGGGACCTGCTTCTTTTCCTTTCCTTTGGAGAGGTACTAGGTGTTCCAGGAAAAGGGAGAATGGTGGCTCTTCACCGCATGCTTATGCATCTAAAGATGACCAAAGAGAAAAGAAGTACAAATGCTCACCTGTCCTAGATGTCTTGTCCCATTTGCCTCCAAACTTTCCAACAAAATTACACATTCTCATGAAATCTGGCCTGTGAAAATTCGAGGAAGCTGGTTTAGCTTTTGCAAAGCTAAATAGTGACAGGGAGACAAGATCAGGCTTATAATGACAGGGTATTTTCTACTTAACTACAGTGATATTAGCTTCCCTGTATAATATGTGCTGACTCTGCAGAGGCTTCTAATTCACATTGCTTGCATTTATTTATTTATTTTAATAAAAAGGCAATAGCTACATCTGATTAAAAACACAGAAAAATTGCTTTATTCATATTCTATCTCAATTATGTGTTGTTTTCCTGATGCACGGATGGAGTGGGTGGGAATCTGCCTACGTGCCGTTTGGAAGTAAGAATGGGAGAAACACTTTAGGGCCAATCCTGACGCCTGCTGTAGCACATTGGTGCTGTTACTGTGGGGGTACGGAGGGGCTGCGGAGGAACCAGCTCACTCTCTGTTGGGATCCTCCTTTAGCAACATGTGGACCTGGTTGTATTGCAGGTCACTTCACCTTGTCATGAGCTGGTGGGAGACTTTCTGAGGTCGTGTCCAACCTGCAAAAAGAGCAGATGGAAAATTGGCCAGTGGAAAAAAACAGTGTCAAAACAGACTGGAAAGCTCAGTTGGGAGGAGAAGGAATAGAGCATTGAAATGGATGCGCACATGGAGATTGCACTTTACAGTTCTGACCTGGAGCTCCACTAATTACAATACCTGTATATGTATTCACACCCAATGTTGTGTATTAGATCTACTTGTGCCAGGTTGTTGGTAGGATGGTAGAAGGGGGAATTTCTTCTCCCTGGTTCAAGGTGTTGGCTTACTTTTAGCTTAAGGAAATGTGGTTTGTGGAAAGGAATATATTGAAAAGAATATATTGAATTAATTCCTGAAGGGCAGGGGGGGAGAGGGAAAAGGGATGGCTAATGAATACAGTTTAAGAAGGAGAGTTATTTGGCAGATGCAAACTCCTGGTCAATTTGTGCTTTCAAGTAGCTGCTGAGATGTCAACTGGAGGGGAGAGAGAGAGAAAGGAAAGGAAGGGAACTTAGCTTCATGATTGTGCATAAAAATAACATTAAAGCTGTCCTATAACCCTTTCTTATCCATCTCCTCCAAAATGAAAGTGTGAGTGGTTTGCAAAATCTTTTCAAATGAGCCTACCCTCGTTCAAACACTGGGAATTGCAGTGTGACAGGCTCTTAACAGCTGAAGGCACCATATGTAACTGTTGCTGTTCTTTGTGTATGTGCTGTGCATACATACGGTCAGCAATGAAACGTGTATGGTAAATGAATGAAAAGCAGTCCATGAACTTGCTCCTTTTTTGTTTTGTCTGTATGAGTCAAGTGGATTTATGCATATCATGTGCACATGCATCATGACTCTGAGAAATAATCAACTGGAGCATTTGAAGGATGTTTGTGGATTGCCTGCCCAATTCCCTGAGGTGCACCTTGCTAATTTTATTCTCCCTTTAGGAAGAACAAATTTTTTTTGCTTAAAAAAAGAGAAAATACAGCACCTAGAAAATGCAGTTGTTTATAAACAAGCACTATTGCAAATGCAATGGGGGGAGAACCTTGAAATTAATTGTTTTCGATTCTGGTATTATATTTGAATGTGAATTCCGATGTCAGGGATGAGTACGTTGGGCAAGGACTGGACTGTGGAGAGGGCTGGCTGTGTCTCAGAGATCTTCCTTACAGTTGCAGGGTGGTTCTTTGCTGGGGAGCAGAGCTGGGTACCACATGGTTCTGGACCCAGCCTCTGGGGACAACCATATCCTGGGCAACTACAGGAGAGATCAGCCCCAGAGGGAGCTGGGGTAGATATCAATGGCTTGCTCTGTCTTGATCTTGCAAGGTATCTTCCGGAGATTAACACCACTCTTAGTAAATGGAGGGTCCTGCTCCACCAGCCCTGCACAGTGACTCCCTTGCGCTAACGAGGAGTCCCCCTGCCATCCTCTGGGCGTATTATCCTTACTTTATGGTGAGCAGCAACCGAAGTACTGCTGCTCTTTCCTGGTGCAGAACAAGCGACTCCCCTGGGAAAGTCTGTCAGTGCAATCCATTTCACCCTTAAGGAAAATAGGACCCCAGAGGTGGCGTGTGACTTGCCCAGTCCTGTGTGGTGAATCCGTAGTGGCACGTGGCATCTGCGAGAGCCGAGCTCCTGGATGTTTCTTCTCTCCACCGGTTTGTGTGATCCATCAGCAGGGCCCGACACGCTGCACCAGAGTAATTGTTACCTAAGCCTGCATGGCTGGCTGCTCTCCGTGCTTCTGCATGCTCCCTGTGCATACATATTGACTGATGAATGCACACCCTGTTGAGTGTTATTGCTTTCTTAATGTGCTGCAATTTTTCCCCCAATATCCTAACCGAGAATGATTGTTGCTGTTGAACGTCCTTTCTCCATTTGCCGCAACCCATGTTTATTTACAAGAGCACATTTTGCATCAGCTGTCGCTCCGTTCTCACTGAAATAGAAGTTTCAAGTTCATAGAACAATAAAAGATATAAATTAGCTATTATAATTAACTGAATGGCATGAGTGAGCTTTCAAATACCAGGCTCTGTTAGGCCCTAATTATACAACACGCACACGAGAGCGTAAGCATCTCTGCCCTTCTGTCTGTGCCGAAGACTGGGCACTGCCTCCATCTGATCTCAGCCCAGCAGGCAGCACTTCATGTCACTGTCCCAGCTGGTGCCAGGCTAGGAATGCAGGAGGTGAGGGCTTGCCCACGCTAACCATCTTTTATCGCCGTCCTGCACCATCCTCGTTTTAGACCCCATGAGCACGCCCAGAAGGGGAGGAGGAGAGAGAAATGCCATTTGCTTGGAAAAGGACTGTTATTTCCCAGCCTGTACAGCTTCGGAGAGAAATCGGCTGCTGAGGTTTGTCTGCTGGTCCTTTCTATAGAGTTCAGGTAGCCAGGAGACCTTTTTCTTCTGGAGGAGATGGGGCAATTTTCTGCCAGAGTCCCCTGCAACTCCCCATCTGGAGCTGTGCCACACAGCCGCCCCAGGGGTTCGCCCACACCATGTTCAGCATCCGGAGCCTGGTCGTGAACATCATGCATTACTTTCCTGTACGGACTCCTGCAAACCTCGCTTCCCCACGTCTATTTGAGGCGCTGGTTTGAAGGAGCTGAGCTGGGCCTCCACGGGTCAATGGCGGTGTTTAAGCTCCCCGCAAGCTGCCGGTGTGTCTGTAGTTAGTTGAGCCCTTTGTCATTTTGGCAGGAGGTGATTCCCCATGGGTAGACCCAAGAGGCAAGAGCCTTTGCTCATTTTTAGGTGAGGGCAGTCAATAAGCCTCGGGAAGGTGAGTTAAAGCTTATGTCTTGCTCAAGTTATAGGCTAGAGAAAATCAAAGGCAGGAGGTTTGACTGACTACGGCCAAGGGAAAGTTTATGTGAACAGGCAACACATATCCCCAGATCAGGAGCGTCCTCAGGGAAGGATGCTGCTCTTAGGAGCTGAATCCTTGCAGTGAGGCTTTACAGGTGTTCGGACAGCTTGTTAACAGCAGGAAACACAAAGAGAGCGAGCCCTTTTGCGGCTCTTTAAAACCCCAGGTGGATATGTAAACTTAGTTTTGTGCTCTTTCTTACACCTGTTTTTGGGCTTTAAAATGTGTGATCTGTATTTAAATCCATGTACCATGAAACTTGCTTTATTTCTACCTTAACACTTTTTTTTTTGCTCTAAGGTGGTGCCACGCCAATGGCCCCACAACTATGAGCCCTATGCTTAGATGTGAGGCAGCCCTTACAGAAACAAGATATTTGACTGCTCCTACGCTTCTCCAGCCAAGCCAACACCATTTTCTAGGGTGCCTGGGGAGCTGGAGAGGTTTCTTGACAAAGCTTCATAGTTAAAAGTTTATAAATGATAATTCATGAATTATCATCGGTGTTGCTCAGCGACTTCTTGGCATACAGTGTGAATATGGAAAGACAGCATGAGCTTTCAGCACAGTCCAGAAAGGTCGGGAGACAGTTCAGTCTGTCCAAATCTTTCACAGAACACCTATCACTTTTGGTAAAGTTTTGTCTTTGAGAAAATCTGGCACATTTATTATACATCTGTTTTCTATGACACTGCATTATATTATTGTTTTACATTAGTATTTTGTACTGTAATGTTTTGACTTTATTGAAACAAATTATTATTTTCTTACTGGAGAAAACAACTAGTGAAACAAAATGTTCTGAGGGCTCCAAACTATTTTTTTTCAGCTTTGGCATTGCATGGCAAATCTGAGAGTGCAGCTTTTTAGAAGAAAAAAATCACACTTCATATATTGGAATTCCTGAGCAGGGCTACTATAAGATTGCACTGCACAAACCCTCAAAGGATTAACAAGCATTTAAATTAAAGCTGACTGAATAAATTGTAATGAATAATTTATTCAATTAAGTTATCTTCTATTTTCTCTTTACGAGTTTGTCTACTAATAGATTGTGACTAATTTAGTTGTTGTTTGAAATATTTTACTAATAATTTCTTTAAATTATCTGACCAGGAAAAATCTTATCAAATTTAACAGAATGTGTAATCATCATACAGAATTTAAAAGAGACTTTTATAGTACCATAAGATGTAAATATTCTTGAACTGCTTTTTGCAAAAAGGAAAATATCTGAAACCTATAGGTGCTTGAAATAATTTCTATTTCTACGATTGCTGTTTTCATTGCTGTTTTTATATATAAGGAAAATAATATGTAAAAAAGTCTCAAGCTATAGGTGGATGTTAAAAACAAGTCATGGGATGCATTTGATATTCAAATTTCCTTGAATTTTAATTGCATTCATAAGATACATAGCCTGTGTTTATTCTCTGATTGGATGATCTCAGTCTGAACTTCCAACAACGTCCTAGAATTCAATGTTTCAAGGAAAACTTCTGCCGTAAAGCCTTTCGCAGGTGTTTTTGCTGTAAGTAAAAACGGATAAAGGTTTTCTTTTATTTTAATACGTCAGGTCTGGAAAGATTTCATATTTCAATTTTGCTTGTTGTAATTCCTGAATGAAGTCAAAGGTGTTTATTTTGGAAAGGTACACAGTAGTAGTTTTCAATGTTTAAACTGACTTTACCCGAACCAGTCTTGACCATTCTCCTGCACATCTGTCCACTAAAGAAGGAGACTTTTTGTTTTGCTTTGAAGTGTGGGGTGTTTTTTTGGACAGACTGTCCCTGCTCACTTCCTTCATTGCACTGGAAAAACTCTTTCAAGCTTGTCCCTCACAGCAGTGGAGAAGTCACCCCCAGCAGGGACAAGCCCTGCTGTGCCACCAGCCGTGGTAGTAGGGAGCACTCTTGGTCTTCATTCTCCACTTCACCTCAGCACCACTGGGCTATGTCCCACTGAGGTGGGAGGTGCATGCTAAATTAAAAAAATATATAGTGCAAATAACTAGGAAGAAGAAAGAAAGCTTGCTTCCTCTGTATCTCAGCAGTGAACCAGTGGTGTGGCTCTTTGCTTGCTGGGTCTTGTGAGGGGTTAGCAGGCAGTGGAGGGGTGACAGTGAAGGCAACAGCAGTGAGGAACGTGCTTTCTGCAGGGTGGTCGGCAGCATCCGGCACATTGCTGCGTGGCAGACGTGTGGTGGCACAGCACTGCTGACCGATGAGCTGAAAGCTTTGTGGTGAGGGGGTGAGAGATAAAAGACGGTTTGCTGTGCCTCATGTATTATGACTGTGATTGACAGGCACAGCAATACTTATTCCTAAATGCTTGTTTCATGTCTCTTGTGAGCACCACAGAGTCTCTTCTTCAAGCTATGTGATACTGATGCAACAAGACCTGTAACTCCCGCATCTGAAAACTCATCATGTGCATGAATAATTTGCTGAATGTAAGTAGATTTCAACACACGTTCATAGCAAAGCATAATTGGAACCACTGAAAACTGTCTGGGAGCGGAGGTGTCTAGGCATCTCAGACACTGATCTGAGATGTTTTGAAAATGCTCTCCCCTGTCTTGTAGTTTTATGATGTTTTCATTAATAGATGAAAATGCTGACCCTAAATAGAATCATAGAATCATAGAAACATTTAGGTTTGAAAAGACCTTTAAGATCATCAAGTCCAACCGTTAACCTAACACTGCAAGTCCACTGCTAAACCATGTCCCTAAGCACCTCATCCACATGTCTTTTAAATACCTTCAGGGATGGTGACTCAACCACCGCCCTGGGCAGCCTCTTCCAATGTCTGACAACACTTTCAGTGAAGAAGTTTTTTCGAATATCCAATCTAAACCTCCCCTGGCGCAACTTGAGGCCATTTTCTCTTGTCCTTTCACTTGTCACCTGGGAGAAGAGACCAGCACCCACCTCTCTGCAACCCCCTTTCAGGTAATTGTAGAGAGCGATAAGCTCTCCCCTCAGCCTCCTCTTCTCCAGACTGAACAACACCGGTTCCCTCAGCCACTCCTCATAAGACTTGTGCTCCAGACCCCTCATCAGCTTCGTCGCCCTTCTCTGGACGCGCTCCAGCACCTCAATGTCCTTCTTGTAGTGAGGGGCCCAAAACTGAACACAGGATTCGAGGTGTGGCCTCACCAGAGCCACGTACAGGGGCACGATCACCTCCCTACTCCTGCTGGCCACACTATTTCTGACACAGGCCAGGATGCCCTTGGCCTTCTTGGCCACCTGGGCACACTGCTGGCTCATATTCAGCCGGCTGTCAACCAACACCCCCAGATCTTTTTCTGTGGGGGAGCTTTCCAGCCACTCATCCCTAAGCCTGGAGCATTGCATGGGATTGCTGTCACCCAAGTGTGGGACTCAGCACTTGGCCTTGTTGAACCTCATACAGCTAATCTCAGCCCATCGATCCAGCCTGTCCAGATCCCTCTGCAGAGCCTTCCTACCCTCAAACAGATCAACACACCCGCCCAACTTGCTGAGTGTGCACTTGATCCCCTGGTCCAGATCATCGATAAAGATATTAAACAAGACCTGCCTCAGTACTGAGTCCTGGGGAACACTACTTGTGACCAGCCACCAACTGGATTTAACTCCATTCACCACAACCCTTTGGGCCTGACCTTAGAAATATGAAGGTTTCTAAGGATTTATCTTGCTTCCTAAGTTCAGTTGCATGAAAAAACCCTGCATTTTAATTGTGAACACAGAATTTTGATTAAATGGCTAACAGCATTACTTTACAATCTAATTTTAATTGGGGCTTTGCTAGAAGCTAGAATAATTTTTCTCCCTTCTTTCCCCATCAATGCTGATTGGGTTGAAACTCCTCTGTATATTGCTGTAGCCTATTCCCGCACATCTGAAAACATTAGCATGGATCACAGGTGAACAGAGATAAGCTGCAGTGTCCCTCCCAAACACCACTCCGTTGCTCCCATGCCTAGAATACTTTTGTGTCACTTGTTATCCTCCTTCTGTGCAGCTTGACTCTACTATCTGAAATAGAAATGTTTTCCCAGTGAAGACAACTTGGTCAGTTTTGTGAGCAAAGTTTCCCTGCAACAGTCATGGGATTGTGTCCAGAGAAGGCTCTCCCCCTTGGGAAGGGCAGGAGGTGCCCCCAGGCAGGGCTGGGGCAAGGGTCAGAGCCAATGTAATGCCAGGAACAAGCCTTCACAAAGCATCTTGATTGCAAAGTGTGAAGAGCTCACCCATGTGACTGCTGCAGCAATAATATTTCTTCCTCAGGAATGCTGAGATTTCCAAACATAAAATATAACTGGGTGACCCCATGCCAGAGAAGCAGCTTTGCATTTGGCCTCCAGGGCTCAAGTCCTGGGGAAACTCAGCTATGTATTTAATAATGCCTTTAGGAGCAAAATAATTGCCTTGGAAATGGCTCTCTTTTTCCATTATGTTTGATAGAGGATAAACATAACTTTCAGCTGTAGCTTTCTTGGGCAAAAGACCATCCTGGACACACTAATGCCTGTGCAGGTGCTTCAGCTGATTTTTGAAGGGGCCAAGGCTTCCCCCTTTCCCTGTTTAATTTGTCTGGACAGGACTCCATGCAACCTTGGCACTAATTCAATGAGAAAGAACAGTGTGCTTTAGTAAAAGAAGACTTCTGGATGGTCCTGTCAATGCCATGAAGCCAATGTAAGCAATTTTGACTTAAGAAACATCTAACAACCTTTTCACATACCAGTAGGATGGTTCAGGAAAAGTTAGCGGTTTCAGAGTGATTAACGAAAACTCACCTCTCACTTGGAGCTTAATTAATTCTTCTGTTAAAGGAATTATGGTTTTTGCTGTTAGCTGAAAGTGGGCTGACCTTCAAATAACATGACACGTTAGGAGGATAAATATTTCAGGGCCCGTTGATATCATACCATCTCTATGTGCTTTGCAGGTATTTGCACATTTCTCTTCTGCCAGTTCTGATAAAGACCTTACTCTGAGCAAAATCTGGTCCTTAACAGCTTTGGGTTATTCAGCAGTTGCATTGTGCTGTATGAATGATGCAGCCCGTAAGAGTGGACATTAACTCTACTCTGGTCATTTTAAATTACTTTTTTTTTTTTTTTAAAGAGTTTAGGCTTACTCCCAGTAATCTTTTCTGTTTTAGGATTGAAAGGCATTTCTTCAAAGCTTTTCAGTTCCCTAAAATTCTGCGCTTTATTAATGTAACAGAATCAATAAAGAAAATCAGGACACTCTTCTAATACTGTCAAAGCATTTAATAAGAAACGAAAGAGAATTTCTTTTGTTCCTACAATTATGGCTATTGAAGCAAACTGTGGTAGTGAACATTATTTGGTTTTTGATAATTTTGTTATTTGAGAGCATCTTAGACTACTGTGCATACGGTTAGAACCTGTTATTGCAGGGGAACATAAGGCAGTGAATGCCACATGAGCACAAAGTCTCGTACAGGCAGGGATGAAACAGTGATTTTTGTGGGTAAAGCATTCAATTAGGACATTAAAAAAAATCTGGTTTATGTATGTTCCTCAGCTGTGTGCTTTCTGTGGGTCCTTGGAGGTGTTGTTTAGGGGCAAATATTCAAATACATTTAGGCACGCAGCTCTCATGGGATTAAAGGGACTTCACTGGCTATGTGTGCCTCGTCTTTCTGGGTCTGGTTTCCACCAGGTGATGATGCTTCCTTCATATCCTGTGTATTGCAATTGCAACCTTTGGATAAAAAGCACTTTCTCTTAGTGTGTGTCATTTCATCAAATACCAAAATGTAGCCAGGTGTCAAATATACACAGACCGAGTACAGGTTATACTGTACAGCATGGGGATGTGTGTGCATGTATATATATATATCCATGTGCACGTGCACACTGTCTCTAGTAACCTTTTCTGTCCCTTTCTAGCTTTGTTAAGGTCGATGTAAAAATGCTTTCTCTATATTTCCTGTCTTCTTAAATGGCTTTCCTGACTCTCTGTTCTTCATTTTTCATCTGATTCGAATCTAAGCTGTGAGGAAGATGAACCTCTGACCAGCCAAAGAATATAACTCTTGTGAATAAGAATCTATATTAAAAGATGTTTAAATTCCACCCAGAAACAAGTGTTTTTAAAGCATTTGATCTGTTTCCTTACAAACTTGACTTCTTGTTTTGCATTATATTGCACTATATAATGTGCGAAACATACAAAGGGCAAATTGGAGTGCTATAAATATGCTTCTGACTATGTGTACTCTACTATAGTATACAACATGAAATTTGTTAAAAAGTTAGGCAATAAATTATTTCAGAACAGGATGACAGAATGACTGACGTATCATTTGAAAATATGGAAAGGGTATGTCTGCATATTTTAAGCATAGCTTTTCCACAGCTTGCTTTCAAAAGGAAATTCTGGAAAATTTTAGGCAATTCCATACAACCCCTTCATTTTTATAGAATCGCACAAACAGAATCTAGTTCCATAAAACCTTTTTCCATGAAATCTATATAAAACTTTAATTAAAACACACTGTCTCTACCAGTGCTACAGGAAATCAGATAACAAAACAATGGCACCCAATATGCTGCTTTAGGTGGAATAATTTCCTATTTCATTTGTGGTCCTAATGAATGTTTCACTTTCTCTTCATTAAGTCCATAGGTATCTTTCTTCGTCGCGGAGATAATATTACAGCAGGCACTGCAGGTTGTGCTTAAACAGTCAGCATTTGTAAGACCATAAAGAGTATGATACAGTTCCATAGGAGCTCCCCTAATGAAATCAGCAGTGCTGTCACTGTGCTCATGAGCATTTACACAACAGACTGATCTGACTGCTGGCACTAAGTAACATTTGTTTCGAAATTTAGAGGAGAGGCTGTCAAATTCTTCCAGCACTTCACATCGTGAAAGAAGAATCCAGTAGACCCCATTATTTTATTTTTTCTGAAAAATATTGGTCTGAGTATTTTAATTCATAGAGGAAGGAGAAAGAGTCTCTGACACGCCTAATGCCTAAGTAGCAAGTGTACTGTGGGAAAATGAAAATGCAAGAAAATCCAGCCAAAGTTCATTAATCTGAAAAATTGTCAGTCTTCTCTTTGTGTGCTGATCCTGTTTACGCTCAATGTGTTCACATAGGAGTGCAAAGGAGATTTCAATCAACCATTTATGCAGCATGCCCAGTTTCCATGCATTCATGTGTGACCGTTTCTTACCCTGCAGGTACAATTGGTCTCTCAGTGACATATATTTTATTAACTTTTTCATGCTGGGACTGTATTGAAGTAATGCTGCTTTTGCCCCCCGGAGTCACATCAGGTGACAGGCTTTCGAATCGCAATTTACAGAAATGGTCTCCTGCAGACATCCTGGAGAGGATGGCGATCTCTTACAGAGTGGAGAAACTACCCCTGCAGCTTAGAGGTGGTCCCTCATGATTCATGAGCAATTTCAGTCTGGTGGGCCCTTTAAAGCTATTTCATTTTTATATATTCTTCATCGCTCTCATCTTGATTGTACATTCAGTGGCTCTGCAGGGCTGTGAGATCCAGGAACTTCTTTTTTGGTAGCAGCCATTCGGCTTCATTGCTCCCCTGTAAAACACCCGTCTCTTTTCCTGGGAGCCAGCAAAAACAGCATAGGGCAACCAGAAACAGCAGCAGGGAAAGTTGAGAGGGGATGTAAAAGGCAGCATGACCAGAGTAGGCAAGGAGCCAGCGTTTCCGTCCAGGATGGTCACTGGGTCAACTCCAAGACAAGCAAGAAACACAGCAGTCGATCAGCCTACAGCAAAAAATGGCTAAGCAGCAGCAACGTCATTTTCCTTAACTGGGGATCAAAAGCCTGTTCAGGTCGGTGGAAAAAGACTTCCAGTGAGATCAGTAGACTTTGGATCTGTCCTCCAAATGTGCTCCACTTTTGGTAATTAAAACAACTTTTGCTGCTGCGGTTCCTCTTAGCATCACAGATCCCACGCTTCTGTTACAGAAGTGGACTTGCATATGACTAACAGGTGGAGTAGTTGCAAGGAAGTGGCACTCCAGAATCTGTCCTGTAAAACATTTATTACTAGTAAAGACGTGAGGGGAAGAAAAAACCCAGAGTGGTTCTCAGCCTCTTGGTGAGTTTCCAGAACAGCATGAGGCAGCAAATCCCCAGTTTAGTGGCTGCAAAACAAGTGCTATTCATTTGGAAATGCCATGAAACAGAAGCCCAGAGCTTTGTTATTGCCACTTTGGAAGGCAAAATGATGAAATGAACTGCTTGCTTTCATCATTGCTCCACCAATGAGTTCCTGCAACAGCTTTTGTTAAGGAAATGGGAATTTAGCATCCAAGGACCTTTCTGAGATCTCAGAAAATGTGGGCATTAAGAAAAAGGATTGCAGAATTGTAACTATTTGTTTCTGTTTCTTTGGTCCAAACACCACCAGGAAGATTATTTTTTAAGAGGCACGGTTTAAGACATGAAGTCTATATCTGACTAGGCTTCAGCTGGTAGGACCCAGAGATACCCATTCATCAAAGCCCAGTTCTGAGTCTCTTCGCTGGCTGTTGCACAGCGTCCCAGACCGTGCTCACCTGGGGCCAGAGCTGTGCTTTTGCTTATCGTTCTCCAGCACCCAGCATGTTTTGGACGTCTCTGTGATACTGAGCAGTAACAGCGCTCCCAACTAGTAACAACAAAAGAAAGTGTCAAGAGTGCTTATTTTGGTGCTCTGTCCACAACTCTTTATGTAACCAGAGGTTTTATGTCGATATTGGTAGAGAGCTGAAGGAAACCCACAGCCCTTTTTCTACAAAGTGAGAAATTACAGAGGACCAATCTAGGGAATTCAGTAAAAGAACATAAAACAAAACAAAACCCTATTACCAACACAACACTGTCCATCTTTGTCCTGACCATAGAGGAGTCAGAAGCAAATCTGTCTTTTGTCTTCCAGCCATATATGTTTTGATCACGATCTACAGCTAACTCTTTACCGTGCTCAAAACTATAGCTGGGCCAGAGAACACCAGGACTGCATTGCCACATCCCCACAGGAGGTACCTGTTGGGGGAAGTACTACAGCGATCAAGCTGCCATTGCCAAGCTTGCCAGCCTAAGGGAGAGCTCTGTGAGTGAAAGGGAAGCACAGCTCTCCTGGAAGGAAAACTGCCGCTTGCTTGCAGGTAAATAGGCTTTGCTGTACTGCCACCTGTACCATTGTTATGTTTGCTGTGATGCTGAACGCAATGAGGTCATACTTTCAGCTATACATGGGTACTTTTACCTGTATTTATCTGTATTTTCCATGTTTTTTCTCTGTTCCCCTTCCTGTCTAGCCCTCCTTTATGGTAAAAGCACTGCTGCTTGGTGTTTCCTAGAGGGAGCAGTCTGTTTCAATTACCGTGGCAGCAGTATACCATAGCTGATAACAAATAGCCATTGTGCTCCTGACCGCAGAAAAAGGCACTGTAGGGAGATGTGACTCCAGTTTGCAGGCAACAGTCCAACTTCCTAATTTATTTTCAACATTCAAAACTTCACCCATGCCCTCTCAATTTGCTCTGCCATCTACAATAGCAAGGAAAAAGGCGGTAATACTAACCATCCAATGGTCCCAGATTTGCAGGGGGTAAAATGGTCCTTCCCAAGTTCCAAGATGAGTAAGAGCACCAAAAACTAACCCACCTTCCCTTTTCTCAAAAGGGATGCTAGCAGCCTTTCACAGAAACAACATCTTCAGTGCAAGAAGGTTTTGGATGCTTCACATATGATAAGCGAAGCCTCACCATGACCCATGAAGGAGAGACGTCCTCTGACCCCTCTGTATACAGGTAGGACAGCAAGAGGTGAGGTGACCTGCCCAGGGCAGTAGGCAGCTGGCGACAGAGCCAGAAATAGAAAGCCTCTTCCTGACCTCCAGGCCCGTAACTTTCTGCTTCCAGGTCTTCTTTCTGTCATCTCAGATTAAATGGTTGAGTGTGACGGCTCAGCATGAGTGGAGGTATAAAATAACACAAGCAAATGTCCATGTTGAGTTAGCACCATCATTGCCTGGGTTTAAAGATGCTCAAAGTCGTGCTTACCAGATATCCTGCATTAGGATTTCCCTGGAAAAACTGGCCATACATCTCTGTGCATCAGCCTGTAATTTGTGAAAACACTACTTTTGCTTCTATCTTTGAGTCATGTTTCCTATCATGGTTATCAGGGCTGGGTAGTTCTGCAAGAGCTCAGCCAGTGTGAGAGAAACCAGCAGTACGCAGGGAGAATGGCAGTGATGACAAACATCAAAAGGTTCAGAGGTTCAGGCAGAGGCGTAAGCTTATCTGAACCTCTTTGGTATGGAAATTGAGGTGGAGTGTCATGAAAAAAACTCAACTCGCTGGTAAGACATTTGACAGATCAGAGTTTCAGCTGGGTTTGAAGTAACTTCAGAGTGACCTTTCCTGCACTGTCTCTGTATTTTGCCTTCCTGTCCACCACAAATGAGAAGTGGCAGAAGCGTACGATGGTTTCAGTACGTGGGGGCAGGCTCCCTGCTCCCCTGTCCTCTGTCTTTTGTCCTTTGTCATCAACACATTTAGGGGCCCAACCTGCAAACAACAAAAATCCCAGCCAACCAAGGTGTCCTTCTTAAGCTTTACAAGAACTTTTTGGGTGCTTTTGGTTGGGAAAGGAAGCGCACAGAGGTGAATAATTATTTTACGTGAGCAGGCTTATTTGTATGGGGGCAGCCAGACCAACTGGCAGAGTCATAATGCAGGGGTGATATAAGGGTAAAAATAATAGAAAGCTGTGTAGGATAAATGCCTCCTGACATACACCCCATGCCACTTCAGAGAAATTAATGGCTTGCATGGATTGTAAAAAGAGTACAGAATTTGGCCTTTTGTTTTTATGCAAGGCTACAAATTCCCAAAGCTGTGATTGTTGCCCTTGATATGAAAGTCACATGCTATGATTCAGTGGTTTTAGCTCTCCTCAAAAAGCTCATTAATCACAGATTGTACATGTGTATAATTATTCTGCTGGAAATCTCAATCCATTTTTTTTAATGTGAGAGTCAATAGTTAGAGGTCTGTCAAGTCTATTCATTATAAAACCCTGTTGTCAAGAGTATGTAACTGGGCTGTAAACATTTGTTCTAATCTAAACAATTTCACATAAAAAGTCTGCTAAAGGAGGTAAATTTTTAAAAAAAAAGGAAGAGAAAAATCCATATGGCTGTTTTTAGTTACATGTCCTTCAGTGAAGGTAGCATGAGGCATCCAGCTCTGCAGGCTCAGGATGAGCACAAGGCTACAGTGCTTCTCTCCTTTCTGCCGGCAGAGGGGAAGAAAAGGCTGTTATTATTCCCTCCTCCTTCAGATATTGCAGATGGTTTTCTGTCCCAGGCAGAAAGCAGGACAGCTCCTGGTGCCAAAGTCTGGGCTCCGGGCACAGATTTCTGTGCCACGAATGTCCTTCTAGCAGGTGTCTTTAACCAAATCCAGGTCCATTCTGTATTTTGTACAAAAGGAGTAATTTTGATAGGTGGGAGGTTCCATCAAACCATGTCGTGGTCCCCTCTGGCCTTAAACTCTGTAGTAAGGTAATCCAAACCAAGCCCTGCACCGGGTCCCTGGCAGGGAGACTGCTTGCAGCAGAAAATGCCGGGAACTTGTGCTACAGCCAGTGCTGTTGCCCCCTGCCCGGTGGGTGGGTTTGGTCGGAGAAGCCCAGTGTGCTTCTCGGCACCGCTGTCCCGGGCTGTCCAGGCAGTCAGCCGGCGGCTCCATGCACAGATGAAATAGGAGCATGAGCTTGGTGGGGGGGAGTGCTCATTTCAAATCTGCTGGTATATGTATGGATCTGCCTACAATTCAGGGCAATTTTTGAGGTCCTCAGGACTGTCTCCACAGCCCTGAGACTTTCATTAATTTCGTAGCAGAGAGCTGAGTGTTGCTATGTGGAGAAACAATTGCTTTGATAGATAAGGAGGCCAGGATGATAAAACGTTTGAGTCCCATCCAGCAGTGGGAATATGGAGGAGCTCAGTCCCTAAGCCCTGAAGACCACCTAGTATGGCAGAGAGTAGTCGTGCTGAAAATAACTTCTCCAATTTAAACAGAGAAGTCTCTGATGTTTCCCCTTCCCCTCTGAAAGCACGCACGAGAGGAATGAGTCAAGCGGGAGGAAATCTCTGGCTTTTCAGCATGCCATTTCAGGCAGGTGGGGTGCTGTGTGTGTCTGCTTAGTAACCACAGAAATTATTTGTGCGCATCATTAGACATTTTGATGTAGAATTGTTACGTCTGAGAAGCACCTTTTGCAGAACTGGATCACTGCATAAGCAGCTCCTTGTAACAATAGTATTTTTAAATGGCCCGTGGCTCCAAACAGAGCAATAAAGCACATCAACAAATACTTAGGGAAACAGTTGTACCTACGGGCCCCAGCTGCACATCCTGGTGGGACACCAATGCCTCTAAGAGTGTGCTGGCTAAAACAGGCTGCGTAAATGGTGGACAAAGCAGTTCTCTGTAGTGAGGTTCTGGATTAAAAAATCCCGGAAAGTTTTCTCCTTCTTCCTGTGGGTGTTCCTGCTTTATGAAACAGAATCTGAGGACCAAAGAGATTCAGACTCACCCAGGATATCTGTAGGAGCACTAGGGCTTGAATGCAAAGTTTCTTGAAACCCCCAGGTGTACAGCACACAAAAGAGGACTTCCCTGCCTCCCCCCAGCCCTTATGCTGCACCAAGATAACCACTGTATATAGTCACCACATGCCGTGGCCACAATGTCTATCAGTTAGTAGTGCGCAGTGCCTAGGACAACTGCAGAACCACGTAGTGTGGAAGGGAAGGGCTCTAGGGAGGTGCTACCTCTGGCTGCAAGCAGAGTCAGTACTGAATTCAGACCTGGCTTCTCAGGGCTTTATCCAGTTAGGCGCTGGAAACCTCCAAGGATGGAGCCTGCACAACCTTTTTGGGTAATCTGCTCCAAAGTCTGACTGTTCTCATGGTGGAAAGGTTTTTCCTTATATCCTGTCTGGACATCCTCTATTTCAGTTTATGACCACTGTCCTGTTCTACGACCACATATCTCAGTGAAGAGCCTGGCTCCATCTTTTCAATAACCTCTTCATAAGTACTGGCAGGCTGCTGGTAGGTCCCTCAGAGCTTTCTTTTCTCTTCCCCAGGCTGAACAAGCCTTGTTTCCTCAGCCTCATCTCACACAGCAAGTGCTGCCACCCCAAACATCTTGGTGGCCCTTTGCTTAGCTCACTCTGTTGGGCAACATCCTTGTGTCTGGGGACACAAAATTGGACACAGTATTTGCCATGTAGCCTGACAAATGCCAAGTAAAAAGGAACAAAATGACATTGTTATTCACCATGCTAAATTTAAAGAAACTCTGGTAGGAAATATTTTCGGTCCTTTGTGATTTAACATTTAGCTCAACCCTAAAATCAGAGTGAAGCCCAAAAGAATCCATGAACTACTTTTCTTTTAAACGTTCCTCACAGCAACGTTAATAAAAAAATGCTGAAGATGTAAAAAGGATTCAAAATCATAATAGTTCATCAAATGCAATTAAAAAATTATCAACTTTCATTTCAGCACTGCCGGTTCATTTGTGTATCAGAGACCGCTGGGCTGAGCAAGCGTCGCAGGTATAGATGTCAGCTCTGAGCCTTTTTGGGAGCAGGCGTGCTTGCCTCGGGACATCTGAGGGAAGGGAGCAGCCAGCTCAGAAAGGCATGAGGAAATAGGGCAGCCTAGGAATTTCCAGGCTAGGACTCTGAAGGTGTTCCTGAGTGTTATATGCGCTAACAGAAGTGCTCCTTTCCAAGGGGGATATTAAACGCAGTGCTGCTGGACTTCTAATTCACCTTGGCGAGTTGGAAGCTTTCCTCGTGTAGCTGCTGAAGCCTGTTGCTGGCACAGACTGCTTCCTCAGGAATGGCAGATTGTGGCGGAGTCAGTAATACCTCACAGACAGCAGAAATATTAAAATATTAAAATATATGTGTATTTGAAAAATGCCACTGATGAATGGCCAAAGCTGAAAGACTCTGACTTTATTACTCAGACTTTCAGTGAGATGTTTTTTCTTTTAATCCTTCAGGCAATACTTCCCTCATCTCTTTGCTCTTAAAATCAGATTTCATTTCTTCAGATTTTAATTTTTTGGAGAATAAACTGCTGCAAATCTTTGGAGGGTTCTCAGAAATGTGATGGCTGCTGTGTCAGGCATTTTGGTTGAAGAAATACTGCAGCTGAGTTGATGGAAAATAACCTATTGCTTGCTTTTATTAACCATTGCCTGATTGCTTTTTTCCTAAAACTGGTTACAAGCTAGTGTTTCATCTAGGCAGAGAATAAGCCAAAAAGTGTCAAAAGTAAATAACTAGCCTACTGGGATAATGTTACCTTAAAAGTGTTGGAGGATTTGAATATATTTTGTGTGATGGCGGTTTTGGACTTTTTCCGATTCTCACTCCTTTGTTTTGAATGCAGATAGGTTATACGAGCATTTCTTTTGCTTACAAAAGCTGTCTGAATCTAAAATGAAGCATTTTGAAATTAAAAAAGGCAAAGTCAGAAAGATTGAGACAGTGAGCAGCCCTCTCAAAGAATGCTGTTTGGAAGTGGTATCATTAGAGGTGCTAGCGCTGAGACAGGAGAGTGTATGCACAAAATTCCCTGTGTCACTAAATATGACTTTCAAAACCTCATAAAATCTTCTGTAAAAGCGACCATCCTGGCAAACATTTTTGCAGTTGATCTCTTTGCTGCTGAAACTATAAAGAAAGCTTAAATGAAGTTGCAACTATTTTTGCTATAAAAAAAGCCACATCCTTTTTCTTTTCGTCTCCTTGTTCTAAAAACCTGGCTGTACAGCATTTGATCTAGCTTTCAAAAAAAAAAAACAAAATTCTCCCTCAGGCATAAAGCAATCTTGGGAAGTTTTGGCTCAAGATACAGATATTTGTGAAAAAATGAAAACAAGATCTTGGAAACAAAATTCTGCAGCAGCCATAATTGAGCATCGCTATTGTGGCTTTAATTATTATGTGGAAAGATGCAGTCAGATATCTAGAAAAGCTGGGGGATTGATATTACTACTGAAAGTCTGAAATGGGACTGGCAGCTGTGATAAGGATGGGGGACCCTGCAGAAGCACAGCTGCTTTCCAGCTCCGTGTCAGGAGATGGCCATGCAGCAGCGGGCAGGCGAAAGGAAGTGCCTTTGTGTCTTTTGTAGTCCTCCTGGTAAATCCTTTTCTGAAGGGAAATGCCAGAGAGTGAATGCAGCTGGAGTGCTCTTTCTCCACATCATTCAGACTCAGGTCTCGGTCCGAAATTGGGAACTGATGCTTAGCCATCAAAAGGGTATTTCATACCTGTCTTGACCTGTTTAGTTGTTGGCAACCAGGCAGCCTGTTGCTCTGTGCATGTGTGTGAGCCCACACCTCTTTTGGATGGTTACCTGCTAATAATCAAGCTGAGCTGACAACACAGAGGTCATTAATGAATATTAAGATTTCCGTAAACCCTGACCTGTGTCTGATTTAAATCAGGGGACTAAAATGATAGCTGGCCGCCTCCACGACCTCCTGCCAAGCAGGTATATCAGTATTTAATATATCAGATTTTTCCAACCATATATGTTCCCTCATTTCTATGTTATTCTGTCACTATTTTCTCACCTTTATCTACCAATAATTTTCTTCAATGAACTGGCAAAATTACTTTGTCGCTCATTTTCGAGGCTGGAGTAAGCATTCTTTAAACAGATGTTAAGCATTAAAAATAGCAAGGAGTAATGATAAATAATTGGGATGATCTGAGTGAGAGATGACAAGAAATGAAGGAAATAGTTTAAGGGGAAAAAATCTATTACCATCAGTAAGACAAAGTAAAGTAAGAAAATAATTGCAGAAGTATTCTTGAGAGACCCCCACCCTGAGCCCCGATACCAGGGAGATGTGGACATTATGTTTTCCATGGGGCAATCTCAAAGGTAGCTCTCTCTTATGCATGTAAAATGTTAGAGTCATTGAGATTTAGAAGGATGAATGTGTGGCTTAAATCTGCGTCACTCCCCTTTTCTCTAAGCTGTGAATTCTGAGCTTTGCTTTTGCAAGAAGCACAACGGAGTCTCACTCTTGCTCTTTTCCAATTTCAAAGGAGGTATTTGGGCTGTAGTAACCTCCTAATTTTTCTCAGAGAATTGTCTCTGTGCCAGTAATGGAGCTATAGGCATCAGAAAAAGTGATCGTATGTGACTAGCCCCCAGCCTCTGTTCTGCAGCTTTCTCTGTGTAGGACATGCAGTGGATGGCAGGATTGAAGTCTTATCATAACACAGCCAAGCTGAACAATGAAACTTTAATGTCAGAATCTGTCCTCAAATGCAGTACCTTGACACCTTAGTAATTTTTGCCTTTCATTCTTTGAATCCACTCCAGTTTTTCTAATTAGGTTGTCTGGTACCTAATGAGGGTTCTCAGTGTGGGTCCCCCCTCAGCACTGAGCGGGCAACAAAGTCCATCACCTCTCTTCACTATGATCTGCTGGCTTTACAGTATTTTTTATCCATCATTTACAGGCAGGGAACAATTTGCTGTCCAGTTTTGTTTTTCCTAAATGCCTGATGTTGTTTATTCTGGGTTTTTCCTCCTCCTTGGGTGACTCCACTTTGGGTCATTTCCTCTTGGATATGTTAGTAGAATGCAGGTTTTGTTTCACAGTGAACTGCCTTTTGTTACTTCTTGCTTGTAATTCTCTAGATACATATGTATTGCTGTGTTTTTGCCCCTTCTCTTCTGTACCTGAGTGTGCACTTTGCAACCTTTTTTGCATCCCTAATGAAGGTATTGCTCAGAGTCAAAACTGGAGGGAACCCTGCGATCATTTTGCTCCTTCTTCCTCATCACTCTCTCTCCGCAGTTCTGTGTAGGGCTCCTTATCAGTCTCCCTTCTGCTGTTGCTTTTCATGTAGGTCTTGATTAAGCAAATCATTTATGCTCATTGCTGAACTTTGAGAATGCAAACAAGCCTGTCCTTTCATCCAGTGGTTGCTCAAAACTTACTTGGAAGGATTTAAGCATGCACTTAAGTGCTCTGCTGAAGGGAGGCTTCTGTTTCAATTTCATTACTTTCATCCCTTACCTTTTGATTCTAGTCTTATATGTATAATGCATCAATAACTCCCTCTAGAATGGATTCTTTCTTTATCCCATGTCACTTGTTGCTTGTGTTTCCAATGCCCTCTTGAAGATTTCTAACAGCTCTTTTTGTACTGCTTTGTCCGTTATTTTACTGGAGATTGAAGATAAAAGTGCTGGGCAGTAATTGCCAAGATCATTCTTCCTTCTGTGTAAATCAATACTATATTTGCTTTATTCCCAGCCTTTGGGACTTCCATAGTTCTCCATGACTTTCAAAAATAATTGCCAATGGTTCAGTAAATTAACTGGCTAATTCCCTCGTCACCTTAGGATGAGTGCAACCAGACCAGCTGATTGATCTGTACAGTGGATATTCAAAAATTCCAGCCGTTCCTTTAACCTGCACTACATTAATGGCTATTTGTATAGGATTTCTGTTATTTCCCAACTGCTACATCCTTTTCTTCTTTTTTATTCGAGAGAAAAACAGTAAGGGGGTAATTTGGCCTTTGAACAAATACTGGTTGTTTCATCTTCCTCTCGCTTATTAATGAAACTACTTTCTGGCTGGCTTTTCTTTCCCCTATGATACATTTGTGAAAGCCATTCTTATTCCTGCTTGGGTTAGCATAAATTCAGCTAGTTTTCTCCTGTCCTTGTCATTTCTCTTTTATTCTGTTTTCTCCAATTTCTCTTCTATTTGCTGCTGCTCGTTTCTGGGCTCTGTTACCTCTAAGTGAAGTAGCTTGCACCACTGTCACTGACCTATTCCTACAAATAATTAGAAATGTAGCTGGGCCAGAAGGATCCAATCCATCAGCAAATTCTGTTCCACCTCTCCCGCACTGACCTGGTGTCCTCTCACACCTGGACTTTTTCACTTTCTTTTATTTATCAGCAATGGAAAGGGAATAGCTTTAGGGCAGAGAGATAGATATTTATGACTAACTTTCCAAGATACTTCTCTCTTTCCAAGAGAGATGTAATAGGCAGGTGCCAAGATTAAGCAAGCACTGTGTTGCCAGTTCCCAGAGGTCACGGCAGAGACCCTGCCGGGAGGTGGCTGCCCGCTTTCTCTGTAATTTGTTGCTGCGACCTCAGCTGGTGTATGATTTTCGAGCCCAGAGCCCTTTTGTTGTTGTCTCTCTCTCATGCACTTGTAAGGGCACTGACTTACACGACCTAGCAGGACTTTTCCATCTTTAACTTCTTTGAAATGGTTTACCTTTTACAGCAACTCTCTCTGACTTCTTCATTTCTTGGTTGTTTCTTTTTCCCAGAGGCTCAGTTTTCTACTTCCCAGCTCTCAAAAAGCCCTCACTTTAGTAAATGATGGCAGTTTACAAGCTGTGCTTTGGCCGCTATTCTTGTCGTGCTTCAAGTATTTCTGGGTAGATAATTGTCACAAACTCTTTCCAGATTTAGGGCAGATTTTTTCCTGTCCTGCTCCTCAAACCGGCCTGTGCAGCTTCTGGAATGGGTCAGCATGTTGTCCTCAGAATAATGTAATGTAGTGTAGTGTGTTGAAACATGACCTGTTTCTCATTTGGAGCTGCTGTTATCCTAAAACTATGATTTTAAGGAAGGAAATTTTCATTCTCTTCTTTGATGTTGTTTCATGTTCATATGCCTCTAATTTGCTCGTTTTCTTCATGGTGGAGGCTGTGGCCAGATACTTGGACATGAACACAAGTTACCAGCTACTTCTCTTAAAGGGAGTGAAGGAAAGGGGACTGGGAGGAGGACTGTTATTTTCTTTCTCCTCCTTTTTAAGATCCTTTGATTAGCTTTTCTACTACCTTCCTGGCTTCCCACTGATTATCGCTGACACAGTCTTCTGAAAACATATGGGTAAGACTTCAGAAATGTATTACAGGAAATATTAAAAGTACTGTCTTGTTACTAAAGTCATAATTATCCTTCTTTTGAGAGTACCTTATAAAGACCAAGCGTGATATCACAGATGGTGTAGTTGGAAACAAGGCGCGTAATTAAAAAAAAAGAAAAAAAAAACAACCCAACCTTTTATTTTGTACGTGGTCTTGATTTTTCTGGGTAGCCCCTCTCACCATACTGCTCCAGAAGCCTTGTGCCTCCCTCATTGTATTTCTGTTTAATGCATGTTGTGCATCTTGCCCTGACAGAAGTGGTCCATGTCCTGGGTTAAACCTTTCCATACTTGCAGATGTCTCATCTCATGTTGTTTAAATTTCATCACTACCCAAAAGAGGAAGCTGAGTGTTTCAGGAGCCTGATAAAGGGTTTGCAATGATGGTCCCTGGTCACACTGCCCTGTCTGTGCTCTTCAGTTGTTTTCTGAGCAGGACTCCATTCACGTTAGATGGGCGTCTGTATTGCCCTGAAAATGTGGATGAACTTGGACTTTTCTTTCTTGCATGATTGAAAGTATTTTTATGTATGGAAGAAACTCCCACTAAACCCTAAAAAAATAATAAAAGTCCAGCATGTTAACACAGTAGGTGACTTGCTGTAGTCAGTGGCAGCATTTTTTGCTTCCAGGCAATTTACCCACTCTGACGTTGTTCTTTATTCCTTGCTGTCTTGTACGCTCAAGAATAGACTCCCAGTTAATATTTGCCATATTGCCTCATACTCAGCCATCAGGTAGGCTTGAAAAACCACCCATTCATTAGGCACTCCCGCTTGAGATGTATGAGGTGCTATGAAGGATGACCAACGGAAGGGAAGGTCCCCAAAAGCTGATGGGGCTCAGAGAGCAAGCAAACACTGGTTTTGGGTAAACACCTAGGAGGATGCACACCGTTGTTGTGGAGCCTGAGGTTTACCTCTGTGTTCAGGGCTGCTGAAGACAGCCCTGGCATTTGTTTCTAGTTCTAGTGTCCTTGATGCTGAAGGGATGATGAGAAGCTGCAAAGAAATTTAAGAAACAAATTTAAAAAAGGACAATATGAATGTGAAAGACATTGTCCTCCAAGAGTTTAGTTATCAAAGAGGAGGTTAAGAGGTGACTTGAACATGGTCCGTTGATAACTATTTGAGAAGACTGCTGATAGTAGAGGGCTCTTAAATTCAGCAGAGAAAATCATTAAGCAAAACCCAGCATTGGGACAGTGAAGCGGTGTGAGTTTGCATCAGAGATAAGAAATACATTTCTAGCAATGAGGGCAGTTAACCATTTCAACATCTTTGCCTGTGTGGTGAGTTCCCTTTTGCACGCCCATTTGAAATCTAGATCACTGCCTTTCGAAAAATGTGTCCTCTGGCACTGGTGGGTTTAGTATAGACCTTGTGGATGAATTTCCACGCTCTGATTCTCAGAGAAAGCGAAGTAGAAGCAAGACATTTTGATGCTCTTTCTTGATAGTATCAACTCCCAAACATTTCCCCCCACCCCCTTCCAGCTCCTGAGACACCCCCTCACTCCATGACTTGCTCCATCTGTCAGGAGCTCCCTTCAGTCCTCCTGCAGACACCACGCTTTCTTCTGTGTAGCAGCTCTTAGGTTTAAACGACCTGTCAGTAGTTCTGGGTGTGAATGGCTGGGGCAGGCAGCTCCCCAGTCCCCATCTTTGCTGTGGCACAGGAGCTCAGCAGTCCCCTCAGGCACGGGAAGTGCGTGACCGAAGCCTTTGTCCCAGTCTTAGCTCAACTGATTGTTTCACAGGACGGTTGTGAAGCCCCCAGAGACTGCTCATGGTTAAATTGCACCTGATGGAGAGATGCACCCACCTGTAGGTCACCGCAGCCGAGAAGGTGGATGTGTTTTGCCTGCTTGACACACCAGTGCCAAGCTGGTTATTGGCTGCTTCCCTTTAGACATTGTCACCCATTTGAGAGTCCCTGCACAACCAGATCTGCAGCTGAGGGGGGATGCATTCATGCAACATTTACTCTCTCGTGCTGGGTCCGTTTGACCCTCTGTGTATAACCTCTGTGTATAACACACAGAAGTGTGTCATATTTTATTTTGTCACACCTGTGCCTACTTTCCCAATTCTCCTTGTAGCTATGGGCTGCCTGAAAGATAACAACTCCACACCAAATGCAGGTGTTTTTCCAAGGCTAAGGCTGAGACAAAGTATATAAAAGTGAAGAAAGGCAGGCAAGCTCTGGTGGTTCAGACTTCGCTCTAGTCCTGTTCTTTAAGGAGAAGGTTCCCCTTTATCTTATCCAAAATTATATTCTGTTGCAACACTGTTCAGAAAATAATGTCTTGTACCTTCTGTCTCACAGCAGGTCATACTGCTACATTTGTTTTCAGTCCTGGTCTGATTGCAAATCTTCTAAAATATGATTCTTTGTTCTTTTTAAAGAAAGCAAAAAACCCTCCTAGCTGAATTTGAAGACAATGGACTGTCTTCTTTTAAAGATAGTTTTGAATGATTTTGGAGGTTTTGAACTGTACAGCTACATGATGACTGTAAAGTTCTTTTTGTATCGGCTCTATAACCTTGGCAGGAGCTTGGAGCTCCTATTAGTCTAGGTAATGAGCAATAATAATAGCGGTAATGACACTTCTGAATGTTTAAAATAGATTCTATGACAATGCGTTGATTTGGTGTGAGTTAATCTTAAGGTTCTGAATCTCAAGCTATATAAAAATCCAGTTTTGAGATGACATGTCATTCTGAGATAATCTTCCCTGCATAATGAGTTAAGCTGTTTAGGCCTTTCTAAATACCAGTTACTGAGTTTATTACTTCATCCTGGAATTCGGACACATCAGAGGAGTAATGAATAAGAGTGTTATCAAGAGCAGAGGACCTGCTGGCATGTAATTTTAGGCGCTTGAAACACCAGCTATTAGAGGCGCAGCTTTACGTGCTTGAAATGTAGTATTTTTTAACCTACCAAAATCAGTTGGCCATGTTTGGGATCCTCCTTAAACAATCGAAACATGTACAACTCAGCAGAAACCCAGTCTTCCAGGCCTGGGACAATTGGGTATTTTTGTTTAAACAGCATGACAACTTCTAGCATGGGTTTGCCAGCAAACCCAATGAATAAGAACTCTCAGTTATTTTGTTTCTAGGCCTAGCAGTTTCAGATATGCCCATCAGAGAGCTCTTTGTCTCTAAAACTCTCTGTTTCTAAGGAACGTGCCCCAGAAAACTTTAGCATGAAGAAAGCACACATCAGATAGGAAAGGCAAACTATGCTATAGTGATGTCCCAGGTCTGGTTCAAGCCAGCAAAAAGAAACTCACTGAGTTAGCATGCTCTCACCTCCTTTTTAAATGTATCTGATCTAGTCTCTATTCCTGTGACAGTTAGAAATTTAGACAAGCAAGGGTCACTGAAAATCAGGGTTCAGCCTTTGGGTCCAGATAATCTTTTTTTGAGATATGTGATTGTTCATCTAATAGCTAATTACTTAAGGATGCTTATTTAAAACAAACAAACAAACAAACAAACAAACAAAATTTGGCTGTGAGCATTGCTTGAGGACTTTCTCCAGCAATGCTAAACACCTTTCCCTTCCTCCAGGCTGACTGTGTTTCCAGGGTGTCCAAAATCCGCACTCCTGAAGCCACAGTCTCCTGCAGGAGCTGCAGGTACAGCACCTGCGTGCAGCAAACCACTACACCAATGGTGCACAACATAGCACTGAAGATAACAACTGTCTGGCGGTAGCTCAATGGGTCACATTATTTCTTTTTTCCTTTCCTCTTCAGAACAGCTGTGGTAAACCTCTGGAGTACAAGTAGGCACGCTCCTCTCTTATGGCTGGCACCCGTTGCTTGGAGTCCTGCAGGGCTGCTGCCGTGCCGCCACACTGGGCCAGAGCAGTGCTGGGAGCACGTGTGGGAGCCCCAGGGCTCAAGGACGCCCTCTCAGTGTGGTGGCAAGACGATGCGCATTGCACATTAAAGCGCGGAATTAAAGGCAATACCTGAAGTCAGCTGAAACCAGTGTGTATTAAATGCTTTTCTAGTGTTACTAACTTTTCCTTTTTTTTTTTTTTTTAAAGACCTCCACAGGACTCAGGCCTTGTTAATTCATATTTATAAGTAAATTCTCAACTTATTTGGAGGAACATATTCTGAGGAAGCCCTTGGAAGTTTGCTGCAGGGATTCTCTGCTGGCTGCCAATACCAAACTGCAGGTAATGGAAAGTTTCTAGCCAAATTTTCTATAAAAACAAAAGGAAAGAAAAGTGTTCAAGTTCTGGAATTTTATATGTAAAGTACAATGCTAATCTTAAATACTTCTCCTTTTCCACACCACCCTGGCTTCTGCATTTATAATGTCTCCATAATTCCTGGATTTAATTTGCTTAGTTTGCAGGAAAAAGACGAGAGGTTTCCCTTTCCCCACACGATTGCATCAGGTTTGTTTAAACAATGATGCAAATAATGATGAATTATTTACATCTCTTCTTGTTCATGAGTTATGCAAAGACCTATTTTTATGAATTAATTTGTAGTGTCTAGTGATCTCTAGTCTCTCCTTGCAGGAAAGTCCAACCAAATCTTCCTTAGCAGATTTTCTGCAGACTTCATTGATTCACTACCCATGCTGCCCAGGCTGTGACTGGTCACCTAAGTTTCAATGCGTGGTCTCAGATCGCTGAACGGGTGATGGCTGGTTTTGATCATGAGATAAAGGATGATTCTGTAAGGAATGATGTTTCCCATGCACAAGGTATTCTGGCTCCTAAATGCAGGCTTTCCAAAGACCAGGCCAGACCTCTCTAAACATCCGTATGACCAAAGCGCAGTCAATCAAGGGCTGTTGCAGAGTAGACAGAAAAGTGCGGAAACTTGAGGAAAGCAAATGGCTGCTCTGACAGCAAAGGAAGGCTCCTGAATTCACTCCCATCTTGTTCTGTTCCAGTTCTCCACTTTTGACCTAGGAAGAAACTCCGTCTACATCTGTTGATAAAGAAATTTGAGACTCAACTTCTTTCTGCTTGCTTGCTCCAGAGTTGTTGTGAAGCGATTCAGCCAAATGCTGCAATGACACTATTCATTATCAATTTTTTGCAGTACACCAGCAAGTTAGTTTTCTTATGGAAAACCTTGCTTCACCATTTGTTATCCTTCTCGCCCACAGACTCTGCCTGAAGGCTATGATTCTCTCTGAAACTTATCAGTTTGGTTCCCCGGCCAACTGAGAAAGTTAATTAGCTGTTTTCTGCTTTTCTGTGTGTGTGCCTTTTTCTGGGACAGAGAAGCAGCCAGAATTTGGATGCCTGAGTGATAACAACATGAGCATCGCAGTGTTGCTGGCCGTCCCAGCTGTGATGCTTCTCCATGCAGGTAAGCAGGTTGGCCACTGAAAACATAAGCTTTGTCATCTCCCCTCCTTGATCCCACTCAAATCTTAAAAGCTCCAGAAGACCCTGGAAAATGGTTCTCTGCAGTTCGGAGGAATGTGGAGCTCCCTGTGCCCGTCCTTGATGTTGCCCGGTGTTGAGGTCCTCACGCTCCCATCCTGGGCGGGCGCTGAGTTTGCTCCGTGCACCAGGAGGGCACCAGCAGTTAGGAGAGCAGGGTAACTGGAGAGCAGGCCAGAACTGGAAGGCGCTGCTGGTCTGATGTGAGGGTCCTGTACCCAGCTCAGGAGGAGCATCAGGCACACATATTTACCACAGCTACAGGCTTCTGGCAAGTTCCAGCGCATTCGTGAAGTTATTGAGAAAAAACAGTAGTTAGCAAAGACCTGCATGGCTTTTCAAGCCTCTGAATTTGCTCAGTAACTGTAACTGAGTTTGATCCCTGCCAACAAGGATAAAATCTACCTGGGTTTAGTGTGGGATACCATTAATGCCCGAGGAGACTTTAATAACATCAGAACATATTCATAAACTGATCCTCAGTGATTTCTGTATGTACATCTCTATCTATCTAACACATCCTTCTACCTTCCCCTCTTAGGCAGACTCTTCCTCCGCAATTTGTGAACACATCTTGCAGAGGGCCGACAGCCCCTTCTTGTAGTGGAGCCACCACACTGAGCAGTGAAGGTACCCAGAAGGGAAAACAACATTTGGAAAGGTTTGTATTCCAATTCCTGATTTCATGGATTAGTCTCAAAGTTGTATTATCTATTCTGCCTAAGTGGCAGCTGTTTATAAGCCTTGAGGGACTAAAATACTAAATATCACTTTCTCTTTCATAAGCAAGATGATCTTATTTATTTGAACTGGCTTGTTTTTTGTGCTTTTTACATGCCCCAAAGCACCAAACATTACTTCGGCACTCCACAAGTGTTCTGCCCTGTGCCTTTGATTCAGCCCACCCTGCCAGGCTTGGCACATGTATTGGACATTTCAATAGCACTTTGTACTTACATGGTAACTGAGATCTCCAAAGTAAGTCCCTAACAGAACATGGCCCAACTTCACCCCCTGTAAAAATGATTGACTGTCCCAGTGATACCCTAACTACGCTTCACAATATTCCTGTGGGATATTTAACATGCCCATGGAGTGGGTCAGAAAATGTAAGATTTAAAGTGCAAAGCTTCCAAATAATTTCATATAATGCATTCAAGCTGACCCCAGTTTTTCATTCTTTCAGAGCTGTTGCATGTGTTCTCTCCATTTTTCTCAAAAACATGACTGAGACCAGAAAGAGAATGGCATCGCCATTTTATTCACCATCATAAACTTATTTGGATAAGACTTGCAGTGAAAACAGTCTCCCAGAGAAAAACATAGGCCAGAAGAAAGCTGGAAACAGCAAAGGTTTTGATCTGTGTCTTAAAGGTGGCCACTTCGATGTCTGTCCTTGCTGTCCAAATACATTTGGTTTGTTCTGGTTCCTTGTCCTGTCATCAGCTGAGAGAACTGGGAGTAAGAGATGTCAGCAAGCCCTAGGCCACCCAGCAGATCAATAGCTGAGTTGAGATGAGAATACAGTTCTCACCTCCTGGGGCTGCAGTTGGACATGATCGCCTCTTCTGTGTTATCAGAAAAGCCCATTAAGAGCAACTCGTTTATCCCAGGACAAACAGATTTAATTTCTTCTTTCTTTGAAGTCCTTTCTAGTTCTCTGTCACCAAACATTGATTTTAAAATGGACATTTATCTTCCTTGAGCAGAACACTTTCGGATATTTGCAGTCCCCTGAACTTGCTCTCTAATATTGGAAAGTGTTAGTACTACTGAATGGAAGCCTGCGATGATAGACTTTTTAATAGTCAAATACCACCAGATTTACCTGCTGACAATGGAGTTGATGTTAATGGAAGACGGTATGAACAAAGGGAACTTTGGGGTCTTTTAATGCTAAAAGCCTGCAGTGTGTAGGTTTTTAATTTATAAGCTCCACTTACCATCTACTTGTTGTCGGGAGCCTGAGGCTTGAAAATGGGTAAAAATGGATAAAGCAGTTAAAGAGGTGCTGAAGTATTGTTAGGTGTGGAGCCCTGAGTGCAAATACTCTGTGCAATTGCCACGCTAGCTGGACGCAGAGGTACAGGCTGCTGGTCATTGCCAGCCAGCACCAATGCGCTTAGTGGGAGAGCCACACCTATTCGAGTGTGTGTCCATGAGGAATAGAGGATAGCAGCCTTAAGCTTAGCTGCATGCCAGGCAGTGATCAGTAAGCTATTCTTAATAAGACTGGGCTTATGTACACTTTACATTTTGTCACCGGTTCCTCTTGGGAAGGCAAACTCGGCAGAGATGAGCTGGAAATACGCCCCTGAGCTGCACCAGCCAACCTTCCAGCAGGCACTGCTGCGCTGCACAGGGTGGTCTGAGCCCTTGGCTGCACAGTACCATGAGACTTCCTACGAGAGGAACTGTGCTTCCCTGCTTTTGCCTGAAAACAGCAGGAAAAGCCCTACTCGCCCTCTCTGAGGGCTGGTGTGACTTGCAATGGGGGACTGACCTGCGCGCCAGATAAAACAGGTTTTGCTGTTCTTTGGTTTTGATTTTCCTGGGAGATGTGAAAGGAAAGGGGAGGATAGATCATAGTATGTGTTTAAATTAATAGGAGCTATTTGGCTCCTTACATGAAGGACACATCTGAAAACAGGCACAACAGAGTAACAGGGAAGGCAATTTGACAAAAGGGAAGCACTTAAAATAACGGGATTGCTTCATAGTGAACAATGAGGTCAGGGTTATGAAGAAGTCCGAACCGGGTCAGAGCTCCTCATTTCAAACTAATGAACCCCTTGATGACAGGAGCTGGAGTTTCTTGACGAAGGGGATGGACTGTTTGCAGCAAAGTGGTGATGTCAGTGTCAGTAGCAGCACCGAAAGCTTAAAGACGGTAATTTAATTCACTTGGGCAAGCGTCTGTCACCTTTCTCGTCAGGAGGGTCTGCACAAATTCCTCTTCTGGGTTCAAGTTCACCACTTTATCTTCAAAATATCAAGGCCAAACAGAGTTCAGTTTTACATGCTCACGTAGAAGTTCACCTTTTATTCACCAGAAACATCTTGTTTCATGGCTCATAAATATTAAACTAATATAAATGTAACCTCTGTGCTCTCAGGGCTGATGATGAGTGAGTGAATTTAAGAACTAAAATTTCCGAGCTGCAGCATCTTTCTCTGTTGTTAGCATCCTCTGCTAGAGGCTGAAAAAAAGCACCAGCACCTGTGGCCAGCTCGCATTCAGAAATGACCGCCCCCCTTGATTCCCACCTCCCTTCCTCTGACTCTCCAGTTGTAGCAATTCAACAACCACAAATATCCCAGCCTGACTTCATGAGCTTTGAAAGCAACAATAAAACCCCAAATGTCTCCAATGCCCCATCCACAAAAGCTGTGCCACATATAGTGTGAGGTGTCTGTGGTGCTGTGGCCAAACCAGTGCTGCCGCGTCCTTCTTCAGCAATTTGTTGGTGTGTTGTAGAAAAGCAGCACAGTCCAGAATTCACCGGTAACAGAAATGTCAAAGTGATTTTGTGCTGTAACTTTTGAGATTAAAAACTTGGCTGGGAAAAACCAGAAGTCATAAGTCTATTTGCCTCACCTACTTACTGTGTGCTTATCTGGAACAGCTTGTGAAATTCTTTGGAAACCTAATGTATTTAGCGGATAGGGGCCAAGACTCTCTGTGAGCTCGCCAAAAGCAAACTTTAATTCAGAGTCTTGATATCACGGGAGAGCTATACTTCAAGTGGTCTGATGTAAGGCTTTTCTGACATTTATATGGTGAAATACAATTCAGTCCCATATTTAAAGGAAAAAAAACCTGTAAACAGAAAAAGAAAACCTCTTAGGAAAGCTTCAAGGCTGATGACCAACATTTAAAACTTACCCCAATCACCCTCATTTCTCCTACAGGTTTCTGAGAGAAGTTCTTGGATTCCCCTTTTGTGCCAAGAAAGATATATATAGTTGGCCTTGAATCTCGAAGAATCAAATTTTTCCAGATACTAAATGCCCTCAGATCCTGCTATTTCTGTCTGCCATCATACGGCATCTAAGAAATAGTAGATGTGCTTCTGCGGGCTTCTGCCAGCAAGCACGCCACACTGTTCCAACTAGGAAAACTGTGGTAGCTCTAAGGCTGCTCTTACTCCTCCTGCTTCCTTCTGCCTTGTCTCTCTTGCTGAGAGCATTCCTCAGTCTCACCTACTACCTGCTGTTTACAGAGATAGGACACAGAGCCTGCTGCCTGCTTCAGATTTCAAACATTATGCTCATCTCGTACCCAGAAAAGACCACAAAGACAACTGAGTAGATGAGCAAAGTGGTAGAAAGTGAAATTAGTGACAAAAATGATTAAAAGGCCATTCTGTAAATCTGCAGCGGCAACAAAGGCCTGACAGGTGTTGATGATATCCTTCGCTGGAGATGGTGCCCAGGGCACTATTAATGCTCTCAGGCTGACAATGATGGGTGTAGAAAACCAGAAAGTGGCAGGAGCACGAGGTGGCTTTTCAGAGGGAAGCTCAGTCCTCCAGCCGAGCTGCTGAACCTCACCAGCTAGCAGAGACCTTGCACTAGATTTGTGACTCATATAGGATGTGCCTGGTGAAACTTGTTCTCTCTTCCCAGAGAAGGTAAGTGGGGTTGAGTATCTCTCCAAAGCAGCCCAGCCTGCTGGGGTTGGCACAAAAATGGGCTCAAAGGGAAAAGCCGGTGTCCCAGAGAAGGCATAGGTTGATATTTTGCTACGTGAGTCACAGGTGACTCGATCTTCACACAGGGGGTAATCTTGAACTTTATGCGGAGTACCTATGCTATCAAAAGCAAATTAGAGCCTCTCCCCATGCTCTCTTGACAAGCCTTTCAGTCTGCCTGGATGAGCATGGTGTTAGGAGGCTGACACTGCTGGAGGGTCTATTTTTCTGATGAGGCAGGAGATGAGGCCCTGACTGCCTGTTGTTATTCAAGAGTTGATGGCGCTTTCTGTGCAGAGAAAGCCAATGACTCTTGCCCTGTGTGAATGCATTATGTTCCACTTCAGTTTCCATGGCATTTTGCTGTTCTTGGCCCAAATAATTGTTCAATCCTTGTGAGGGCCACAGAGCTGAATAGCAAACCATTTTCAGCCCAGACGTAGTGATATGACAGGACCTGTGATGAAACTTAACTTAGCGATGATTTAACAGAGCACTTGTGTCTGTGAAGAGTCACCGCGGCTGTGGTTTGTATTCAAAGCCTCACAGTATGCCGAGAAAAGCTCCATCAGGCTAGACCCAAAAAAGTAGTGATGTATCTAAAAGTCAGAGATTGCAATATACAATGCTGAGATGAGCAATGCAGTACCGTGAGCCTTGCATTAGACACCTGTGTGCAAGGGAAGTCCCCTGCCTCTGGCCGGAGCTCCCAGGCCAGCATGCTGAGCAGTTGGCCTACGCTGACCAAAAAGGTAGCTGAGCCTAGGGATGTGCTTGTGGGGCAGCAGGGTGACACCTCCGTCCTTCAGGAGTGGTGCTGTTCATGGGCCAGAAGCTGCTTCTCTGGCTTTTCCTTCAAAGAAATGAAGAGAGGTCCTGGGGGTGATGGCTAGAGCTGTTTCCCCGAGGCAAGAAGGCGAGGTTTCATTCCCTCATTTGTCCGGAAGGGACCAAACCCACACAAATTAGGAGGTGTAGACTGGAGGTGAGAGATGGCACATGCAGGTCTGCCTCCCTCTTAGCTGAGGTCTCCTGCCTCCTAGGGCAGTAACGGAGGGAGAGGGGATCTGGCCACCTAGCTATTGTAAGAGAAGTTCCCATTTTCCTCTCATCACTTGGTTTGAAGAGAGAGTGATGTCTTGACATGCAATATGAGTTAAGCATGTCCTGAAACCACCTCTCAGATCAGCCATCTTGTGTATCATAGCTAAAGCACTAGTTTCCCCACAGGAATCATACTTGGGCGTAGACCAGGTGTTAAGCTTAAGGAAGGAGTGTTTGCAAAAAACTCTACTCTAAGCATCAGAGACACTCGAGTGAGGAAGAAATCATACCTCTGAAGCCAGCAGTTTGGGTGCCTCCTGGCCAGATGAGGATTTTTCTAATGGCAGTTTTAGATGCAGTGCCATGCAGAGAACTGGTGCTTATCCAGACCTTCAGGATTATCTTGTTATAGCAGGAAGTTTTCTGGTGTCTTTTGAAGCATTCGACTCTTCTTTGTCATAGAAAGTGATATTTGATGGAAGTGACAATCCGCGTAATCCTTTCAATCAAAGCAGCATGCATTACTGTTTAACAAAGCTTGTGACTCAAGGTTCTATAAAATATGCTTGGATTCTGCATTACGAGATCCAGTAATAGAGGAATTAGCTTGCTGTGTACACAGGAGAAAAGCTTCACTCTGGGACAATTTACAGAGGTTCTGGAAGAGGATTGGCTAGAGTTTTGCTGTGAAACAAGGCTGCCACTTGTATAGCAATTTTTATTGGCAAGTCCATCCCCAAATGTGTTGTTTAATCATTATTTTCCTATTATTCACACTGAAAACATATCACCCTGAAAGTATTGCTTGTTCCAGTATATAACTCGGTTACTAAGGTTACTAGATGAGATTTGTTTGGAATGATTTACAACTCCTAAATACACTTTCCTCCTCCAACAAGCTGACTGAGAAGAAGAATCTGCCCTAATGAATTAACCATGGTAAATGCAGACTGACCTACAAATTAAGAAATGCAAGGTTAAATACAAACATCGATCAAAGGCAAGAACTATAAATAGATAATGAACTGAAGAAACAACGCCTGCAAAGCAAAAGGCTCCTGGAGTTTTCACGTTTGCTGGCAAATGCTACTTAAGTACTCTGCTCACCAAAAGAAGAAGATACTGCTTACATGCATTCAGAGGAAATGTTGTTGTGCGGCAGGAAGCCTTGTCACTTCTACCTAGAATAACTCAAGAAAAAACCACCATCCTCCACGAGACTTTGCAGGGAAATTCAGCACAGCTCCTCCAGAGCTAGGGCTGTGACCTGACACATGGTATCACTGCCCTCCCACAGATGAGAAATTGCTGCTTTGATTGTGCATTTTCTATTATTTGTTCCCTATAGACCACAACTGCCCTGTGGTGTGATGAAAAGGGTGCTGTGTCCCAAAAGAGCATCTGATGTTTTGGGACATACTGGCAGTAAAGTCTGGGCTTCCTCCTGTTCCCTTTGGGAGCAGGTCTTTTTAACTAGTTACTATGTTTTGCACAGTTTTTCCACTTATTTTGGCTTTGTACTGTTGGTGTAGTCTGAAGATGTATTTTACAAAGAGGCATCTTCTTATCCTTCAGCTTGCAGGTGGAACTGAAATTTGTAAAAGTGAGTGCAGTCATTAACACTGAAACATAAATTATATGGGCAAACAAGCAGATCCCTGTGTGTCATCACAGGTCTATTGCCTTCAGGGCAGTCACGCTGACACTGAGTGAGGATCCAGCCTCATATGAATGGGGCCCTTCCAGGCATGCATTTTGTTGTTGCAACTTGGGCATCCCTGTTTTGAAAGGCAGGCCCTAAAGCTCTCACCTGAAGTGTGATCCTTTCTCTGGAGCCTTATAATTTGCTATCAAAGGTTTTGGGAACACCCTGCTTCATTGGAAAAATGATCCCCACTGGAGGTCTCTGAGCCTGCATGGTTGTAAATAATGGATAGACAGATGCCCTTAGAGATGTAGGACAGCCCCTAGGGAGGTGAGGAGCCTAGGAAATGTTCTCTGTTAATTAAAAACCTGTAGCCACCTCTGGCAACAGGGAATATTGTACGTAGCACTGGAAGGGATTTAGGAGCAGATTTAGAACTGGAATGGTACTACCCAGATGAGAGCATTGTCTTTCATAACCACAGAGGAAGAAAAGCAAGAGGGAAAGGATGTGGTTTAATTAGGCCACTAGTGAAACAACTCAGCTGGGAGTGATACTTGGAAGCATGCTGTAGAAAACAAGCATCTTTTTTTTCCCTTAAGCCTCTCTCTTCTTTGCAGGGCCATGTCAGCTTTCCCTCTGTCAGGGCCCTGAGGATACAGAAGCAGCATGGTTGAGGTTGGAAGAAGCCCCTGGAGACCATCTAGTCCAACCCCCCCTGCTAGAGCAGGTTGCTCAGGATCAGGACTGTTAGCAGGCTGCTCAAGACTGTGTCCAGTCAGGTTTTGAATATCTCCAAGGGCAGACTCCACAACATCTCTGGGCAACTTGTCCTGATGTTTGACCAGCCTCACAGTAAATTTTTTTTTTCTTATGCTTAAATTGATTTTTCTGTATTTCAGTTGTTCTCATTGCCTCTTGTACTGTCACCAGGCACCACTAAGAGCCTGGCTCCATCTTCTTTACTGCCTCCTGTCAGGTACTTATACACAGTAGTAAGATCTGCCTGAGCCACCTCTTCTCCAGGCTGAACAGCCCCAGCTCTCTCAGCCTCCCCTTGTATGTTAGAAACTTGGAGCCCTTTACCTTTTTTGTGGCCATCTAGTTGACCCACTTCAGTATGTCTATGTATTTTCTGTACTGGGGAACCCAGACCCAGAGCCAACACTCCAGGTTTGTCTCACCAGTGCTGAGGAGCGGAAGGATCACCTCCCTTGACCTGCTGTCAGTGCTCTTTCTAATGCAGCCCAGGATGTTGTTGGCCTTCTTTGCTGTGAGGGTGCATTGCTGGCTCATGATCAGTTTGTTGTCCACCAGGACACCAAAGTCCTTTTCTGCAGACCTGCTTATCAGTTGGGCAGACCACAGTCTATACTGGTGCATGGGGTTATTCCTCCTCAGGTGCAGGACTTTGCATTTCCCTTTGTTGAACATTGTGAGATTCCTGTCAGTCCATTTTTCAGCCTGTCAAGATCCTTCTGAATGGCAGCACACCCATCTGGTGTATTAGCTATGCCTCCCAATTTTGTGACATCTGCAAATTTGCTGAAGGTGTACTCAGTCCGGTCATCCAGGTCATTAATGTAGATGTTAAACTGTACTGGCCCTGCTGTTGATCCCTGTGGTACACTAGTAGTGACTGGCTTCCAGATGGACTTCGTGCTGGTGATCACAACCTGTTGAGCAAATCAACCAGTTTTCAGTCCAACTCACTGTCCACTTATCTACCCTGTATTTCATCAATGTAACAATGAGGGTGTTATGGGAGACAATGTCAAAAGCTTTGCTAAAGACAAGATGAACACCATACAGTGCTCTTCCCTAAAGTCATGTTATTGTAGAAGGCTGTCAGGTTAGCTGAGCATGAGGTGCCTTTCATAAATCCATGTTGACTACTTCAGATCACCTTCTTGTCCTTCAGGTTTTTGGACATGATTCCCAGAGGGATTTGGTCATCACCTTCCCAGGGGCTGTAAGTGAGGCTGACTAGCCTGTTGTTTCCCAGAGCATCCTTCTTGCCCTTCTTGAAGGTAGGAATGACATTTACTGTCTTTCAGTCCTCATGAACCCCTCCTGGTCACCATGACCTTTCAAAGATAGTCAAGAGTGGCCTCACAATGACATCAGCAAGCTTCCTCAGCACTCATGGGTGCAACCTGTGAGGTCCCAAAGGCTTGTGTATGTTTGATTTTTTTTATGCTCCCTAACCTAGTCCCTCCTCCAGTGAGCATAAGTCTTCCTCATTCCTGACTTTCCCACTGGTCTCAGAAGCCTGGGTTTCCTGAAGGCAAGTCTTACCAGTAAAGACCAACATGAAGAAGATGTTGAGTACCTTGACCTTTTCCACATCCTTTGTCACCAGGACCTGCCCCATTCAGCAGTGGATGCTACATTTTCCCTAGTCTTTGTCTCAGGGCTGGATGAGCCTCAGCAGTCTCTCCATGATATCCTGGATCTGAGCCTTCAGCAAGCAGCAAAACTCCCTAGGCAGCGGGTCAGGTCAGCAGATGGGGAACTCCATCCCCTGCAGCAGGGAGTCTTCCACTGCTATGACACCAGTGGATGTTAATGACCCCAGCCAAACTCACCAGGGACTCCCACCCACAACTTCTGTCCATGGGCCCAGGAGCCGCATTGAAGCTCATGCCCGGGAACCATGTCTGGGCGTGAGCTACAACATAGGTGTGCCTGTGCCCAGCCCTGTCCTTTGCTATCCTGACTGAGCTTCCTGGATGAACCCTGGACCTTTTGTTGTAGGTAATGTTGCCTCCAGTCCTGTCTTCTGGATGAACCTTGGGCCTGCATTACAGGTAGGTTGTAGGTAGCTTTGTCCCTAGTCCTGTGTCTGACCCGGTCTCCTGCTTCCAGGATGAGCCCTGGAGTTGATTCAGTGCCATCACCTGTCTGACAGTCACCAGATGATTGGAGAAATGTCACTGTCATCTGCCTATGCTGCTAGGGGACAGTGTCACTGCACCCCATTGGGTTGAGGGCACTGACTGTGCTTGGGTCACCCTTGGGTCCCAGCTTGTCCCTCCTTAATGGCACAGCCCCGCTCTTGCTGCTCACTGGCAGCCTCAGCCAACCCCCTGGTTCCCTCCACCCAGCTTCATCCTCCTTCTCCTTCGTGAGGTTTCTGGAGAGGTCCATCTCCATACATGTGTGTGTTCTGGGGAGATCATTCTCCCACCCTTGTATGTGTGTAAACATAGTGTAACAAACTGTACACCAGATTATATGAGACTTCAGGTCCCACATGGGCTTCTCCCAGACGTTACTTTCAATTCCTGGCAACTGAATGTACTTTTGAAAGAAAAGTTTTTGCCCTAGAGATTTACCGCAAGGTGTTGCTGCTAGTTAATTCTGTTTCTCCTCCACCCCACCTCCCTAGCTGAGGTCTTAGAGACTTAATTTCCTTGCCGTTATCAACTAAATGCACATCTGCTTTCTGATTCACTTAAGATGTGTTTTAAATCAAGCTGGTGCTGCACATGATTCTTTCTAATTGGTACACTCTGACTTATCACCTTGGAGAAATCCTAGCTATGCCCTAAATCCTGATGATTAAGTCGGCCTCTTAATAATATCCCAAATCACTTCTATGCAGGTGTACAATAATAATTTTATGAGGCAGTTTCTTGGCTGCAGAAAGGTGTAGGAGAGGTGTGAGCCTGTCTCAGAACATATTGCTCTTTTTAATGCCAACCAAGAACCATCTTGTCACCAAGGCATCACTGCATGGTGCCAAGGGGTCTACCTTCCTATCTGCCCCTTGCCAGCTGCTAAAATATCTTCTTTCTTATCATTCCTTTCTGGCCAATTTAGCGTCCTTCCTCAGGAAACCAGCTGTCTGGTTGTGCACTGAGCACACCATGTTATGCTTGTGTACCCGGGCACAGCTCCCTTGGCTCATTCACATCATCTTGAAGTGGGATTTGGAAAATCACTGAACCTGCTGTTCCACAGTACCTCTGTACATATGGGAATGGTGGCATCTCGTCTGTCCTTGATTTGACACTGTTCTGGATGACAGTACTTAAAAGGAAGGGTTTTCCCTTTCATCAGGGGAACAGTGAGCTCTCTCTCGCATGTTGCCGCAGCACAGTTCACCTTTGAGATAACACTCTGTCCTGCGAGTAGAGGCTGCTGCCCAGACCAGGCACGTGAAATGTTGTCTCAGTGCGGCACTGTCCATCCAATGCTTGTATTTTCTGTGATCCGTCATCCCAGCTTGGAGCTTTCTATCAGCTGGGGAGGTGGGGAGAGGAAAGAGGTCAAGGGATAGGTGAAGATTATCTGACTACCCTTTTGTCTTCCCTCTTGTGAATCCTATGGGCTGAAGCTCCATGTAAATCCCTTCTTGCTGAACCCAACCCAGAAACTGCGGCGCTACTTGCCACAGCCTCCAGGTCAGGTTACGCTGGGACAGCTCTTCCCGAGACACAGCTGGAAGGAGCACAAAGAAACAACCGTGCAATGTGACACAGCAGAGGAAACAGTAGTCCCAGCACACTGGCAGCCTAAATGTTGTCAAATGCTCCTCCTCTTCTACTCCCTATCCCAAAATGGCAGTTCAGCTGGAACAAACTGAAGAAGACACATGATAAATGCTCACACACACACACAGAGAGCTGTGTTCAGCAACGGCTGTCGGGACGTGCTCATTGCTGACTTGCTGCCAAGCTAAAGCTGGAGGAAACGGTGATGGCTAAGAGGAGCAGCTTTTTCAGATCAGGCAATTTCGACGCTGCCATGGTGCCCACTCACAGAGCCTTTATTTTCTGCTAATGGAAGATGTTCTGAAGGGGTTAAATCTCTCTCTTAATCCACTCCCACATCCTCATAAATTCATGACAGCTGATGGGCATCTTTTGTTATAATGACTTCTGTCCTTGGACGACTTCTTTACCCACAGGCCCTTTGGATTTAAACTACATTAACCAGCAGTGTTACTTGCCTGCATATTAGTCAGCTGTTATGTGTTTTAACTAAGGAATAACACAGTTGAGTTCACTCATTTGTTAAGTGATTTATGAGATTACAGAAAGATTTGTTCAGATAACCTTAATGGATTTTATTAGCACAGCACTAATAATTTAGCACTTTGACAGAAAGAAAAGAGACAGCTTCTTCAGGCATCTTCAACCTAATTTCTCTTGGGTCATAGGACAGAGTGCAGAAACCCATATACTCTGCTCAGGCCTCGCCTTGAAGAGGGAAATGAAAGCATGGTTGGGCAGGTGTGTAACCCTTGGAAACCCATGCCCAGATTTCACTGTGGCTGTGCTGGCAATGGCTTTCTCATCAGCTTACATCCAGGTAATGGGTCAATCAAGGAATATCTACTTACTCCCACCTCTCTGTTTTCCTTAAATCTCTGCAATATTTTAATTCAAAACTTGGCAGACAGTTATAACTTAGAAAGTTTTTTTAATGCAGTGGCCATTTCCTGGTCAACAACCATTCATCAGCGAAAAGGTCATGTCCATCTGACATTACTGCCTTGCATCAGTACAGCAGTGCCCAGCCTCATTTCTCATTAAGGACAAGGTCAGCGTGCTTTGAGGGTGCATGCTTTGCTGTCAGAAGTCCTGGATTGGGTTCCCTTCCCTATCTGGTTCCTTTCTCCTGGCTCATCATGACAAGCAGTGTCATAACATCTGGACCTCTGATAAAGATGTTTTGAAATGAGCAGGTGTGAGGATATCCACCTCTGCTATCGGGTGAGCCTCAGTTTTCCCATCATTGTAACTGGGGTTACAAATGAAAGGTCTGCAGTGCTGTAGGTTTAACAAACACAACGGTGTGGTGATGTTTAAAGCACAAATGTTCCAGGCCAACCAGACATAGAGTCAAGTTTGGGTCCTGACCAGATATGGCGTGAGCACCACAGGAAGGCTCCATATTAAAAGCAAACACTCTTAACTGAATGATCAGAGAGTACTCACCTTTTGTAGTCTAGAAAAGTAGGTTTATATACAGGTAAAACCTCTACAAAGTATAAACAAGATCAAAATGCAACCTCATTACTGGTTACCTTGGTAAGTGCTGTGCAGCACAGAGCTCTTCAAGAGAGAGATTCTGAGGAGAAGAAATGATGCAGCTAAAATATTATTGTCTAGGCTCATAGCCCACTGCTGCCTGTCAGTCACTAGATAAATTCTTCCTCAGGATGGTTTCCTCTGCCAAAGGGAGCACAGTGCTGTTGTCTGCAATACGCAGTTTCAGAAACGCAGGTTTCTGTTTGTCGGCTCAAGCTGTAGTTCAGCTTTTGTCCCTTCACTTGGGTTATCGTGTCTAGTTGCTGGCTTATGGGTGCAAATCAGGTGCCAGAGGAGAGTCAAATTCGGTTTGATGCTGTAATTAATTCTGCAGGAATATTACAGCACCTTCCGCCTGCAAGCAGCAGTGTCAGGTTCCAGCAAGGCTAAAAATACATCATATTTACTCAAATGTAAAGCAATGGATTAACTTCCAAGCATATTTGTGAACAGTCAGAAGCCTCTGCCTATCACAGAGAAAAGACACAGCCTGTATCTGAATGCCTAGGTCCTGCTGAATTCCTTCAAGCCCTGTGGAACAGCATCAAAGGGGGAAATTGGCACCAATTATTTGGTTGGGTTTTTGTGTCCTGCCTCCAAATAATGCAGTGGTTCTTTTACCAATGAGCCTACAGGAACCTGGTAGGAACTGCATTCTCACTGTGTGGTGAAAGACGAAGGCACAAGGTCAGGGTGCAGCAGACTCGAAAAATGGGAAGCACTGGATGGGCATGTCATGGGAAGAGTTGTGGTTTGAAGAGATAGGACAGTGGGGAAAGAGGAGAAAGAGGGCCTAGAAGTGGCATATAGGCAAATTCTAGCTTTTTACTCTTAAATCGATCTATGTTGGACAGCAAGCAAAAAGGGGTTGCTCTGTCAACCTTGCCCAAACTTTAGGCAAGCTGGCTTTGTAAGAAGAATAATGTATGGCTAAGAAGGGGGAATTCGTGCTGTTCCAGTTCACAGGGAGGTTGTGGGATGCTGTTTCTTCAGTTGCTCTTCCAGTCATAAGCCAAGAACCAAAGATTGCATGTCCTTCACACACATATTGTCACCATTGGGTCTGCTCTGCCGTTGGCTAGGCTTCACTCTGCCCATTTGACTTAAGCAAAGCTAATAAGGAACAAGTGTCAGAGAGTTTCCCTGTGGACCTGCTCTGAGCCCTGAGTTTCCATCCCCAGTGAAACAGGGCTCATTCACATGCTTGAAACAAGGACGATACGAAGGAGAGTCCCTTTTCTGCCCCAGCTCTCAGCTCCCCAAACTCTGTGCGCCACCCTGAAAGCAGAGGAGATCCTACCGGCAGACTGATATGGCTGTGATATGTGCCATCCACCGAGGACGATGGTCATGGTACTGCCACTGCTCTCCTCATGAAGTTCTTTAAAAGCAAAATGTTCAGTGTAAGTAAATAAAATAAACAGTAACAGTGGTTATCATCTCAGTCACCCACTGAGTGGAGAATTGCTTGTGGTGGTGTTCAGTCACTCCATCCCTCAGTTTCACCATGCTTTTTAAGGGAACTTTGTTTTTAAAAAGCTAAAAATAGTTTTCTTTTAATCTAGTTTTTTTGTCAACAGTGTAACGTAATTCATGGGTGACTATATTAGCTTTGACATGAAAAATTCATGGCTGCAATGCCTTCCTCAAGGAAAAGTATAATGTAGACATTTATCACTGTAAAGGCACTAATATACTAATGGTTTTGATTTAAAATGGTGATATTTCAAGCACCTCACATGAAAACAGAAGAGAATGAGCGTAGGAAGGAAGCTGCTTAGCATCAAGAATTGGATGCTTTGCTGAAATAACTCCTTTGACTTCAGCGACATCAGTGCTAGCAACAGTTAAAATTTAAGAATGTGCCACCTAATTATTTTTCCAGAGGGCTAGGACTTAGTGATTTGGGGAAAGACAGTAGAGGAAGAAAAAGGGCTTTGTTGAGTCATCCTGTGATAAAGATGTGTTAATAATTCAAGTTTATTTACTTACCAGCTACATATAGACTCTATTTCCTTTTCAACTCAAAAGGTGGAGTCATTAAACATCACTTTGCAACATTTTTCATTTCCACTTCATTGTTTTAATTTGTGTCACCTGTAACTACTATGTGGCACTGCTTTGCCACTTCTCTGCATCCCTTCTCTTCTGTAGATTTGTCTCTGCTTCTGAAGTGCTCCCCATAAAACTGGAAGTTCAGCACGGACTGATACAGATCACCCACTCAACTTGATTTCCTCTATACCTTCTTGCCCATTTTACCCCAGTATCTCATGGTAAGGACAACAGCTGTAAGACAAACACATGGTAGTCTGTTTCCTCATGCTCCAACCCTGTCCCCATACCCCTGACCTCACCTGTGGACCAGTCCTGCTTCCCCACCGCTATTTCGATGCCAGCTGCTCCCTTTCAGGCTGTCTCTCGCTCCCTGTGGGGTGCCAGTGGTTGGGCTGGTTCTTCTCTGCTGTAATACAACATTGCACGGTCTAACACCCGGTGCACCATGCTCCTCTGACCGTGGGCCATGGAGCTTCACCTGCTTTTGGGGAGTGCAGTTCCCCACCTTCCCTCCCCAGCTGGCCTTCATCTTTCTGGAAGGGCATTAGTGTAGTGTCCCTTCCTGCTGTGGTTGTTGCAGCACAGGACACCTTCTCTCTTTGGAAGGGAGTTTTTGAGCTCAGAGCCACCATGTTTTCTGTGCCTCTGCATCTCACTGCTGCCAAAGCCCAGCCAACCGTCCATTGCCAGCGAGCTGTGGCAGAGAACACCTGGCAAGGGCTGGACTGGGGGGTCCCCTTTTCTTGTAATCTCACCTCTGCTGAAAAGCGTCTTTGTATAAGACCAGACTTTTCCTTAGTGAGGTAGGGACTGTAAATAACAGCACACATTTGTGATTTTCCTTGATGTGACCTTGTGCAAGGGCCACCTAGAAGACCAGTATAGATGTGCAATGACTGGGGCCGTTAGTGCCCAGCAGGGAGGCTCAGGTTTCTCAAAGGCATGCTCCTGTTATATGTTAGCAGAGTTGTGTTTGGCACTCAGAGATTATGGTTTTTTATCAGGAAAAGTGTAAAAAATGCATTGGTGTATTCTCCTGTGAAGCCCTTCTACTCTGCACAGAGCTGAATGTCTTCCTTTCACTAGGATGAACCTGGTAACCCCTTTTAGTCAGAGGGTTGTAATGTCAGTGTGGAGTGGGAGCAAAATAGCGGTGGTTGTTTATTTTAGTCAGAGGACTCTGCAAGCTGCTGCTGGTGCATGGACCTACCTACTACAACCTGCCTCATTCTGACTTGAAAGCTGCCACCTACCCCTTTGCTCTTAGGGTCACACTCCCGGAGCTTGTACCCTGCCTAATGTCTTCCTGCTCCCTGCATCCTTGTTCTTGTTGAACAGGAGAAATACATTCTGTCTAGGCACCTTGTCTTTGTGTCGTGTCTTACCTCTCTTTTCCTAGGATAACTTCAGACCTTCCCACGCTGTCCTCCTCCTCTGTGCTATTTATTCACATCTGTTGATACTCATGTGTCCCTTGCTCCATCGTTCCTCTACATATTTTAATTAGGATGTCCAGCACAGCTTTAGTGCCTTTAATTTAATCATCTTTTATCTTGCTCTTCATTCCTTTTTCTCAGAACCTCATTTCTTGCTGTGTTAAGTTCATTCCTCTTGTTGGTTCTTCAGCTGTTAACAAAATGAGGTATAATGAGCATCTATCAAGATCCATTTTCCATTTACCCATGTAACCGTTATGATCACTTTTGATTAAAATACAGATGGGCCTGAATGGACATGAGGAATAATTAAAATGAAAGAAAACTCACCTCAAGGCTTGTTTAAAATTTCATCTGAATCCAAATCTGTATTTCTGTAACTTTACCCCATGTCTACGTTCCGTGCTCTTTTATAATCCACAAATCTCTTTGGTATTAGGAATTCACAGACCATTTGTCTTACATTTCCTGTAGTGCTAGGATAAAGCTGAAACATGTAAGCCTCAATTTACCTCCCTAGAACTGAAAGATTAGTCATCTATAAGCAGTCAATTGTGCTGATTACAGCGATCACTAAAAAAGCCGCATCCTCATCTTACTTGTTCTGTTTAAGACGGGAAATGTTTGCATTACCTTCATTTCTGCCGCATGTTCTTGCTCTCTGTCTCTCTTCCTTTTTTCCTTCTAATTTATGTTTATTTTGAACTGAAAATGAAGCATCATAGATTATCTATAGAATACAGCTACTAAACATAAGGTACAACCACCCTTAAAGAAACAGCAGCCTGGCTGAACACAGAACGTTTCTCCTCTACACTAGTGTACCCCAACCAAAGAGATTCATTGTAACTCCTTGACAGGTAGGTTTGTATCATCCTCCTTTTGCTCGTTTTTCTTCTGATTATTTTCCCCACCCCAGATACAACACAATCCATCCAGTGCATCCCAGGCAGAACATCATCTTTTAAGGATGACTTCCGTACCGCACTTAGTGACAGGTGAAGTCATTTCCTTGCAGCTATGCATCTGAGAGGCGGAGGGACAAGAGGGATTGGACCAAGTGCTCCAAACTGCAGAGATTTCTCTTTATGTCAGACGTTGTAAGTATGTGCTACATTCGCTGACTGCCAGCATTAGTGCCAGCATTGATCCACTTTGGAAATTCCATATTAAATTGCCTTTCAAAGGCGTAATGGGGAGGTGGATGCTGTTTCTGAAAGGGCAAGGTTTCTTCTTCTGACTTGTAGCATTCGTTTAATACCGTTACAAATTCCCTACTCTAAACTCTGAACAAGGAGGAGCTGGACATGCGTTTAACTCCTCCTTCCTTCTTTTGCTCTCAATTTTCAGACCAAAAATATATCTTTTCCCTTATTTAAACTGCAGCTGCAAGTACACATCAGATCATTGGAACTGAGGAATACATGATTCTAGTATTCCCATTTCCCTGCGCGCTTCTGGCTGTCAAAGCTGTTAAGCGTGAACAATGTTGAGCTATCCAGGTCTGCAGGTAGACTTTGCCTCTGGCTTTCTTCAGTAAGACTCTGCAAACTCTCTTCACTTGAAGACCTGTGCTATAAGAGTCTGTTATCAGCTCAAAGTGAAACATTTCTTTTTCTCTCCTACGTAGCTTTATGTAGAATAGTTCCTCAAAAAACACATTCCTCTCTAAATATTTTTCCCTACATTGTACTTAACGATTAATTGATTGTTCCCTAAACATTAGCTAACTGTGATGATGAGAACACTGGGTAATAGGGAGCGTGTCCCCGTGCTGCCAAACGATGAACGATGGTAATTGCAGCACTTTGCCTGTGTAGGTCCATGGAGGTTATCTCTGTCTCCCCGGTGGAGGGAGGTTCATCTGGCTGGTGATACTTGTAAGATGGCTTGTGAATGCACTTGACAGGTAAAACCTGAGCTGATAGGTTTGGATGCTGCAACTCAGTCCCAAAGACTGTTGTAGGCTACGGAAAAATCTTTGTTAGGGGATGCTGGGGGAGAGGAGAAAGCCTCGGGATCTATTAAAGCTGAAGGACTGGAGGTCTGAGCTCTGGTCCAATGTTGGTGGCACAAATCTGCCCAGTCCAGGACATGGAGCGTGGGCCTCCCTCACTCGACTCCCAGAGTACATGAAGCACAAGAGAGGTTGTCCGCACAGACGGAGGACAGAGGGTTGCCCCAAAGCTTGCCACAGGATCCATGCTGCCCTTGTCTGCTCCAGCGTGCAGGCAGGACGTGCGCAGGCAGGCCGGGTATGCCCGTGTCAAATGTTACTGCGTGGTATTGGCAGCATGTGGCACCTTCTCCTGCGGCTGGGCTGCGGGGAGCCACACTGCCGCTGGCCTGGCAGGCAGCCCTGGCCTCTGCCTTCAGGAGAAGGAGAGGTTTCCAACAGCTGGCTGACTGAGCTGATGCCTGTCCCGGCATCCCTCTGTAGCTGTCCTCCTCACAGTGTAGGGGAGGTACCGACTCTGTTGTTGGGGAATGCAATTTCTCTGTTGCTGGGGAATGCATTTTCCTGGTTCTTTCGGTACTCATCAGGCACAGATTATTTCTGCCTTCAGCTTTAATGAAGAAACGATGTCAAGAGACAGCAGTGGCAAACCCAATCTAGCATCATCACCTTGTAGGTACGGGCAAAACCAGCTATACCGCCATGCTAGTATTTAACTAAGCAGGGTCCTTTCAGAATGAATGCAGTGTGACTGAGCAGCAAGTTCACCATTTAAAGTGAAAATCAACACTTCCCAGCAGTGAGGTAGATCATTAAACATTTTGTTGCATGAGCCAGCATCACTTTTCTAAAAAAAGGTGTTGGGATGTTCAGCCAAATGAGCAATTTAGTTGGCTTAACTTTCCTGACCGCTTTCTAATTTGGTTTTAATGAAGATATAATTAAGAGGTAATGTCAGTAGAGCGGAACATTGTCACAGGATAATGGTCTCCTGCTGCTGCATAAATGGTAAATGCAGTAAATACAGAAGGAAAGACGGAATGTTTATTTTCAAAGCAGGATGCATTGATCCTGGGACACTCTTCTGTGTTGATACCTTTATTTCAATTTTGTCAGAAGAATGAGGGGCAGCAGATTCAATCCATTTTGCCCTGCTCCTGCTTTGCAGGAGTGGGAGGAAAACTCTGAAGGTGGCTCTGCTGCAGCGCGAATGCACTGCTGCTAATGGCGGCTCATGTGTTAGACTCGCAATTGCTCACTTTAACCTGATTGTCTGATGGCATTCGTGCTGCCATAGGGAATGCAGCAATTGAGAGCCTCAGTCAATTGGCGCTACAGAATAACTTAGCTATGATAGTACTGTTTATGAAAGCGAACCTCCTTTCAGAAACCAGCCTTTTTATTTCTTGACTGGCTGGAGCCTATGATGTTTGTCTTTTCTGGTGAATAACGTCTGCCTTCCAGCATTGCAATAGCAGAAGTAAGGATTTTATGTTCCAGCCCAAATCGTTCACCTCCATTGCAATTCAGGCTGCAAAATTATTTCCATTCCAAACTTCAGTTCCCATTTTTCTTTTAAGTTTTGCAAAACTTCTTTGGGGAGAAATTCTCTTCCCAGACATTTAAGCCAAGTAATAGTTTTAACCATTTTTTACATTACAAAGGCTGACAAGATATACTATCTCCTAAAGCTAAGACTGTTTTTTCAAGCAGAAAACTGCATGAAATAACTGCAAATGAGACTTATGCTAAAAAATGGATAAATCTTGGAAGTTAAAACTTCCTATGAAATTAGTACTTGCTGAAGAGAACTGCCTTTGTTCTGTTTGAAATATTTGGTGGTTTGAATTTGCAAACTAACGACAATTTAGAGCACACAGAGTAAATCTTAAATCTTCCAGGACGCCCAAGGAATAATACCTCTTATATAGTGCTCTTCATCAATAGCTCGCGAAGCATTTTACTCTGATCAGAATGAGGGCTAGCCAGGTACAGGTTCATTAAAAAAACCCCAGGGTTTTTCCATTCTGAAGTAGAAGCAAATCCAGCCTTTCAAAAGTGCTAATAAAAAAAGAGAGACTCTTAGCACACCATATGTTAAGCACATCCATGCTGAGCGGGATTTGCCTTCAAGCCCAGAGTAGGCCTTGCATTTAAACGTGCCCTAACTAGTGCGTTGCTTGCAGTCATTTTGCTCTTGCCTAGGGAGATGTTCACACTGACGCGGATGAGACAGGCTTTGTGGGTTTGTGGCTGAGCAGTTGGCTGGAAGATGGAAGATGCACTTCCGAATCCCTCTTTTGGCTCATGCAGGTTTGATTTGGGTCTGTCATCTTCTGCAAGAGGATATGCTGCCCCTTCATCCACCTGAGTGACATTGTGGAGGGCAAATGCTCTTCACCTGCTTCTCCTTCATGAATTACAACACTTACCAACTCCCTGTTGCCTTGCATGGAGCACCAAGCAGTTGTTTTCCATTTACTCCGCCACAGCTGAGGTAGAGCACTCTCTCTGATGAAACGGGACATCTCCCTCTGGACCAGAGAAACTTGCCTGCCACACAGGAATTGTTATGACAGATACATTCCTAGGAAAAGCTTGTTTTGTCATATCACCATTTTACAGCCAGAAGAAATTATTTTACCAACCAGCCAACCCCCAAGTTAGCATCTTAGCATCATCTTCTCAGACAGGAAAGACAAGACATCATAAGCTAATGTGAAACCAGTGGCAGAGCTGGGCGTAAGACACGAGCGCTCAGTGTCTTGTGCTTTCGGCACATTGCCTTACCCTTGACTGTGGAGAGAAATTGCAGTATTAAAAGCAGTGAGTGTTTTCAGAGATAATGCTGTGAATCTGGAAGACTACATGAATGTAAGTGTCATGGGGCTGCATTTACATCAGGGTCACCTGGTCAGAATTTGGCTTGTGGTGTATCATACAGTTTTGCATCTCTGCAGGCTGCACCCCTTGCAGTCCCCATCATTTAGCTGTTGATACAGTCAAAGGAAGCTGGAAAAATCACGTGCAGGAGTTGTGTTTGTGTAAAGTTATACTCACACAGCCAAAGCAAATGTTAGAAAGTGAAAGGGACCCAGAGTAACAGGATCGCTTTGTCCTGAGCTGGCTCCTGCTGAGTCACGGGAGAGGGTCAGATCCCCCAAACTGAGCCACTCCTCCACCAGCTCAGTTTGTAAGCTCCTGGGGACAGCAGGAGGCTATTGTCCAGCTGGAAGCTGCTGGGAGGCCACCTATTTCCTTCCAAGAATATGCCTTTTGCAGCTTACCTATGGTGTCAGGAGCTGAAGGAAATAATGCAGGACTTTCCTATGCTTGCTGGGGTGAAGGCATCATGCTTTGGATGTTCTTTATACTCCTGGGTGAGAAAGCCACCCTCCCCCCCAAAACATGGCCTCTGGCAACACTCTGGAGTGCACGAGGGGCCAATGCTCTGGGTCAGTCCCTTTGAGGAGGACATGTGCATCCTTGCCCAGCTGGGTGCTCCTTGCCCAGCTGAGGGAGGAGGACAGTGGATCCAGAGGGAGAAATCTCTGCCCGAGGGACAGTGTGAATAGTGGGAGGGAGTCAGCCGCTGTAATGCGAAGGGCACCTGAGGCTCCTCTCCCACTTTTCTCAGGCCCCTGCAGAGAGGTGGCCATGGCGTGCTGGGGGCAGGTGGGGGGCAGCTGCGATGCCCCTGGTGCTGTGGGCACCCCAAGAAGTCTGGCAGCTCCGAGAGGTGAGGAAATGGCCAGAGCAGCTTCCTGGGCCGTCCTCAGCCACCCAGGCAAGCCCTGAGGCTGCGGCAGGGACGGGAGCAGCCCCGTAGCGCGGGCCTCGGCGTGAGCAGCAAGGGCCGAACTCTGCCTGATCCCTAAACCACTGTGCCATCAGGATGTGCTCTCCGCTTCACTACACCACCAAAGGGCTGTCACCAAAACAGATTTACAGGGCTGTCTGCTGGAAAGTAAAGCTGGGGAGGGAAGAGCAAGGAGCAACACATTTCCCTTTAAATGAATAGGAAACTCTCAAGACTTCCCCTCAGCCTGTGGGAGCATTTAACTTTCCAGTGAACAGCACTATAAATTTCACCTATTGGTAGAAGTAAAGATGTTTTATGGTTGTCCAGACTGAGCTATGATTGACTTAAAGTCTAACAAATCATTCCCTTGCTCTCCTCCCGCTGGCCTTTTAACCACGCTACACACAGCGTCGGCTTTTCCTTTAAAGATAACCAGGGTGGGAGGGAACAGCTGTCACCAGCACCTAATGAATGAATTTTGAGCCATCCTATGATTTCCCTCTGCTTGGCTATAAGGACATGAGGAAAACAAGCAGGGCAGAAATCCTCTAGCAAGAAGCAGGCTGAGCTGTGCTCCTGAGCATCACACCCGTGCCGTCAGGAGACGGACCGCTCCATGGGAAGCCGAAGCAGCTGCTCCTCAGTAAGGTGTGGGGTGCTGGAGGAAGGGACAATGAGAGCCTCGCCATGAAGGGTTTTTTGACGAAAGGTGCTACGCAACGCTGCATGTTGTGGTGGAGGGGACACAGTGGAGTATTTCCAGCGAGAGATGGTGCATTTGTACCAAATCAGTATGCATGCTGTTTTCTCTGTTGGAATATTGTCGTTGTCCTTTATTACATTAGAGGGAAACATCTTTATCTCATGGTGATTTGGGTGGGATGTGACATTGCCTAATGTAAAAGGGGCCTGTAATATCAAGGAGACAACCGTGAAATAACACATTACACACTGAATTGAACAGCAGGCTCATTTACATTCCTTTAATTTGGAAATACGAACATTCAGAAACCCTCTTCTCCACTTGCATTCCCTTATTTGGGAAACATGTAAATTACATTTATGATAATTTAGTATTTAACTGGTACAAGCATTGCAAATTCCAGAAGGAAACGTTTCAAAATAGACAGGAGCTGTGCCAGCTTCCTTTGCAAACGCGTGTGGTAAAAGCCACCTCTGCAGATGACTCCAAACGCAGCGTCTCCAGCTTCTGGACCTGCACTTGCAAACGCTTGTAAAGCAGATGGGACGGCTGGGGTGAGGTTTGTAGGGCTGGATCTTTTGTCCCAATCACGGTGTAGGCTTATCGCGTGTGGCAGATGGATTTAATTAATAAATTGGGTGTATCACCTCTTCTGTTGTGTGTGGAGTAATTTTTTGCAGTCTATGAGATCTCAGAATTGCAGATGAAAATGACAGCAAAGAACCTTTTAGATCAGCTGTGCTCAAATGGTACTGAGAGGCCTCTTCTACAGTAATAACACTGCTACTTTTTCCAGTCTCACCTTGGAAACCTTCTCCCGATAGTGACTCATGTTCAGTTGCTCACCAGACAGCTTATCCTATTGCCTGTGTAATAGCCCTTATTATTAAGTCATTTCTCTTGTATCTAAATGGGATTGTTCCACTTTTAATTCGAGACCCTTTTACCATCTTTGCTGCAGGGAAGGTCCATCCTAACGGCACACAAATGTTAGTGCTCATCCCGGTGCTAGCTGGGGCTCCCTCCTGCCCTGTGAATTGCTCTCCATCACACCTGCCACCTGCAGTTTCTTTCACCATTCCCACTGCCCGTCCTTAGGTCCTCTGCCACTTTTCAGTGTCCTTTTTAGAAAGTGAGGCTTAGAAATGCATGCTGTGCTCCAGCTCCAGCCTTACCCAGACTGCATAATGTTGCACTCATCACTCCCTTTTTGTCACACGACAGATCCCGCTTTACTATGTACACCCTGGGATAACGATTGCTCTCCTCACAGTGTGACTTCTTATGCTCTTCATTACCCACTACAACCCCAAGGTCTTTCTAATTTTAATGTTTTCTAAATATCTGTGTTGTTATTTCTCTCCAGGTGCATTACTGTCTCATTCATCAATATTAAACAAATTTTGTTTTGTTGACATCTTCCCGTGACTCAGAACCTGTCAGCTAATTCTGCAATGGGGATTTACTATCCCTTTTCACTTACTCATTTTATATTTTATTGCTTTCAGCGCTAGCAAGGTTAAACATAGCATTGCCTCATATAGATCAAATGTCCAGAGTACAGAGGGGAATAAAAATATTTGGATAAATAATTGAAAGTTGAAAGTAGTACTTTTTTAGAAAAGCAAGAAAAATACAACCTTTTATTGTGAAATATAAAACTTGTATTTAAAATTTTCCCCCTTGCCCAAACTTGAATAAAAAGAGACAAGGTAAAGAAACAAAACCTAATATCTTCTTCAAAAAAAAGTTGGAAATCTTTGTCAAACCTAAACTTTTATGTGAGCATTTTCATGTGAGCTATGCAGCCTTTGGGGGCAAAGGTTTTCTGAGTAATTCTGACAAAGGCTGTGAGAAGGCAATACCTGCCTTTTTTTCTGCCTGATTCACGGAAGGGACAGTACAGAAATCATTGCTCTGAATAGCAGTTCACCCCCTTTCAGGAGAGCTCTGAAACGTTTGCCTGAAGTTAATCAGGAGTGGTGGCTCAATGGGCTTCCATGTCTTTGCTACATGGAGCATGGACTGAAGAAAGTACATGCTGCAGAGCCTCAGTCAACAGCAGTCCCTTGAGCAAAATTTTATTTAAAAAGCCCCAAAACCCACAAAATATGTCTGAAACCCAAAAATGTTAGCATACCCATTTCTTGACATTGTCAATAGCCTTTGATATATTTATGCATAATTTCCTACAGAAACTTGCACAGATCAAAGAGAAGGGACAAGTTGGGGGGAATAGTATTTATAATAAGAGAGGCACAACTAAATAGAGGTCTAGTCAAATGAAGAAAGACCTCATTGCTCAGAGACCCAAGTCAATGGGCAGAGCTCAGACGAGCAAATGAGGATCTCATGCAAATTCTTCAGCCTTACTCACTTTAAAAATCACCTGTCATGCACTGTGCACTGAAGCTCTATCTAAACAAGTACCTGCTACTGCATAAAGGTGCAAGAAGCTCTGGGCATATGTTGTCCATCAGGGGCTACTGGTGCTTCTGAAATGGCATCTGGCTATGTCTGCTGTTTGGCACTAAAACAATCCTGATTTTTTTTTTTTATGGAGAGCCAAAGATAACACCATTTCATGTTCCCTGTGGATGGCTGACTCCCAGATGTCATTACCAGCTCATGGCAAATATCTTGAAGTTTCATTAACCTTCTTAGTAAGTCTGCCTCGTACCTGTGTTGCTCATTCCCAATGGGTTTGAGGAACATTGGTTTAGGTTATCCCTGAGGCAAAGACGGGTTCAGGAGGGGAGGCCCAAACAGGACTCCTTGATTACGTGAGATTTACTCTGACAGATTCATTTTCAGTAATTGCATCTGCACACCTGATTTAGGGCTCCTCAGCAGACAGTAGTGGAAGCTGATTTCTTTGAAAGTAAATACCCAGCAGCCAGGACTGTAACAGATGTTACGGATGGGACCAGTAATTCACTTAACTGTGTCTCAAAACCCCTCTTTTCTGTACATTTCTCCTCAATATTCTTCTGGGCAATCACTAGCCCTGCTAAATTTGTGGTTCTCATTTAATTCCCTGACATGTTCTTATTTTTTAAAGCTTTATTTTCAGCTGTTGAAGTACAAGAAATTGCTTTTGGCCTCAAGCCTTTCTTCCCAGAGAAGCGACAAGAGACTCCGCTCCTGGTAACTTAAAGGGAATGCTTTCCACTTTGGTATGAACAGCTCTGAGGGCATTTCTGAGCCCACCTGTGCTTTTCCACACCCATCCGTGCTCCCTGTGGATGCAAATCTTTTCCTGCTCTGCCAGTGGAGGGCACAGTGCTCAGATCAAGCCCTCGCGATAAAGAAGTAACTTCCCTTGAGATGAAAGGCTTGGGTTTAGGCTGAGACAACATATCCCTCTGCCCTAGGGCTTCTTAATTTATCTCTCTGCGAAACCACTACCCAGCAAGCAGTTAGTTACAGCGTGGATAAACTGCCTGCAAGCTCTGCAAGCCCAGCTCTCCTGGCCCAGAGACAGGGAGGGCAAGCGGGACCTGTGCCAAGAGCAAGCACCCCAGGACAGCCCATGGTGAGGGGAGAGGCATCTCTTAGCTGCAGCAGGTCAGACTGCGATGGGGGTGAATGGGCAGCAGGTGGGACCCCACCGAGGGCTGGCCCCATGCCACAACCCCCTGTCATCACGGTCTGCAAGCTGTCACCTAGCTGTTGGTTACACGGGGCTTCTCCCCAGGTTTGGAAACTTCTTCCCAGTTTGTCTTTGGGTCTTACATCAGGGGGTCCCTTGGCAAGTGGGGTCAGGCTGCAGGGGGTCAGGGTCGGGGACAGCCCTGGCAGGAGTCACCCAGCTGGCACCAGTGCATCCGCTTCGGAAGCAGGCCTGTGGTCATACAGCCCGTGGTCATACGGCCCGTGGCATCGCTCAGGTTGAAAGGTAAGTGCTGCAGATGGCACCTCTCAGCGGGGGGATGTAGATGCACATGTAGGTGCCACACACAAGTAGTCATTCTTTTCATGGCATTACATCAGAATGTTACTGAAATCATTACAAATTATGTCTGCTGTATAATCTTTTTTTCCTTTACCTAGTCTATAATTACAGCAACTCAAAAAAAAAAAGTGTATTGGATTTTTCTGTCATGATCTATGTTTAGGGCTTGGCAGGATTCAATTTTAATTTCAACTTCAATGATAACATTTTATTACCTGTGTTCTTTGTTTATAGTTCCACACTGCCTATTTACACTGATGTAAATATTTTTTGACTTGCATCCAGGAAAGTGCTATTATCACTGGGTGGAAGAAAAGCAGCCTCCCTCTTTTGAAAAGCTGGTGTGATTTCAGAGAGATAGGGTCTACAGATTCACCCACCATCACAAAATTTAGCCCTTAATCTAGACAGAATAGAAACGACAAATGCATTACAAAACCCTTCCTGACAGACCCTGTCCATGTTCTGTTTTCTTGGAATACTGCACAAGGTGACAACATGTATCACAAGTAACATTCAATGTGAGTTTGGACAAGCTAGAAAATGCTCTTTTTTCTTTGGAGAGGGGAGAAATACATTGTGCTATTAAAAACAGAGCTGAGCTGAGAAAAAAGATTGGTTTAAGTATTTTGTGCATTTAGATAAACCCAAGAAGTTCCCATATGGAATATGAGCAAGTGTTAACAGAAAGATCATTAATCAAGTAATACGCCTACTGGAAACAAAACCCACAACAGCTTAGACAAAACAGACAAAAAGTTAGCCTGTGGTTAGATAAGTAAGTGGATGTCAGTGCTGAAGCATTATTTCAGAGAGGAAGCAGCATGAGACTGTGGACAGCCATGGATCAGGCATTTCATCATCCAACTCTCCAGTAGCCCAGGACCCCAGTACCAATCAGCTGAAAAAGTTTCCTGAATTGAGGCTGCTTGCCGGAGAAAGAGACAGTTGCTCATTCCCAACTCTCTCACTGCTGGAGAGTGCCCACCAAGGAGGAAACCTCTGGTTTATCCAGGAGAATTAAAGCCCAAGACTGCAGTGCGATCCGTGTGGGCATGGAGACCAGGTTTCCGCTGACTCCAGTCAAGCTGAAGGATTTACCTGCACAGGAAAGCGATGGGATGGTAGGTTTGTCTTCTCCATTCCCCCCAACCACAACAGCTGCCTCACCCCCGAGGTACCGAGTAGGGAGCTCCTTCCCCACCTTCTGCCCACGAGCGGGGCTGTCCAAAGCGGTATTGCTGGGAACTCTAGTTGTTGCTCAGTAATGCTGAAGGTTGAGAAATATCATATTGAAATTTTCATGCATGAAAGGAAAGGTTTAATTTTAAAAGAATGTATAACACAAAATAATTGGTCCCTACATGCAGGAAACATGGGCGTTATTGGTTCAGAGCTGCAGAGCCGGGGAATGGGAGATGACTGCTCCCATCTTGATGCTGATTTTTTTTGCTAAACGATTTGGCAGAGCAAATAAAAAACCCCAAGGCTATAACTGTTTTCCTTTGCCACCCTAATGATCCTAAGTGCTCTGAGGAAATTGCCACTAAGCATTTTACCCGAAGTCTTTGTGGAAATAAAGGCCTTAAGAATTATTGATAGTAAGAAAATAACAGATATTAATGAGCATTCTCCCCAGGCTAGCGTACCACTGGAGAATTCACAAGTCCTGATGTGCACTAAATTTGAAAAGTACAATTTTAATTCCATCCTGGAGAGTATTTAAATCTTAAAGAAAATTACCGACTAACTAAGTAGGGGATCTAAAGTACAATTGTCAGAGCTGAAACGTCCTTTACCTTCCCACACAAAACCGACCAAGTCCATGAATCTCAAAGTTTTTATTCAACACTCCATTGCCAGGAAGAGTTTTCAAATTCAGATGAAGGGAAAAAACCGCAACAATCCTAAATATATCATTAAAAACTCTGTGTAGTAAATAAGACAAGAATTAGATCAGCTTAGGGTCCTTGATTTATGCCAGAGATGCAGCCATGCAGCAGCACAAGACAGTAGAGTGCTCCAGGACTTGTCTAACAAGATGTTTTGTTTTTCTACATGCAATGAACATCTCTATATCAAGCCAGAGGAGAAAGCAATCCTCCAAACCCTCCTCACTTCACAGGTTTGGCGGGGATGCCTTCTCGATCAAGTTCAGTTCTTGGATCGGTCCAAATAAATAGGATTTTTTGGCCTGCCCTGAAATTTGGAGTGTTACACAGAGGGAGGGAGGCAGAAGGTGTGGTCTGTGGGAAGCAGACAGGATGCATCAGTTTGAGGAGATGGTTCTCCCTATAACAGCTGCTCTTTTAGCATTATGTGCACGGGTGCATAAGTACAGATGTGTGTGAAGACCTGGGGAAGCAAATGATGGTTTCTGAACAAGCTCAGTCTCTCAGCATGTACTCTGTGGTGTCTTGCCATCAGTTCACCTTTGATGACGCAACATTGGCAACGATCTTCAGGAAAGCATCTGGCTACCTTGGTAGGTCAATGAGCAGCAGCTGGGAAAAAAAAAGGAGTTCATGTGGGGACAGAAGCATTGAAGGGCTTTCTGAGCTATTGATTTTTGCATGTACTCAAGGGAGCACAATGGGGAAACAGATTTTGTGCCAGCTCAGGTTACCCAGAAATGTCTATAATCTGCCATCCAGCCCAGTTGCTAGATTGATTGAACCTGGTTAACACTGCTTAATAACCAGCACAAACAATCTTTGAAGCAAATTATTAAACATTTGAGAAAAACCTGCTCCAAGGGATTTGTATTTTAAGTTGCTACACAAAACACTTTGTCTGAATACTGAGATGTATAATAGGAGAAAACCAGCGGTGACTGTCAGCTGGGATGGCAATTGCCCAGCTACATGGCCCTTTCTACAGGTGAATGTTGTGTGCCAGCCGGGTGCTGGGGTTGCTCTTGTCCAGTTTTCCTCCTCTGCCCTCTGCCCGGCCAGACCTCCGGTGCCCTCAGCCATCCAGCTGTTGGGTGGGCAGAGGACACAGCTCCCGGCTCCTCTTTCCCTGACACCCCACAGGTTTTTTGATCCTGTCCAATCTCCTCCTGCTCATACAGGCATTGCATTTATTTTAACTTTGCAAGAACACCCATGATATTAAGATGGAATTCCAAGCCCCTGTATTCCTTGGATTCCTTATGTCTTTCCTCATAAACACGTACAACCAGCACACAGGTTGCACTTGCTTTAGGGCTGTACCTGCTTCCGCACATGGAGCTGTGCTCACTCCTTCGGTGATGCCTGGGAGTCAAAGGTCCTCTCAAAATACTCCATACGGAGGTGGGGGGGCAAGTTGGCAGTTAATAGCCCTTTTCACACAACTCTTCAAGAAACGTTTGCACCCAGGGCCAATTCAAAACACAGCTCTGCCTCGCCCCGTGTAGCTCTCCCTGCTGCTCACTCAGCTCTAATCATTAGGAGCTGATCGCTTGAGGAAAGGTGAATGCATTGATGGGGCTTTTTTGGGTCCTGTTGTTCATGAATCATTGTTCCTGTCACAATAACTGTAATTATTACTTTTCTGGACCTTTGGCTGATTGTCTTAGCAGAAGAGGAAAAAAAAGCAGCAGAAAAGCGGGGGTGCAAAATCAGACATCTTAGAAATAAAAATTGCCTCTTGCTATTAGAATCGTTCCCTTTAGGTCAGAGCCCATATGCACGCACACGTGCACACATTGCTTCCTCTACTCGCCAGTGCCTAGGGTAGTTTGTCTAGTTTTAAACTGGCCAAAGTAGATGAAGGGTGGCAGAAGGTGATTTTTAATCTGTTAATGTGTTATGGGAGACTGTTGTGGCAATGAAGCATAGAAGGTGGGGGAAGGCAGAGGGAAAACGTAAAATAAGTTTGTTTGAACTAAAGGAGCACATGTTGTGAGAATTTCAAAGCTTGTGGTACCAGATTGTTATAGTAGCAAAAAAGAACTTTTTTTTTTTTTTTCCCCCCTTTTCTTATTCCCTGAGAGGACATGTCCCTGTGTAGAACACGGGAGTCTTGGCTTGACTGAGTCTGTGGTAAAGGGATAAGGGAGAGCCTCATTACTGGACTTTTCCAGAAAGCTCCTGGCTGGTTACATAGCTCAGCATAACAAGGAGCGTCACCACTAATACACCCAGGAGCTACGAATTTTGCACACACTGTTCGCCTCCCTGACCCTGGGAGATGGTGTGATCTGACTAGCTGGGCAATCAGAGGACAATCAGAGGACATCCTCTTCCCTGGGCAGCTGTCAGGTCCCTGCTATTTCCACTCCTTCCCCTTCAAAATATCAATTTATTCCTGCTTCTCATGCTTTCTATGTCTTTTTTTCCTTTTTTTCTTCACTTTATGTAAGAGCATCCTTAGCAATTCAAGACAGGTCCAGCTGTGGTTAATTGGTCATGGAGAAAATAATATCAAATGGAGCAGTGCTGGGGAAACAAACAACCCAGTGCAAAGCCTGCCCCTAATTGACTGATGAAAGGAAAATTAGGGCTGCCTCAAGAAACAATTTCCATAGCAATGGGAATAGAGAGGAAGCTGTGCTGTGAATTGTGGGCGACCCGCCGCAGCTCTTTGGCCTCTGAATTGCTGGGCTCATCATCGCTGGCAGTGAGGTGCCAACCAGCATGCCCGAGGCTCCCGCCAGCAGCCGGTGGTGGATGCGCCAGGTTAGCGGAGGACTGCTCTCCCTGCGATGGACCCCCAGGGCAGGTCATGGCACGGGCTGTGTCGGTGGTCAAGCCCAGTTAGGGGGCTGCGAGCACTGTGCTGTACTGTGGAATGGAGATAAGCTTCCTTCCCCCACCCTAGCCCCCCCCAAAAAAAAAGAAACAGATGCCGTGTTTTGTAGTCTTTTCTCTTCCCTTTTGCATTTCTTTTAGGTAAGAAACAAGAATATACCTCAGCCTAAGTACTGATTGCTATCACTTCAAACAGACTGACTTTCTTGTATTTTCTCTATAACAAAATCATTCAGGAGAATTCCAAGCAAGAGTCTTTCTTCTTCAGAAAAATGTCTGCAGGCGCCGTGGGTAATAGGGGCACACTGGCAATTATTAAGACCACATTCTTCGTTTTTGATGGTTAAGGTTGCTTGCTTCAAAAGTGACTAATGATATCAGGTATATCTAAAATTTTATTTGCTTGATTGGAAATTTCTTAAGGAAGGGTTGCTTTCAGGGAAGGAAGCCACTGCAGGAGTCTCAGGGTGGGGAACCACAGCCTCCCGCTTTGCCAGCTGCTTTTGAAAACCTTGGTCATGCACGTGTGTGTATAGCAAATTTGTGTGAGCCTTTTGTTTGCCAGGCAGGCCACAAAAAGCAAACTCAAGTTCCTGGCAGCTAAATCATGAACAAATGTTACTCTTAATTTGGTGTAGAACAAAATTAACAGTTTACAAATTATAATAGGCCTTAGAGAAAAAACAGCTCAAAGAGCAAAAAAACCCCCTAATTCTGGACTTGAAGCTTGACAAACCAAATTAATCCTTTTTCCTAGCTGTCCTTTAGGCACACCTTCCCTGAGCTGTACATTTACCAAGGCTTAATTCCCACTCTGTTATGGCTCTGTGCTGATGGGAATTAGGCACCTAGACAGGAGGAACCATCTCTCGCAGCCCACAGTGCTGCAGCTGGCTTCACTTCTTCATTTTAAACCCATACCCTTTTCAAAGCTAGAACATACATTACTGCTTTTGGTGACATTTTGGTTGCTGGCTATGACCAAGACTGTATCAGAAGAAAAGAAAGGCAAGGCTGATGTGATTTCCTCCACGCTGCCTTTGTCTGGCTCACCTTTTTCAACAGCCCTTCCTGAAATAAGTGGAAAGACCGGTCACTAAACAGCCTCTCTCATAATGAGTGGCCTCTTTGTTACTGTCATCGGCACCAGCAGTCTGGAGAACACATAGAAGAAACTGCCTGAAAGGTAACACTCTGAAGACAGAGAGAAAGAAATACAGTCATGACATGCAATGCACCAATTGACCTGAAGGTGGATTTGTCTCAAAGCAACATGACATATTTTTATCTGCCTGAATTTATGGAAATAAATTTTACAGCACTGCTTTTCAGGACAGACAAAATTTAGCAGTCTCTGAGGCACATACATATTTCAGGAATTTGGAAAAAGTTAAAGAGTCAGTGTATCAGAGACAGGACTTAAGGGACAAAAACAAACTGGAGGGAAAAGGAGTAAGTGGAAACAGCTGTGCTGAGGATGAAGTTGGTCACTCTACCGCTTGGCAAAAAATTCTACGTTTTGCTAAATACCCTTTCAAAAGCATCTGCTTTCCGGGGAAAACTGGAGCTTTACATATTGAAAAGCTATTGAAGTATTGAGATGTTTGGAGCATTTTCTGATATTCAGCTTTCTAGTGTAGAAATTAAAATTTGCCAGGAAGGGAAAACATCCTCTGTTGTTGTTGTTGTTGCTGTTGACAATTTTTAGTAAAAAATCTCTCGTTACCTACCTTCACTGGGGAATGAAAAGCTTGCACTTGATGCAGAGCTAGAGCAAAAGACAAACAGGAGAATGACAAAATTAGACAAGTCAAAGCATCCTGTTTTGTTTTTTATCTACTCTTTGGTACTTTTTCTTCTTAGCTTCTTGTCTATTTTTGTCTATTTGTCAGGGCTCTTGTTTTAGGCTATCAGCTTTCAGTACAGGGATTGCTCTTGAGTTTTCACACAGGTTAGCATGTTGTGGGCTTGACTGGCAGAGGGCTAAGGGTTACAGCATATGCCAGTCACTGCAGACAGCCAACTAGAAGGGAAGGTCCTCTGGGCAACCCTTTGCTATAGTAAACAGCGGGGGAGCCCAAACAAGAAGGCTGAAGTATGCGATGCAAAAAAGTGAGCAGAGCCCTTGTTCAGGAAGAGACTTAGGCAAACAACCAGCTGAAAACTATCGCAGTCAGCACTCCCACTGCCTGACTGCAGCCTGAGGATTCGGTCAGACCCTGGAAAGTGTTGCTGCTGAAGGCTCGTAATTTTGCTATGTGCTGTATCTAGCTCCAGCTTACAGTCTTACATGCCATCAACCCTGAGGCAAGACTACCTGTCTGCTAGATAAACTTGAGCAGTCCTCCTCAGCTTAAACTCAAGCACTTGCTTTATGACCTTACAAGGTCTGGATTGGCAAGGCCCTGGTGCCCGTTCACATCTACTTAAGGAGAAGGCATGATGCTCAGATGGAAGTGGCATTGTTTCTAGATAAAACAATCAGGACTAATAGAGTAAGGACAGATCTGACGTGACGGTGTCAGCTCGAGATGGGGGCTGATGCCGCTAGGGTGACATTTTAAATATACTCTTATACGGTTTATTTGCGAAGAACGAACATAATGCTCCAAGAGATGAAGAACTCCACCTGCTCTAGAGATGTAGCTATAGCAACCTCCACACGATTACATTGCTAATCTGCAGGTGTTGAAGAGGCATAGATAGATGCTGTTGAGTAATTGGGCTCCAAATAGATACTTTGATCTGCATAACAGCTTGCATTTATGTCCCAAATATGGATCATTTCCAGTTCTGCAATTCTTCCTTATAAAAGCAAAATTCCCATTCTTTATTTTATAATGGGAGTCTGAGAACTTGCTCATGCTATCTAACAAACTAGACAGCTCCATTACTTTTGGGTGGGGCAGGAGCCGGGCAAAAGGAAACCTTTTCATTGCCAAAAATGCCCAAACTATTTCTTGCATGTTTTATCCGAGTGACTCCTCAACAGGAACAAAATCAAACAAAAGAGAATACTCGTTCTACTTTCCTGTATACATGACGTACTGACGAATCAATTGCATGTTCACATTAAAGACGGTCTATTCCGCTGCAGACACTGGCGACAGTCTCTGAACATGTACCAGATCAGATCATGCTTCATTAACAGCCACAACACTGTTAAAAACTTCAAGCTAACATCTGGCCTGCTTTACCCTCCACGAGATGCCATTGAACTTGGTGGGGATGCCTGGGATGGAAGTCAAGGCAGAATATCTCTCATCATCAAACAGCTCCAAAGGAACCTGGACTTTTGATAAGCAAAATCTGCAATTCACTGATTCAATAAAAGGAAGGAATTCAACAGCTCCAAGAGAAAAATGACCCTTCATTGTATTCCCCGCTAATCTGCTGGAGCATTCCTTTAGGAGGGTAGTTCAGTCACACACTCATCATTTCATGAAAGCTGGTTAAGGACATTTGATGAAACCTCTAAAGTCTGTATTGCATGCCCCTTTCCTTCTCTCCTTTTTATCCTTTATTTCTTTGCCAACTGAACATCCCACAGCCCAGTTGCTCCCCTCACTTGTGAAGCAGCCTACACTGCCCTGTTTCCCACCCCCGCTTCCTTTATTTCTTTGCAGGCTGCTGTGTAATCGCCTTATTTATTTATCTGAATGACTTTTCTGTATTGAAGAACAACAACTAAAAACAGAAAAAACATTTGAAATATCTCTATGCTTGCAAAAATCAGTGGTCAAAGTCGAATGCTTGCCTTTTGCGTGGGCCGCATGCATGTGACAGTGCAGTGGGCCACTGCACAACAGCTGGCTGTGTTTTCCATGGGACCTTGCCTCGTCCCTTGCTCTGGATGCAGGTCTTCCAGCACCGTTATCTTATTGCCAAAATGCAGACGTTCCTCGTTCTGCCCCTAAGGTCTCTGTCCTGCTGCCTTTCTGCTGGTCTTGCTTTCACCTTTCGCCTCCTGCCCTCCTGACCCCCTGTCCCTATCTCGGTGTCCTTCATTTCGTTACAGCCCCAGCCCCCTTGCCTCCACTGCCCTGGCCATCTGGGCCACCAGGAGCCACCAGGCTCCTCCACCTGCCTCCCCCTGGGACATTTCAGACTCCTTGTCCTTGGCCCTTGTGGCTTTTTCTTTGTGCCTCCGGTCACTGTGTGGCCCCACCCCTTGCAGGGTTAGGGGACAGCTGGAGGGGGGAATTACAGCATCTCTCCTGGGCACCGAGGGGAAGCGGCGCTTTGGTCTTTGGTGCCTTGGTCCTGGGTGTCCTGCACGCTCAAGCCGTACGTGTTAAACAGATTGGTCCTGCCTGGTCACCCGCTATCAACTGCACTTCCCACCTCAGGTGATCAGTCTGAAATCACAACCCCCTTCTCAGTAAGGCCATGTTAATTATACTCCTATCTTCAAATTCTTTATTAATTAAATCTTCCATCAATTTCTCCATTACTTTGCCTGGGATTGGTATCAGGTAAACTGGACTATATTTACCTGCATGGTTTCATTTGTCTTGGAATTTTTACACAATATTGACGTTGACCTGTGAGAATTTCCCCATTATTTCATGACTTATTAAAAATTTACATACAGAAGCTAAAATATCCTGCATTGACTCTTGGAAGCCACTTTTGCGGACCTTCATTCCAAACACGGTTAACCCTAGTGCAAGTTGTTCAATATCTTTCTTAATTAGTAATATGTCAGAAAATACATTATTCCAAATAGAGAGCAGAAATAATTGTTGAACAGTTTTGGGTTTTTCTTCATTGTTATTAATGACTTGGCTGTCTCCGGCTAGTAATGAGACTATGACATCGATAGTTTTTCTGCTATTACTCACAAGTTTTCAAGAGACTCTTCTTCTTAAACAAAGCCTGTTCAGCCATGGACTTTTTTCTGATGTCTTTGGTATCCTTTATCAATTTTCTACACTTCATAAACTCTTATTTATATGGATTTTTATTACCTCCCCCTTTTTCCCATATGTTGCATATTGCTTTTTAATTCGTTATTCCTGCCTTCATTCTTCCGCTGAAAGAGAATGGGCTTTTCACCAATATTATTCAGCTCCTTCACTGTGAAGTAACGGCTTTTTGGCCATTTAATATGTGCTTCTTCCTAATAATTTTTTTACACTCAGTTTCACTTGTAACTTTCTCAGTTCAGGAAACTAGTGTCTTTAACTACTCAGTGTATGTGGTACTTGGAGTTAGGCAGCTTGTCAGGACAGTAATGGCAGCTGTCCCTAGGCAGCCTGTGCTTTCTGCTTCCGCACAGTTTTCCTTGCCGCACAGCCCAGCGCTGAAGGAGGACACCAGTCTGCACCCAGACCAGAGCTGCAAAGGGTCTTGCCTCTCTGAAGGACACCAGTTTGGTTTCATAGGAAGGTGCGGTTTATGAAGCAGTTCCCTGACACACAGGCAGAGGAGGTTTGCTGCCTCCGAGATGCCTGCCGTCCCCAAACCAGTAATGGTGGAGAATGTGTCACCTCCCCTCTTAAGACCTGTGCCCTCCCCAGGAAGGTTTTATCCAGTGCTTTTAACACTGCCATCATACAAAGCCTTCCAGGCAGTTTCAGTAGGCCAGTTATATTGGATTTCTTCCCATCAGTGCTTACTTTCAGTTCCTCCTGCTTGTTTCCCAAACTCCTCATGTCAGTCTATAAACTCACGGAAAACAAGGGCTCTGGAGACACAGGAGGTGGGAGAGGGTCTCTGGCCAAGGGGGAGCCCTTGATCCACGTAACCCCGCGGGAACGGGAAGCTCGGAGGGAGGAAGAGGCTGGCTCAGAGGTCAGGCAGGGCAGAGTTGACCCCAACTCTGCTTCTTAATCCTCTGCCTCCACTGCAAGACTTAACCTTCCTCCCGAATTGCTTTCGAGCTGTATTGCTCCCAGATGTGCAGAAGTGGTTTTAGTGAGCCCAAATAGCCTCTCCGTTATCTAGCTGAGAGGGAAATGTCATATATTGCTGAAGGAAAATCTTAACTTTCTCTCTGTACGTGCATGCTAGCCCACAGCAGAAATAGTTCCAGCTAGAAAAATATTATTTTGGGAATCAAAATCAGCACTTTTTCTTGTTTGAGTGTGTTATTTTTCACTTTGCTTGGCACTTCAAGTGCAAGGTCATGTGGCAAATCATTACACCAGCAATGTTTATCTCCGTTTGAAGAACTCTGTCAAGAATTGATTTGAAAAAGGGTTGGGTAGTGCCTTTTTTATTTTTTTCTTGACAACAGCTCCATTATTCAAAGCCTATTTATACAAAATCATTCGCTGCAGAAGTATCTTCATTTTAATTGCAGAAAGAAGCCTTTTTTAAAAAAAAAAAAAAAAAGGAAAAAAGCCAATATTCTCAAAGCAGGAATAATCTTTTTTAAAATGATAATGTTAAATGTAGCACCCTAACTCCCATGGATTCTGTCAGAAAATCAGGGAAATATTCTTTACAGAGACCTCTGGAGATCGCCTGGGCAAACCTCCCTCAAAGTTGGAGCAGCATCAACCTAGCTCAGGCCAGCCTGTGCACTCACACACACACAAAACACAAACACGCACACATTTCTGTCTGTCTCTGTGTGTATGCACATACACACCAAATTACAACTTTTATTGGCCTTCACTATTTTTAGCAGTTTTTAAAACCTTACACAGGTGCCGTATCTTAGAAATACAGCTTTTAACACCAGCTGGTTTCACTCTGCTAAGTGTTTTATCTAGAAGATTAGATCACACACCCTAGGGAAGAAGCGACTTAACCACATTGTACAGCAGGTAAAGTGCTTTGGGCTCTGCATTGTGTCATTAAGACCAATATGAGGAAGCAGCAAGACATCTTAATCTTGCTGATCGCCTCAATTAACACGGTCCCTGTAGTGTCCTCCTTGATATCTAATCCCCATGGTTTCTTGTTCTATGTATTTTGCTCCGATAATGTTATCAGACCATTTCTAAGGGTACAAAAGTACATATTAGGTAAGCAAGGATGTGGCAGTTATTGAGAGAAGCCACGTGCTTAATTAACATGGAAATCAAGCAATGGACTATTAAGTCTTTCATGTAAGGGAAAGAAATGTACTAGATACAGGCCCTAAAAATAAAAAGTAAAAAAAAAGGAAAAAATGCACAGAGAAGGAGGCTAATTATAAACAGAATTCAAAAGTGATGCCATTCATAACAACCTGTCTACTCCTGGCAAACACTTTCATCATGTGGAAATAACTTTTCATACACAGCAACATAAGCAAGAGGCAAAAAAGAGGGGGGCTGTCCTCCCACATCTCACACATCCAAGACGTAGTGAAATTATCTCTATACTCATGGGACTTTTCCTTATTCACAAGGGCAGCCTCTACTCCCAGAGCAGCCCTGGGTGCATTCCTCAGTCATGCAAAGACAAATAAAGATGAAGATTCAGATCCAGGCAACTTGATGAAATGATGATCTATATCTTTCCAGCCAATTCTACAAACGATGCCTAGCATAAAAATTGCTGTGATTAAAAAAAATATTTAAAAAATGCCCCGGGAGAGAGTAAAAGTCAGTTTGGGAGGCTGACAACCTTGAACTGTCAATGAGCACTGCTACCAGAAGCAATCCTGTGGCTGAAATTGCTTTCTGCTCTCTGATGTGCCATCCGATGCTCTGGACAGCTTTCAACAAGTGAGCCAGGGCCAGGCTGCCGCAGCAAGCGAGCACGACTGTCGCAGGTGAGACCTGCGGGGCCCTTCCCCTGGGCAGCGGGGAGGCAGGCTGCGCTCTTCCTCCCCGGCATGCACCTTGCAACAAAACCTCATCTCGGGGATCGCGTCCCTGTCAGTACGAGCTTTCTTTCCTCTGAAGTCTCATGATGAGATCCTCTGGTGACTGCTTTGGTTCAGAGGTTTTCCTTCTTCCTTCTGTTACACCTCCCCACTCCACCCTACCCCCAACGTGCAACACACAGGATCGTGTTCTAGAGAAGAAGGGTGGAGGATGAAATGTTCATTTCAAACATTGCATATTTAATCACAGGAATCCTTAAATATTTTATCTGGATCAATCTTTTAAATCAGCTCAGCGCTTACACCTCGCTGGGTAACTGCCATGAAAGAGAGCAGCAGAGGCTCTGATGGTGAACCACTGCTGCAAAGAGTTTTTCCTCTCCTCTTTCCTCTGCCGAAATTTTAAGCAATATACACCTGTTTCTGAGCTAGGAAATGCACTCTGTCTTTTGTATTGCCTTTCCTGACTGACTTCCTGACTTATGTTACAGTGACATGCCAGGACAGCACCAAAAGGAAATATTTCTGGAGGACGAACAGCCTTCTACTAGTGAAGTCCAAAAAATAAGAACATCCCATCCTTACTACTCGCAATGCAAACAGTGCCTCATTTGCATTGCTGTGGTTTAAATGTAGATGGTCTAAGATAAGTCATTGTCAGATACCTGTAAATATTGATGAGTGCTCTGGGACCTGGTTTGTAACCATTGCTTTCTCTTCTGTCACAACCTGAGAGCTGCTTATTAGCAGAGATGTTGATGGAGCTTCTGGGAGGGAAATGCATACCTTTGCTTAGTGGGTGACAGCAAAAGAAAAGAAGAAAGTTAGGGAAGAAAATTTCCGGCTGAATAATGAATCGAGCCAGCTTGGAGGCTGGTGAATCTTCATTAGAAACCTGATGTATCGGCAGCCTCACATCTTCACGCTCCCTGCACTCAAAGGAATGCTTTGTAGCAGCTACGTGTCTGTGTGGTCCCCGCCTGTCGGTGCCCGGAATGCCAGCGATGGAGCCTCTGGTTGGACCAGGGTGAGCCGCAGCCAGCCGGATCGGGGACAACACTGCGGCTTCTTTTGTGCAGATGATAATGTTCCAGCAAAAATGATGGGGAAAGGTGAATATAAGGCCACCCCGCCTCCCTCCAGAGATTATCAGGTGCTCTGGTGAATTGTATTCATCTTGTCTATTGTGAATAGGTCTTGTCACTTCTTCTTTCTGCTTTTACTTCTTCCTAATGGGAGTTTCAACACTCCTATTTGAGATGCCTTAGTAAACTGCCTAAAGTCCCAAGGAAGGGAGCAAGAATATCAATCTGCATCTGCTCTCTCCTGCAGAGTGTTGTCATCAGTCATCTTGTCTGGACTAGCAGATGAGGGACAACATGACCCAAAGGGCAGCCCCAGAATTAGGAGGCAGGTGAGGTTCTCCCAGACTGCACTGTGAGAAGGTCACATCCTTGGGCCTCAGTTTCTCTAACTCTAAAATGAGAAAAACACTTATGGCTCCAATTTATTTCATGTTTTAGAAGAAAAGTACTCCATAAGTGTTACGGTTTATTATTCTAATGTGACTGTAAAATCATGATGTCTTTATTGCAAAATGATCTTTAAAACATGAAGCATTAGGATGGTGACTGAAATCATTAGTATCAAATTGTTCTGCTTTTGCCCTGTCACATTGATACTTCAAAGCAAAATTGTCTCGTGGGCGTTTATAAGATTTTATGAGGATAACTTGTCTTTTCAAACCTTGTTCAGGGGAGAAGGTAAAAAAGCCCCCAGATGTTTTCTTAATGAAAAAGAACTAGGGTTTCTGCCTGTTTAATTCTGAGGCTGTCCTTTAATATTTAAATTCCAAACCCACTAACAATCAACGTGATGAACAATCAACGTGATGAAAATGAGCCTCCAATTGTTCGGAAGCGGTTCAGGCAGACGTCCCCACACGTCAGTCCCATCTGAGACTGTAGAGCTCACCGAGACATTGAGGGGGGGACAGCCATGGTGCCCCATCCCTCCCTTTACCCACAGAAGGGGAGCGGAGGTGTCTCTGCTCCCTGGTGCAAGTGTCCTCTGGCAGGGACCACGTTCCCCTGCTGCATTTGGGTGCTTGACACTTAGCACTGGGAAGCCACATCCATGATGCAGCTCTCCCGGGCACGACCTCAGCAGAAATACAGTATAAACAAGGAAGCACTATGCATTGCGCAGCTGCTGGTCTTCTAAAGTGCCTGATTCTCCAGAACTGTCCTATCTTCTCTGTCTTCCAGGTCATATTCCTACCAGGTTAGCAAGGGTTGAGTCTTTGTCCTTCCCCTCCATCCTCCTGCAGGCTGGACTGCATCTCAAAATCACGTTTCCTCTTCTGGCGGAAAGCCCAGGTGGCATTTCAGCAGGCTCCGTGAGTGCGCTCTGCTATGTGGGAACACAACATGAACAGCTTTCCTCCATCAACAGCTCCACTGGGGCAACTTTCTCACTCTCCTTCAACTTGTCGCTCCTAGATCTTCCCTTCCCTCATGTACAAGTTTTGCAGATCATTAACATGCTTGTGGTTGCCGGTGGTTGCCCTGTTTTGACCCAATGCACACGAGCAAGGAGGGAAGCTTTCTTCTCCTGCTCACTGTACATGGCATGGTACTACCATGTTCCTTTTTTTTTTCAGACCAGTTATTCAGCAAAAAATGCTACTGGCAAATGTGTTTATTTGCTTCTTCACTCCCTCTTTTCTTCCCAGCCAGCTCCCCCAAATGACCTTGGGATTTGCTACATGGTTTCCAAAAAAGTTTGAGCAAATGGAAGTGGTTTCGAATGCTACAAATATAGCAATTAATTAAATGTGTCTGGAGCCGTTACCTGGCACAGAACAGTTCTTGCCCATGTTATTCAGCTTATTTTCCCCCACACTGTGTATTGGGAGTGGTCCTGGGCCTGGCTCCCACATCATATCCAGGAATTGCTGGGAGAGTGCTGGTCAGCACAGACCAAAATGGGATGAGGGATCACTGTCGCCTTTTGGTTGTGTAGATGACAAGTGTGCCCATGGTCATGGCTTAGTTTTCTAGGATGGATGTAACCAAGTAGAAATGCCTGCAAATCAAACAGAGAGGAGCAGACAGATAAGAAGACAGCCAGGAATCTGCACCAAGCCTTCTTCTGACACCAGACCTACACAACCCCACAACAAACCAGATTTCATCAGCTCGGGAATGAGTTGGTAGTGACTGGCTGAATGGAGCAGATGCTCCAGGTTTGTGTGGATGGTCTGTCTCAGAGTCATTTGCTTGTACAGCACTACTCACGGCTGCTTCAGAAAATGTATGGGAAAGTGTTATTCCCAGGCCCTTATGACAAATGTATAACAACGTCACTGGTTGCGTGCTGGGTGAAGGACCCACCTCGTGGGGCCAAGCGTAGTGCCTTTTAGAGGCAATAATGCATCTGGTCCCGATTTAAATGTAAATAGGCTCTAATAGACTGTAACCCACCACCACCCACAGCAGGAAGTGTCTGTCATCCCCAAAAAAGTGCAACCCAAAGGGACTGCACAAAGCTGGCAGGGGGATTTGAGTAGGACTGTTTCGAGGTCTCCAAACTATAGGGCACATCCCATAGGCAAAGCTGGGGAACAGAGCAAGCCACCAGGTACAGGGGGAGAAGAGACAAGTACTCCTGTCTTTACCTCTTCCTCAGGTTTCCAGGAGTTCATCTCTGGCTCTACAATCAGATTTCCAAAGTCCACATGGACAATTTCACTTTTTGAGAACTTAATTTCCAAAGGGATTTCAGGGAAGTCCCTTTTTGCTGCACTGTGGTACATAGGTCTGCAATACACAGCAACACTCGTGACCTTATGTACGTAATGTCACAAGTGAAGTCCAACAAAGGAAAGACCAATACTATGGCTCTGATGCAGCTATTGAGTATGACTACTATCTAGTTTTATGGCAAACCAGTTCATTAGCATTTAAATCGATTCTTAAATATTTTCCTAGAAATTCACAGCAATATAAGCCTTAAATCCAGGACTGGTAATGTTGTGATTTTTATGTCTAATTTTAGATTTAATTTTTAGTCCAGTAGGTTGCAATTATATGACCATGCAATTTCAGTGAGCTGCTTTAAAATGCACAGATTTGTGTTTTGCCTTTAATGAGTAAAAGAAAAAAAGAAAAAAAGATGTAGGCATTACCCCATGCCCCTATGCAAAACTGATGGCAAATCCTGAAATTCTTGGACATAAACTCCACATGCATTCCAGTTACATGGCTTACAAATTAAAAGGCTAGACAGAAGATATATCTTTTAAGCTGTGTACAGGTTACAAAATATAAATCAAAAGGACCTGGACAATCCTGTGAGTTGAATGGCATAGACATCAGTCAGTGAATACCTATATTGTTCCGAACTTGGTGCAAAATACAAGTGAAAAGGATCGAATGGCCTTCGTCCAGCCCCTGTCCACACCTGACAGGATTCAGCCACCACGATGCTCTCTGTTTGACAGCACCTGCCCAACCAGTGCCTCTGGCTGTAGAGGAGCAATGGTGGTGGCTTGCAGGGGATAAGTTACACTCACAATATGTTGACATTGATAGTGTGTGGACATAAGCAATGCCCCTTGCCTGTCTCAGCTGTATACTTCAGGCTGTTAGCTTCTCTGCTAAATTTGGGTACAAAAAGGCAAAACTCGCCGTAAGCCAAACTTTTCAGTGACCTTTGTGATTGGGAGCACATTTTCACTTCATTTATATGGTCCTGTTAGTTAATGTCACCCCATGTCCATCCTTGTGAGTTTTGTGGTTTCGAGAGGTGGGGTTTTTCCAGCTGTGGTTTCCATGGCTGAGCACTCTGCTGCCACTTACCTCAGTCACGACTGAAATGGGAAATTCTTCAGAGACTGACAAGTTAACAAACGGACACTTTAGCAATATTGCATTGCTCAGCTCCTTGAATCTGTATTTTAATTAGCTTGAGGAAGATATAAAGGCTGCTTTTTCAGGTGTGAGTTACTACAAGACTCCGGGGGAAAAGAAAGAAACTGTTTAAGGGAAGGAAGTGCTTGTGCTATCATAGCCACAGAAAGCTGACTTCACTCAGTCCTGCCCTGTTGACAAGTGCTGCTAATGTTGTATATGAAACACCCCTTCGCAGGCTTCTTTGGGAGCTCTGATGTGTGAACTGTTTTAGATGATGAAGTACCACAACACTGACAATCACACAATCTTCAGTGTCCCATTAAAAATTAAAAAAGTTGCTTGAAAACATCCTTGTTGAGTATTAGTCAGTGAAGACACCTGACTTTGGTGTGAGAAAGTCTAGGTCAAGCTCTACATGTTTCTTATCCATTTAACAAGCATTGCTGTAGGGAATCTAAGGGTAGATTACTGTCACAGAATTTTATTTTATTGAACTAAATCTTCAATATGAAGGGTGTGACTGCAATTTCTCTTTAACAATAAAAGTTTGATTATGAACTGAATGTCACCAGTTCAGCAGAGTGCGTTTCACTAAGTGCTAAATTCACTTCCTTGCCAGGAACATATTTCTGTTCATTAAAACATTAGGCTACTTACACTGGGTTTTGTACTGTATCAGAGAGAACACTGCACAGCCGAGAGATTCTCATTTCCTCTCCCACACTTCTTTTAGAAGACTCACCATACTTGTAAAAATCACAGTTAAAAAACTCAGAAAGATATGTGAAGAGATGAGGTTAAATCAAAAGCTTACAAGCAAATCCCCTTGATGCAATTTGAATTCAAGGTTACACCCAGGTGTTCCAGACTGTTCAAATCAATCCATGACTCTGGACCTTTGAAAAAGAGCTGATCCCAATGGGATTGTGAACTTTGCATCTTTGACTACCTATATAGTTTATTATAAAAGATAATGCATTTATTTCCATGAACCTAGCCCAAACCTCAGTACAGTCAACAGGAACCTCACTACTGACTTCAGTGGACTTTGAACCAAAAACCTGTCACATTACCAAAAAAACCCCAACAAAACAACAAAAAAAATCAAATTAATCATGGGTTGTTCTGGCTCCAGAGAGCACAAAGTGGCTTCAGTTTTATGCTCACGCTTCCACCTTACCTCCCAAACCTGTCTGTTTCATGCATCTTGTGGACTGTCATATTTCATAAACTCTTTTTTATAGGTCTGCCATAGAAATAAAGTAAAAATAAAACCTGTGCATAACTCTAAGACCGTCATTCTGACTGCTACACTCAGGGGCTTCATGCAGGCTGGTGCAGGAACCAAGAGGAGAGCTCCCTCCCTGGTTTTAAGCAGAGTGGGATTAGGCCCTTCACTTTGAATATACCTTTGTCAAATGGTTCCCAAAATCGGGCAACTGAGTTCTTTCAGTGCTAATGATTCCCTCATCCAGAGATGTCTGACATTGGTTGAAAGATGCTTCCCTCACTCACAGCTCCAGGAGAGGGCTGGGAAACAATTAAATGTGTCAGAAGGAAAACTTGTGGAGGTGCCTTGTACATCCCAACCTAAAATGAAGCAGATCCCTTGCTGAATATAGCCAGAAGAATTTGACCATAAAAGGACTGTTACTATCTACCTAAATGTTCTTGCTAATATCTCTTTCTCTCGGTGACTACATCCTTTTATATCTTATATAGCTGGTGTACCAAATGCATAAACCTTTTCTCCTGATAGCCCATTAGGTATGCTTTTGAGGTATAACCTCAGTAATGACTTCCTTCCAATGTAATTGTATTTTAATTACACATTTAAGGCCAAATTCTTTCCTGGTCTATCCCAACTAAAACTCTTTGAAACCTTATTAATTTTGATTAAGTAGAAGTCGGTGAAAAATTTCTAGCTGCTGAATTTTGCATTAAAAATTTTAAATTCATTTAAACATGGATTTAATTTCCCTAAGCACTTCAATTAGTAGTGTGCTTCCTCATTTAGTCTTTCAGGGCAATAACAAGAAATATATGGAACATAAAGTCCTTTCCAACAGATGATATTAGGACATAGCCCACCTTCAAATGCTTGCCATTTGCTACAGCTACCTGAGGGATGTTTGCTACAGGCCCTAATAGGACTTCTCTCTTATTAACACCAGTAGCAGTGGTACTGCATAAGGGATGGTAGGAATTGCTTTTGAGTTCTTTCACTCAAGTATTTCTGTATGCTCAGTTCCAGAGGAGGGAGGGCCAGGCACAGGGTCTATGTGGGAAGCCTTTGGAGATGGCATTAGGAAGCATACAGCAAGAGGTTGACCTGCAGCTGGAGATAAATTGTCCCTTTTTAAGAAGTGGCACAGACCTTCTGTCCCCAGCCAGTGTGGTAAGTGCATCACTGCAGCAGCAGCCTCACTAACGAACTGCCCCATTGTCCAGGCAAAGAAAGACAGCCTGGAAACGGAGCAGGCAAGCCACCAGAAGGGACTCGCGTCGCTGAGAGCTCAAAAAGCCAATCTGAAGTCTCCGTGTGAGCATGGATTTAGCAGAGGGAAGAACTGAATTGATACATGGAGTTGGCCATGAAAGACAGTGAGAAAACATGGAAGTAAAACTTTTTATTGTCTCACTGAGCAAGGAGGGCAAGAAGTGACGTGAGAGAGAGACTATTTTCAAAATAATACTTGGAACAATTGAACTATTGAGAAAGTTATTTGAAGACTTGACCTGGACAAAATAAGACTGTAGAGGGGCGCAGTAGTGCTCAAAACCAAGAATAAAAATAAGGGGCAATAGAGACTTATATTTCAGATGTAAGATCTGTGACACTATGCATATCTTTGGAAACATTATGGAGCCCCTAATTAAAAACAGAATTGCTTGCGGGATTCCAGTCTGCAAGTGAAATTATTGAGAGAAACGGAGCCAGCCCTGGAGAAATTAGCCAGCATCACAAAGAAGTCACTGCTGAGTGCTCAGGCAACTGTAACACATGTCACTGGGACTCCGAAGCTCGCAGGTGAGGAGAGGGTACTGCCCAGCAATGTCTCTGGCAATACACCGCACAGGGCATACTGTGCGGAGTACCACACAGATGTCTGTTTGCAAAACCTTTACAACCCAGAAGGGAGGCTCCAGCAATTGCTATAACTTAATGCCCACGATGAGCACTGCGGGATGTGCCTGTCCTAACTCACAGCGTTTTTCTTAAATAGCCACCCAGTATTTCCAGCAAAGAACTGACATAATTTATCCAACATATGATGAACACGTGGGAGACAGGTTTCCCTGAGCAGAGCCACGGAGCGTATCCTCCAGCCAAGCATGAGTAGCCACAGCGAACACTGTCAGACAGGGAAAACAGCGTGCTGGCAGGGAGGCAGCCCAGCCTGACCCCTGGAAAAAAACCTGGACAGGTCTGTTTGCTTTTAACAACAGGAACATGTACAGCCACCGCAGCTTGTTGCCCCAGCTCCACAGAGATCAGCTGCCTTGGAGCAGCTTTCTAGTTTTCGGGAGCCGTAAGTGTACAGGGAGTGAGGTTGCAGTTCTTGATCTTGCATAAAACAGTGGTGAAATGGGATTTGAGCCTGAATAATGGAAGGAAAAGTCTGCTAACAGAAGTTCCTGGGAGAGGAGTTAAAATAGCAGGAGACAGAGCTGGATCTGAGCAAGACAGAAGACAGATTACAGTCATTACTCAGTGACACACTAAGTAAAATAGTGTGCGGCAACAGGTCAGAAGCTTGGTGTTTTAGGGGTACATCTGTAATTGCTAGTTGTGCACTAAGTCCCATGACACAAAGAGGAAAGCCGGATCATATGCATGTCTGTCTGGCCCTTCTAAAGCCTCTCCAGTTTCAGTCCAAACAGAGAGAGGATGTGACGCTCCCAGCCCCGCAGGGTCAGGGCAGGCTCCTACCAGCCTCTCCACCAGCCTCCTGGGGAATCCTCAATGCCAAAGTCACCAGGACTGTAATTTCTAAAGTGGTAGAGACAGATAGAGGACACACGAAGCCTGAAAACCGTTCAGAGATTGAAAAGTCTGAGAAAACCCTGGAGCTGTTTGTTACAAGCGGTATGTTTACTGCTATAACCCATGGCATTGGCCCGATGTTACAAACCTTGTCATGTGAAAGAGCCCAAGCAGCTGATGCCACCCTCAAGCCCAAGAGGAGAAGGTTACAAAAAGATTCAGCTGGGAAGGTCTTGAACAGACAGGAGACACTCCTAGCTGAGATTGTACAGAACCTGTAACACCAGATCACCACAGCCTTGAAAAATCAGGACTCTTCCTCATGAGGGGCTAGCCAGCTGCACAACCAAGAGAGAACAGCATCTACGCTGTGGATGCTACCAGCAGGGCAAAGCCAAAACTGAAAGATTTACCAACATGAAACAACAGAATTGCTGATGAGTCGGGGGAGAACTGGAGGTCAAAACGGCACAGGTTGTCCCAGGGGCTCTCCTGAATTAGCGGACTGTGAACAATTAAATAGGTATATTTTGTTAGTGCTTCTTTCATGTTAATGTTTGTTGTTAGTGCTTGTTTTTTGGGTAATGAATATGCAAGGGAAGGTAGCCATAGGATGCTCTGGAACAAGGCAGCTGGAGCTCTCTCTTCAGGATTGCAGAGGTCCCTGTTACCCATGTATCAACTGACACTGCTTAAAGCTGGCCTCTGCCAGATGCCGGGGCTCTGCATGGTGGCTGGGCAGCACAGCTACAGCATAGTCCGCAGCTGCAGTACCTCTGAAAAGAGCTTTTTTCAATAAGGAGCTTCTTTCATTTTTACAAGCAACGAAGTGCTTTTTGGCTGTTGCTCAGCATGTGTTACCTGACATGCCAGGCATTCCCGGCAGCCGGGAGGAAAGTCAGGCAGTGAGGAACTACTCTGTGTACTGAGCTGAACTTACCTTCTTGTTTTGCCAACTTTTGGCTGGCAGGTAAATTTTTTAAAGGTGATACTTGCTTCTAAATGCAACACATAACTCATTTTGCTGCAGTCTATCTATCTAGCGTGCTATGCTTATGGGGACAAAAGATCACCAGTTAATGTGATTCTGAGAATTAGCAAGGAAATATGTGCTTTTCTATCAGAGAAAGAATGGCTTGAGTTAAAGTATTTCAAGGTATTCTGCAGTTCTGTTGAAGTTCGAAGCTCAGTGTTTCTCACCTCCTTAAATAAAGAGAAGTTGAGCTTAATGGTATATTTCTGCATAATTGAAAATGCACAAACACAGGGAGAGAGACAAAAAGAAAGCTAACTGGAAGCAGTTTTCCAATATGTGCAAGTCACTTGACCTTGGCCAAGAGAACCTGCGGTTTCAAGCCACTTAGGCACTTTGGAAAATTTGTTCTGGTTATGAAGCTCGCTTACCAGGCAGCTGCAACACTGGTCAATACTCTGAGCTGCAGCCAGCCCTGGGGAAAGAGGGGTCTCTCGGCAGGCTGCAGCCAGCATCCTGGGAGGCTTCCAGTCCTCGCCTCCTCCCAACAGTCAATAAAAGCATAATGAAATAAGAACAGCTAATGCCAACGCCCAAAAACTGATGTTGAAAGGAGGAGCCTGAGAACAGACAAGCACAAGCAGCATCTCCCCTCTGCTCCAAGTACTTTGCAGCCATTTATGGCCCAGACACATTCTGAGCCAGACTCGTTTTCTGTGTATTTAGTAGCTCTCAGCAGGTTTCCTCTGCCATGAATTCATCCAGCCTTCTCTCAGGGCTGCACTAGTGATCAATGTTTTCTAAGCAGCCAGTCACACCAAGGAGGAAGGGAATCAATATTCACTTTGGTCTTGGCCTCTCCAGTCCTCGGCTGTTCCCTTATGTGTCTCTGTGTTAACAACCACATGCGAGGGACAGGAATGAGATCAGCAGCTGCCGGGAGGGCCCTGTGCCATAGAAATTTCCAAATAATATTTGTTCTTTGTCTCTTAAGGACACAGAGTGCAGCTGACACTTCCATCCTGTTATTACGCCTTTTTCTGTGCATACAATGTATCTGGCAAATAGACACTAAAGTAAATGTAAGGAAAAAAATCAAAATAAAAGTTCACAAATGAAATCAAAACGCCAAATCAACAGGAAAAGTGCATTGCTGAGGTTTTGTTTCCTGTACATATATATACACATGCTAGTATTTAGTAATATGCAGAAATTGCAGATGTGGTTTAATCCTTCTAAGACTTTATGCTAGTTTCTCCCTCTGCAAAATAAAATTGTCAGTGGAGGAAGAATGGTATGAAAGAACTAAGAATTGTGATGTCAAGATGGCCAGTATTAGTGACGCTTTTCCTTTCATATTTTAATTTGACAGAATTAGCTAAACACGTTTCCTAAAAGAATGAACCCAAATTGGATTCAGTTGAGTTACTGAGTGAAAGAATGAATTATTTTCTTAATTTCCCCCAGGAAAGAAAGGTCTCTGCATTACTTGTACATGCCATCAAACTCAAATGGTGTGAAGAAGTCCCAGGTTACTCAGCAATGAAATGTTGTGGCGTAAATGGGAGGCAATCGTTAAAAACCCTCATCTGAACAGCGAAGGAGAAAATTCCTTCATGATACATGTAGGTGACACCACCCTGGGAACACCCTTCCCGCAGGTGTGGGGCTTTTTTGCAGATATTCCCCAGAAGAAGTCTGTACATCGTTTGCCAACATGGCTGTAGATTTATGTCTTTGTTTTCTTAGAAATATGGAACTTTGTAGATTCATTGATTTTCAGTCTAGAATTAAACCTTACAATCATGTTGTATATCAGTCCTTACAGGCTTGCCACAGACTTTTAAGTTCTCTCCTCAAGCTCGTATTTTCTAGCTGAATTGAAGCATGTCTTCTGAAAAAAAAAAAAAAAAAACAAAAAACCAAAAAAATCCAGCCTTGATTTAAAGACATCAGGTGCTAGAAAACTGTCAGACAGAATCTGATTCCTGGCCTGAGTTGTCTTGTGGTTTTCATCATGTGGTTCATCAGTCCCTGGGCATCTGTGGACTACCTTTAATGCAGTCATGAAATGTAATTGAGGAAATGAAGCTCTTGGTCTCTACATATCAATTGACCTGGGTAAAATGTCCTTGAAAGCCTGTATTTCCACTGAAAGAAGTTGAAGTATCTATAAATTTTAAAAATTACTTACTTAGTATCTAAAAGTGCGAGCACTAGACCCCTCAGAGAAAGATGCAAGCAGTCCCATATTTGGTAATTATAAAGTAATGTGTCAGAAAGTGATATTATTCCTATCCCAACCTTTTACAAAGCTTGTTTATGCTCTGAAGCACAAGTTTATTTCACTTATTTTTTGAGACAACTTTTATTCCATCCTGTAACTCCGAGTGGCTTGTTGGAAAACAACATTGGATTAGTGGTCAGTTTTCTAAACCACAGCACAGTATCTGTTGTCCCTTTCTTCAGCATTATCCTTCAATAAACTACTCATTCCAGCCCATAGTTGTGTATAATCTGAAAACACTACATAAATAAATTGTATCATAGACAGTTGAGTGTGGTGGCTGTCATGACAAAAAAAATCAAAATGGAAAAAATAGCAAAGTTACTGTATGTCAAAAGATGACAAAAATTGCCCAACTCTAATACTGATATCCCAGCCTTACCTAGAGAGGCAAAGATGGGATGTGTCGCGGTGGAAGCTGCATCCTCAGGGACTGAAGAGAAGAGGCTGACTTGTGAGACAGTTTCACATCTGCCTTGGTGGGAATGGTGTTGGACGCCTGTGTGAAGACCTGAGCAGCTTCCCTACTCATTCTTTGTCTGAAGTCTGATCACTTTTGGTTTTGAGCCTTGTACTACCATGCTTTTACTGTTGGGCACTGGAGGCCTCATCCTCCTCATGTCTTTAGTCCTGATGACATTAATGGGCATGCTGATGAGGGAGGCACACAGGCCCAGACCTAACCTCTGGGGAAAAAAAAATTAGAAGTGAAATAGGTTTGGAAGTAGGAAGCACTTTTCCCGTGTTGAAGAGTCACAACAGTTCTGAAATGAGAAGGCATGTTTTAGTGATTATTTGCAGTCAATCTTAAGAATGCTTTAGGCTTTGTAATAAGTCAAACACAATATAAGTCAAACTCCTCCATGGAGGAGTGAGATGTGGGGTTTCTGAGTGGAAGAGCAAAAGTGTTACAAATGAGATATTTGCAATAATTCCTCCACAGTGGCTATCCACACGACATAATATTTCCCCCTAAAACAGAAATCTGCCTTGAATAAATGGAAGAAAACTACATTAGGAGAGAGAAGTTATATCTATAAACTATGTGTAAATCAGAAGTTCATTACAGGAGCATGCAAAGAAGCTTTTGGAAAGTAATTTTGGTACGAACTAGTTTTCACAAGAATGAAGTAAAGCTTTAAAAGCACGATTGCTCTAAGTAATTCAAATTATCTACTCTACCTGATACTAAGTCTTCCCATAGAGATTACAAAGCACTTAAATTTTTACCCACTTTATTACAGAAATCCCCGAGGAAGGTTTCAATCCATTTACAATCACTGCTGTGAGAAGGAAAGAAAAGATGGCAGAAGTTTTCAAAACCACCTCCAGCACAGCTAGAGTTAAACACTTTTTACAGTATAGCCTCTATATCATAAAGCTCTTTGTTCAGAAGTTTACCACTGAGTCAGGCAAAAAACCCACTCTAGACTGAAACTTGGTCTACCAGAGTTCAGCCAAGAAACAATATTTCCTGGCGCTTTGTGCCCTTCTTTTTTCTAGCACTGAAATCGAAAAAGATGCTAAGTGCTCTACGGTTTCCGAGCGCAAATGTGCTCCTATTACTCAGAAAATGACTTAATTTTAAGACGAAATGGTGCAGGCTTGTAGCCTAGACTGTTGATTATGTTTTAAGCGTCAGGCAAGCTCCGCAGCGCTGGCGGCCGCAGGCGGCATGGGCTGCCCAGCTGCCACTCTGAGGTGTGCAAACTCCCCTAGGACACCTCCTGTTTTGTAGCAGTCCAACGTCGAGCTTTTATTTAGGCAAAACTCCCCCTGGCACCCATAGCAGTATGTTATAGCAAGGTTCATTAGGGAAGGTATTGCTCACCAGGGCAGCAGTTTCTGTCCCTGCCCCATAGCAAGTGAGACCCACATTTTGCAGTGTGAAAACACTTACTTTGTGGGGACACAAAAGAGCTCAGACACCTTACCCCTCTCAGAGCCCAGCAGCAGCATTTAGCAGTGTGGCTGTGTTTTCATTTGGCTTGCCAAGAAGCTGCACCAGACTCAGCTGGTTGCAGCATTTTCCCATGAGATCACTCCTCAGGTTAGCTGAAAGGGTTATGGATCAGGGCAGGTGAAAGCTGGCCCGGCTTCAATCGAAACCATTCCTAGCTAGGATTGTGTACTTATTACATACAAGGGGTTTTGCTGAGTTCTGCTTTGTGTGCTGAAGTTCGAACTGCTCCAAACACAGCATAAAAAAAAAAATCAAAAAAGAAGATGCAGAGGAGGAAGCCTGTGTGGAATAAAAAGGCCAAGGAATTAATCTCCCTAGAAGCTCCCTTGTAAGCGCCGCTGCATGCTGTGCTTTGAAACCCGCAGGTGAAAACTGGGGCCTTCTGATGAGAGGGGGAGCTTTGCCTTTGGCTTTGGTGTATCTAGGCTTCCAGGCAAGGTCACCACTTTGCTGTCTTCCAGGTCCTGCAGCTTGTACATGCCTGCAAACTTCCTGCAGTTCACAGCAGCTGTGTGAGGGACCAACGTGCCATCCTGGGCAGAGCGGGAGGAATAAGGCAGCAGAAAAGTTGCCAGAAAGTACACCATTCTGGTAAAGTGGGCAAATGTCTGCATTATTGTGTTTGGCTGCTTCCTCTCCTAGTTGCATCTTGCTGCCTGCATGAATACATAGCTAAATCAAGACTAGCTAGGCAACTGATCAATAGCAGACCCGCAGAAAAGGTGACATAAATAGGGTCTCCCAGTCACAGAATCACAGAATCACTAAGGTTGGAAAAGACCTGTAAGATCATCAAGTCCAACCATAAAAAAACAAAACAAAAAAAAAAAAAAACACCACCCAAAACCAAAACCACCCACAAACCACAAAATACACCACAACCCACACCAAAACAACTCACCCACACCACACAGCACCATGCCCATCAAGCCACATCCCACAATGCCACATCCACACGCTCCTTGAATACCTCCAGAGAGGATGACTCTGCCACCTCCCTGGGCAGCCTGTTCCAATGTTTCACTACTCTCTCAGTAAAGAACTTTTTCCTAATATCCATCCTGAACCTCCCCTGGCGCAACTTGAGGCCATTTCCTCTAGTCCTGTCACGAGTCACTTGGGAGAAGAGGCCAACACCCACCTCTCTGCAACCCCCTTTCAGGTAGTTGTAGAGAACGATAAGGTCTCCCCTCAGCCTCCTCTTCTCCAGACTGAACAACCCCAGCTCCCTCAGCCGCTCCTCATAAGACTTGTGTTCAAAGCAGTTGGCAGTCATCTGGGAGAGAAAATTGCTCACCCTCTTCTGGCGCCTGAAGGAGTCTCCCAGCCCAAAGCATGGCCTCAAGAAAGACCTGGAGCTTCTGAAAATGGCTGTGTTGTATTAACATTTGAGGGAATCATGAGCAGCTAGAGGAACAAATGCCTTCAGATATGGCATCCATGGCCTCTTGCAGAAATAGGGTTGCATTCAGAGAGCAAGGAAAAGATTTTTAGTTTTCTTCCAGTGTTGCCTCTTGCATTTACTCCAGCACGCTATATTTGGTGTGGCTGTTTCTGTAGGAGAGCTACTCTCTAACAACTGTCATTGCGTAGAAGAAGTAAATCTCCTGGCAGTTTAAGGCAGTTTTTATTTAGACCCATGCTTTATTATGATACCAAGTTTAGCCTCAGCCATACTGCATACTGAAATCCCAGTGTCTGTGGCTGCTCACAAGCAGTGTATTTCACAGCATCACTGCCCGTGCAAAATTCTGCTCCTGTTAATCCAAACCTTCGACTGTAGCTCAGACGTGTGGAGATGGAGAGAGAGGGTGGTCGCAAAGACAGCATGCAGTGTACGCTGATGGGGACAAGAAACACCGTGTAGTTGTCAGCACAGAGAAAGGGAGGCTGGTCTTGGAGCAGTGATGTTTGGGATGGAAGGCAGGAAGATCAATTTAACTTCTTTGATGTTCCATATCTTGCTGGTAAACATTTAAATGCTATTTCTGGCTGCCACATTGATGTTCGTTACCATGGATCCTCTTTCTGAGGTGAAGGCTTTCTCTCAGAGAAGGTCCCTAAACTTTTTTAGCTTGAGGTGATGGTATGTTTTAAATTACAACACAAATACATGCATGCACATATGCGCCAACTCATACTATCTGTAGGAGATCTGTGTATGGTACTGTTTAATTTTAGTTTTCCATCACAGCAGCATTTAAATTATGGATTTGCTTAAAAAAGAATAAAATACCCAAACCATAAATCATCCAGCTTGTAAGCACAACACTCTGAGTTGTCCTGTTTGTTCGTCTTCCATTCAGATGGAGTTTGGGAGGCATTGATACAGACCTTTTAGTCTGTCCCCTCAGAAACTCTGACAACTCAGAATATTGTACACTCTCCATTACTACTCCAAAATATCAGCTTGCACATGCCAAAGCTTTTTAAGAAATATCGATCTGATTATACTCTCCACATTTTTGCAACTGCCATCTTTTAGTGTGAGTGTTCATACACTGAGTGGGACAATGGTGGTGCTTCACTGCTGCAAAGAACAATCTTCTTCCTCATAAATTCCAGGAACGGCTTCTTTCTGCTGCTCTAGCTGTTTCATGTAACAAATAATCTTTGCAATAGGAGAATTTGGCTCATCATGCAGATCTGTGCTCTTTGTAAGTGAAAAATAATAGCAGGCAGTTTTCCCCATGTGTCAGTGCTTTTACTCCAGTCAAGGTTGATACAAATATTTATTGAGGAGAAACGCACAAATCAGCCTGCATAAGAAACCCTACCGCTGGCTGATGAGCGCAACTTTTCGGGTGCCATTCTGCTGTAGTGCAGTCCCCTCCCTGTGCTAAGCAGTCCTCACACGAGTCTAACATGGCATAGCCTAGCGGGGGGCTCTCCCGAGGCACAGACCTTCGTATGGGCACATACCACCCTCATCTGCCTCCACTGCAGGGAGGGAGGGAGATGACGGCTTGTCCAGAGCAAAGCAACACATCCCATTGGTACACCTTTCGGCGGTGGTCTGTTCAGGTCTGCAAATTCATTTCAGTGCTGTACATTACAGCAAGCCAGCCACTGGTCTACATCAGACCAACAGGATGAATCTGCTGTATCGGGGTTGGGGGGGGGGGTTCAAAGCTGACCATTAAACCTCTCCTTCATGCGAATAAATGAGTGTATGTGCATACACCCATGTGCATACACTCATGCACACACATACACACACACATGCACACATTCCTTAGGCCTTGCGGAAGATCAGCCAGCACTTGGGTTTTGGCTGAAGTAGAAGACCAATGAAAGTTCTTATGGCTGAGAAATACCATGTATGATGTTACAGCTGGAAGAGCTGTTTGGAGAAGCCTGAGTGTTCCCAGAATAGTACAGTTTCTCTAACATAGCTACAAGAAACACATCAAGCTCCAAACAGCTTCTTTTTTTAAGCTTGGATCTACAGGGGTGGAGGAGGGGACAAGCAGTGGAGGGCTGACAATTGCAAGCAGGCATTCATTTGAAGGAACAGAATAAATCTACTAAAGTCTTAAAGACTTACAGCATAAAGTCTTGGCAACCTCATCACTTTCCCCAAATCTCTCCAAGGAACATGATAATGTCAGGATTCTGGTCTTTAGGAATAAAGAAACAGCACAACTCTTAAGGTTACAATATGGCATTTTGTAATGGCATAATAATAAATACAACCCTATATGGAAATGTATAAAATAACTGCTTTTTTTTTTCTTTTTTCTGGGCTGAAGGGTTGCAGTTGCTCCTGCTGTGCTGGTTTTGTCTGGGGTAGAGTTAATTTTATTCACAGTAGCTAGTATGGGGCTGTGTTTTGGATTTGGGCTGGAAACGGTGTTGATAAAGCAGGGATGTTTTAGTTACTGCTGAGCAGTGCTTACACAGAGTCAAGGCCTTTTCTGCTTCTCACCACCAGCGAGTAGGCTGGGGGTGCACAAGAAGCTGGGAGGGGACACAGCCGGGACAGCTGACCCCAACTGACCAAAGGGATATTCCATACCATATGATGTCATGCTCAATATATAAACTAGGGGGAAAGCTGGCCGGGGGACCGCTGCTTGGGCTGGGCATCAGTCGGAGGGTGGTGAGCAATTGTTTTCATTTGCATCACTTGCCTTTCTTGTTTGTTGTTGTTTTCATTACAATTTTTATTATCATTATTATTATTATTTTACTTCATTTCATTTATTAAACTGTTTTTATCTCAGCCCACGAGCTTTCTTGCTTTTACTTTTCCTATTCTCTCCCTCATCCCACTGGGGCAGGGGGGGGAGTGAGCGAGCGGCTGTGTGGTGCTTAGTTGCTGGCTGGGCTTAAACCATGACACCTGCATAATCATATACCTCAGCTATGTGGTAGCACATGGAGGCCCTAACATTGTGAAAACACCACTATATTTTGCAGTAATGCCTCTGTATTGTAATTTGAAGAAATGTCGCTAACTGTTAGCATCCTATAGCATGGCTTATTGTTTCATATATTCACAGACATTTAATGCCCCTGGACTGGTTTTCAGCAGGGGTTATTTGGGTGGTTATGTTTTTCACTGCTCCCTGAAGGCTTCACTGACCTTCCCAAGTTCCACTGCAGTCTGGTGAGTGCAGTTCAGCATGTCCCAGCTGCTCCATGGAAAGAAAGGAAAGATCTTGTGGTTAGACTCAGACATTTAGTTTTCTTAGGCATCAGATGCTCCCCTACCCTCCAAGCATCTCAGTTCTCTGGCCTACAGCTCTGGGTTTCCCTGTTGTCTTGGTCATGTGCAGAAAGTACAGTCCAATTACTTCTTCCGTGTGGAGAAGATGCAGAGAGTCAGCAGTGATAGATAGAACCCTGCAGGGCAGAAAGACCCATCCTCTGCAGAATAATGAACCCTGTAGCAAAAAAAAAAAAGCTTGAAAAAACACAGCTTCACAACTGAAGAGCCCACAGCCCTGAGTGAGCCGAAGTTGAAAGTTCACGTAGTTTTGAATCATTGCTTCAGGCTCTTTTCAGAGTGAAAGGGATCTCAGTTTACACATTGGTCATACGTTTAATCTTGCTTTAGCGGCTGCAATCAAGTCAAAATTTTTACCGTTTGGGAGGTTTTTTGAGTGAAAGCTGATACTGCGTGTGGGGAGAGAGGGCTTTCTTCAATTCCTCAGACCCAAAATAATCAGTACCCTGGTGTGAGCTCCACTTTGTTCAGATGCACTGCAGGCCAAAACTTCTGTCCTAGTCCTGGACTACTGTTCTGGCTATTCTTCGCAGAGATGTGAGCACGGACATTTCTGAGGCAAGCACTGTCATTATCAATTGCAGCAGCCCCCGAGCAAGTGATCTGATTTTCAAAGTGATGAAATGAAAGCTACTGGTGCTTTTTCACCTCTGAACATCAGACAGTGTGCTCACAGCCTTCTCTGGATGGAGGCATCTGATATTACCCACTGTTTTGAAAACTGTGCCCTCTTATTATGTTACGAACGTGGATGCAAAAACCTGAGCGCTGCTATCGTTTGCAATAAGAAGCAGTGAATATCCACTTATTACTGCTGCATCATGATCACATCAGTTATAATCACAGGTAATTGACTGTCTTTGATGTCATTGCATTCATTATTATGTATTTCTTTGCCTACTGTGGAAATCAGCATACTTGGGGGTCTTCTTAATGGAAGCAGTGCCATTTGGATATGTATAAAATTGTAGATCTTGCAAAACAGTCCTCTAACTGTAGATTTTTAAAAACTTTTCCCTCCTCCCAAACCCCAATTTTGCCATTTATGGGTCTGCGAAATGCAAACATCAATCACTACGTGGCAGAGCACAGCTTGGAAAACCTTTCCAGTGCTATTTGGCCACCTTGCAGATGTGGAAAAGTTCACTTTCTCGGCATACTGAGGAGAGCCTGAACTTCACCACCACAAACTGAAGAACAGGTATTTTAGAGTCAAGCGCCCATTTCACACTGCATGTGCACTGGTGTAATTCGCAAGAAGCAGTGCACGCTGTGTGAGTGCTGCCTGTGTCACCTGGTCAGAGAAGAGGATATTCCCCCATGTGACACGTAAAGCCCTCAGCAAAGCCCGGGCTGGGCGATGACCGCCTTGCTCCCATGGAGGAGCATCTGCATCTGCCGATAGTTTCGAAGAAATCAGTGAGTGGCAGAACCAGACTCTGTGACTGTAGCCACCTCTTCCCAGGTGACCTGCACATCAGAAATGTTTTTTCTGAAGAAGATGGCAATGCATTTGAAAAACACACAGAGATTATTTTTCAGCCTGGCAATTGCCAGTTTAAGCCATGGAGGGGGACTTCTGTGGGCTGCAGAACAAGTGGGTGCAGTTTTCAAAAACCTCTTCCCTTTCTTCATAGTCTGACGCCTAATAACGGGTGAGTTTATTAGCCTTTCCATCTGTGAGGCATAAGCATCTGTTTCCATACAGCATGGACAAACTGAATTGCCTCCAAGACTGCTGACCCCCTGTCAAAAGTCTTTGGAAGCAGGTCAGTGGGATCAAACTCTGGTGTGGGGTTTGTGGAGGGAGCAACCTGCCACACACACGTCCTTGCCCAGACAAGCAGGATTGCATAAACCTCATTTCTTTAGGAATTCACACTCAAAAAATATTTCATTTTTGCCCTCTTTATAGTATGCATTACATTCAGCTGTGCTTCAATCACTGTTCACCAGCCTTTCTTGCTCTTCTGAGGCTGGAGAAGTCATAAATACAGCAGCTCCCTTTGAGCGTTAATGCTGGATGCTGTCCATGACTGCTGAGCTGCAATATGTGAGCCAGAGATACCACAAAGTGAGAGTTTATATTCCTTCCTTATTGCATATTTTTGGTGTTTAAATCCACAGAGCAGAAAAAATTTACAGGGGAGTGAGTGGTCATGGGGAAAGTAATCCGCATATAAAGCAGTGGCAGATACCTCTTTCTGCCTGGGACTCATCCTGTTGGGAAGTTTCACACTAGGCTGAACGAAACCTTCAACAACTGGTGTTTTTATCTTGTGCCTGAGTTAAGGGCCGAGGTGGGGGGGTATCACTGGCATTGTTTATCCATTATTCATTTAGCAATGGCCCCGGGGAGCAACTTAATGTTCTGTGTTTTTCACTAACATGAATTGCAATGGACTCTCTTCTTCTTCAAGCCTGCCTGCACTGGGGTAATTTTCTAAGTTGTTTTACAACTGGCATAGCTTAAACTGTTTGGGGGCTGCAGCAAAGACCTGGTTATAGACAGCTTGAGGTGAGTGATCAGTTTTTACTGATGTGGTTTCAGACTGTGGCACTAACTACACCTACTAAAAACTGATTTATTAAGACTACGTAATCCAGAAATATTTTGGCTTTGTTGAAGTACACAATATCTATCTCCCTTGGACAGAAAATACTTCTATTCCCCAAATTGCTCATTCTCTCTTGAAAGGATTGGCTTTCATTGGGAGATTTGAGGTTTTCTTGCTTTGTTTTCCTAGCTTTCTTTAAATTGGGTATTTTAAGCCAACGTATCACTAACAAGCCCAGATGAGATTTTCAGTGCAGCCTTTACTGACAGAATCAAAATTACATGAAGTACTGCATTTTGAGGCAGTGATATGTGTGTAGTCAAGAAGAGGTAGATTCTGATCTGGTCAGGTGAAATGTTCCTAGTTAAATCCCATCACTTGCGAGGTTCTGTGCAACCAACACACTTATGCACTAATAAAACTGAAGGGCTGGAAAGAGAAAAATTGACTTTCTGGGTCTAATAGGAAGTATGTGAATAAAATCACAGTTGAAAACATGGAGCGGAAAACCTTGGTGGATCTCCAAGAGACAGAGATGGTAGATCCTTTGCTGAAGGAAGGTGGAGGAGGAGGAGGAGGTGCTAAGCAGAAGGGAACATCCATCTCTGCACTCAAGACCTCCCTGTCCTGACATGAGAAGTATCTGGGTCATTGGATGTGGTGGAGTAAAAATTATCCCATAGGCACAAAGACATTTTCTGAAGACTCGTGAGATTTGCTGAATTTCAGTTGGAGTCAGATGCACGTGCTTTGCTCCTTTAGACAGTCTCCAAAAATAGTAGAAATAAGGTGGGATGTTAAAGCATCAGTGCAAGTCCTTGTGCAAGAACGCTTCCCTCGGCATGTGAGGCATTCCTGCCTCAAGATAAGGTACTGGCCAGGTAAAGGTAGCAGAGATCATGCCCAAGGGGCCATGGTCAGTCGAATGTGCTCAGCCCGTGTCCCGGGAGCACCAGAAGACCCTGCTTTTCCTGCAGCTCCTGCCTCCCCTCCCTACTGGGCTTCTGGCACAGGGGAGCAGGGGCTGTGCTTTGATGGAGCTGGAAGAGTCTTTCCCAGCCCTGCAGTGAATGAGGAAGCATGTGGCTTGTATGTCATCCACTTTTAATATGGTCAGGTGTCCCTTTGGAGAGCCTGAGTCTCCCCCTGACTATGTGTTACGCAGTACACTCCTGCAGCATGCAGAAATACGGGTGTGTGAAACCCTTCCAAAGCCCTGTCAGTGTCTTGCCATGCTGGCCTCAGAGAAGTGCCAGATGCAACCAAAGATAAAGCTTTTTCCCAGCATCTGGGCTGAGCTGCAGTGTGTCAGAGCTAATCCAGCCTCCTCCAGCTTGCTGTGTCCTAAATGGTGGTACAACTTCAGCTATGGTCCCATGCACTCTATCTTTAAGCAGGGATCCATATAGGCAAAGCGGGGAACAGCAGCAGCATGCCAAAACTGGTCCCCCAAAAAAGAGCAGATTCTCCCCAAATAGAAGGTAGCTTGCAATGTGCCATAAGCTGGAATTTGAAGCACCCAGTGTTGATACACATAGCATCAACTACAGACCACTGAAGAGCAACGAGCAAGATTCCTTCCCCTCAAATGCAAGGTTCATACTTTCTATCATCTCATTTATTAGCTATGCTTAATTTATATTCTTTTTCATTTGGCTGTGAAAACATTGCCGTAAGTGTGAATATAAACTCCATTTAAATACCTGTATTTAGTTCCATTCTTCCCTTCCAGTGAACATTTTGGTGGCAGACAAACTTCTGATGGACAGCTTGCATTCACATTGACTATCTGTGATTTTTGATCTGTTATAAATATAAATTAGTTCATAGAGGGATATTGTCTTAACTTAGTTGTTTACATACTAACTGGAGAAAGCTAACATACAGCCTTGGCTTTATTTAGCAATTTAAACTTGATGTTTTACAGAGTGGTTAGTAGACAAAATGTTACATTGTGAGGGTATTTTTTTTCCCTTGCCCTATAATATTTTACTTTGATTAAAGGTGTACTGAGGTAAAATTGCACATCTCATGCGAAAAGCAATTTACCTATGCTCTTATTGAAGTTAACCGTACTTATTTGTCCTAGCATAATGTATTTTTCTAGCTGCATTCTAACTGCAGTGCTTTATCACATGAACCAAGTTAGATTTAATCAAATTCTGTTTGTGTTGTGAATTTTAAGACATTTGTTCAATTAGTTGGAATAAAAGCAGAACATTTGGAAGACAGATTAAAGTTGAAAAATGCTGGTGCTGAGCTGGGCATTCAGTGCTCCTTCTGCACCTTTCTAATCCCGGAACATTTCTCATGCTTGAAAAGGCTCCCTGACCTTTTTTTTCTCTTTCTGTTTCTCAGATTGCTGGTGATGTTCATGGGATGGGGAAGATAAAAGTAATTTTATCAGGTTGCAACACCTGGGTGGGCATAAGACCTGACCGGTTTTCCTCCTGCTGTGCCTGTCATGAGCTTTTTCTGGGCACTGATGGACAATAATGGGACCACATTCAAGCTGGGGCTTTTTTAATGTAGTAGAGTCCACTGAGAAGCCACAGTGCTGCTCCCCAGTTGCACTCCAGTCTTACCAGTGGCCCTCGACTGCTTTCCTATTACTCTCCTTGTTGCCACCTGGCGGGAAAATTGCCATCACTCGTTCCTGTTTGCCTTTCGGACCTGGGTGCGCAGCTCAGTGAGGCCAGCGCAGGAGCTGAGGGACACCAAGAAGGTCGGTGAGCCCTAACTCCCCTTTCCAGCAAGCAAACTACCTTCTCCTATCACCCTTTCTGTTGCTTCCCCCTAAAATGGCTTATTTGCACACATACCGAGTATTTTTGGGGTATCAGGATATTTTTACTGTGTTGTCCTGTGTGCTGAATGCAATATCCATTAATTATTATTAGCATATTACCTTTATTAAGAAAATTTGGATGCTTGTTGTTATATGTCTTATGGCTGTAACTTTCCTCATCTGGGAATTCTTTATTAACTTGGCTTAGGTTCACCAGCCTGAGTGGTTTGAAAAGGCCATTTTAAAATAATGGAGAGAAATAAAAATGTCTTGGTGCAGTCAGGCTCCACTCCCTCAACTGAAAAACGTGGTGTTTTTACATTTTGAGACAGTTTCTCAGACAGCCAGACAAGGTGACATTAAACAAATCACGCTAATTACAACACAATTTATGTAGAGAGATTTTACTGGCCTGGTAATACTTGGCAGGAGCTGCCAATTACAAATGTTTCAAAAAAGAGCGTTTCTAGCATTAACTTTTTTGGTTCTTAGTGAAATGGAAAGATGGAGCCTGTTGAGCTCCCTTGTTTGTGCCAAGGGAAGCAGAGCTCAGTCCAAGCACAGAAGCAGGAGTCAGAGACCTGAGGTCAGGTCATGGGTTTCAGACAGATTTGCACAGACTGTGCTGCGGCCCTGGGCAGATCACTCCTGAATGCACCCCATGCCAAACAAAATCCGCAAGACTGTGTGATCCCTGGAGGCTTTGCATCTCTCTGGCCTCCGTTGTCCAACACCAGGTGTCCTGATGTGTGTGTCATCCCCAGAGGTGCAGACAAGACATTGCCATTCTGCTCTGGGAACATTTTGCATGGTTGATGGTACATCATACAACAGAGGGGAAGTTCGCACTCTCTATGCATTAGATGCCTCATTAACAGAACAAGGATTAAAAACTTCCCTATAACGCTTGCCAACAGCAAAATGAAATTTGTTTCCCAGGAGCCTGTAAAGCACTTTAAGCTTAAACCTCAGAGATATACATAGGGCTTTGCCTCCTATTCACTTAGCTTAAGGCTGTGATCATGTGAGATGCTACTTCCCCCTATCCACCCCCAGCTAGCGGTTACCTTCACCTTCACAGAACCGACAAAAGGGAATGGGAAAAAGGGAAAGAAGCCACCTCGTCCTGGGAGGTGTTCAGATGCATCACGCTGGTTTTGCTGCAGGGACAACAGCAGCCTGGTAATAGTAAATGGCTTTGGGGGCAGGGCCAAGGGGAGAAAGCAGAAGGGGAGAAGGCTGGTAACAGCCTTTCACTGCAGGGGTTTACTGAATGAGTCCCTGCCAATGCCATCTGACTGGGGCTCCAGTCTGTGCAGAGGCCACTGACCGCATATGGGAATGCAAAGTTCTGGGTTAGACCCCTAACTCAAGGGAGAGTGAGGCGGCATGGGGAAGGGTCCTCAAAAACCTGCTGCTCAGAGCTAAAGAGCTCAGACCTTTCCTTTGTCTTCTCTGGGGCAGCCAGAAAGAGAAGCCAATCAGATAATCAGGTCACTCTCTGGAACAGTAGAATAGAAACCCCCCTGGCAAGCTTTTCTTCATGTGCTCAAAGGAGGACAGCGTGAATAAATGTGATTTGGAGATCCTCAAACAGGCTGGTGGGTGGGATGCCTTGTTCTGGAGGTGGCTCAGATCCTCCTCCAAAGCAAGCTGAACTCAACTCTCTGAATTGGTAGCTAAACGCAGGGCTCCCAGCACTCAGCTGAGTTGCCCTCCTTCTCCCACAGTCATTTGCATAGCCTGTGCCTGGCTTTGGTATCCCTTGGAGATGCCTATAAGCATCGGCATACCTCTGCAGAGCTTGAGAATCTTCTTCCTGGGCTTCTTACGTTTTGCTCTGAGGTAGATTTGCAAGCAACTCTGCATCTATGCTTCGGGGGCTTTGTGCTGCTGGTGGGAATCGATGATCTCTGGTAAGTCCTGGATACTTACGGACATTGCTGAGGAGGTAAGCTGTATTTTTGAGAGGGTCACAAGTGCTCTAAATGGTAGATTTAGCATCAGCTGGAGATAGGAAGACCTTAATAGGCCTTGGTGGAGGTGGCACTTTTTGCATGCATAAAGGAAATGCAAAATCCTGCCCTGCGTAATAGCACCGTTAAGTACTGCAGTGCTTGCACATTCAGTGAGTATCCCTTTGGAGTTGTTGCCTTTGGCTCCCAGTGATTTGCGAAAGTTGCTTAGAAGAGGTTTGGGGGGCAGGGTACTACAAGGGGTAAAGCTTCCACAGGGAATGAAGCCTCCCAGCCTCACCAGCCATAGGAGTTCCTGGGAATCGAAGACGATGAGCACCTTGCCTCAGCAACCTGCCAGAGTTACACCTGAGTATGAGCAGAGCCTTTCCTGTGGTGGCGACACACAGAGCTAATTTTCCTTTACAGATGGCATGCGTCACTGTTGCTTGCCTGCGTACAGGCACATTTTCACGCTTGACTCACAGTTAGTCCAGCGCCACAAGCCAACACTGCCCGTGGTTACATGGAAATTTGGTAGGGTTGGGAACACGTATGGCAGGGGAGAGAAATAGGCCAGAAGAGTTATTTCAAGCAGATGTTGGTGATAGCTGCTGGTAGCAACAGTAAATTATCAAAAGGAAATAGATACATCTATCTTTTCAGAATAAAAAACAGCATCTGCACCTGAACAGGGTTCAGTGATTGCTAAATGGTTCCATAGGCAAGAGAAAAGCTTTATGGACAGAAGGTTTTGCATAAAGCAGTTGTTGTTTACACCTGAAACTGGTGTACAAATAAAGCCATTGCTCTTTACTGCCAATCCTCCCCTACTCTGAGCCAAAGCAGCCTGTGGAGCCACATGACAGCGCTCCTTGCAATTGTTCCTTGCAGGTGTAGGTTTTATAAGCGTTTGCCAATGGTTGTCCAGGTCAGCTCACATGCTGAGCCCCATTTAATCCAACAAAGCAATGTATTAAGAAAAGCTTGGAGGGGATTATTCAGAAAGAGGAACTTTGGCCTGGTTCCTAATTCCCCTTGGCTGGAAATAGGAGAACATGGAGTTAATTTTCTGCTTTGGATTGCCCTGCAGAGGAGTTCAGCTTTTTCCACTGAGGGTCAGGGAGACAAGCCACCATGGACAGAAGTTTTCTTGTACAGCTGCCTCACTTGCCTTGCCTTCCACAGGCAGCAATCACAGCCCCATAGACTGACCTTCAACTGGAGAAAAAAAAAAAAAAAGAAGCCTAAATTGTAAAACACTATAAAACATTAGGTCTGAAATCCAACCTTATTCTCCCTCCACATTCTGTTCCTTTTATACAACCATCACCATCATCTGTTTCTCCTGTATCTTCCCCCTCGCTAAGGTAGGTCACATAAGGTGTCTTCACCTTGAAAGGGTCAATTTTGGGACTCATGACCCTCTGGTACCTCTCACTGTGGCTGCACACTCCCTGCAATGGCAACCCCCAGATGCTACCGATGTGCTGGGGATGCCCATGACCCTCAGCACCAAAACTGCCCTCTGCCAGGTCTGTGTTTGACTTGAATGAGGCAGCAAGCACCGGGTTATCACGCTGTCTTCTACACCCCTGAAAGCCACCAGCATCCTGGGTTGAGAAGATGCCACTCCAATGTAGGGCACACGAGAAGGGAACCAAGGGACTATAGCCCTGCTGGTGCTCGCAATGACTGGGAGGAGCACAGGGAGGTGGTGAGGAGGGAGGAAAGTCTGGAATAAGTAAAGAAGAGGGGAGCTGGAGTAACCCCAGGACAAAGAAGATGGAGGAGCAGAAAGGATTTGCCAGTCTTAGCAAGGGAAAGAGTAGTGATGGCGGTAGGAAGCCCTGGGCATCGATATACTGTGCTGCATAACTGTAATGCAGTGTTGTTATTGCTGTGCTTTAAAAAATCACACACTAGATCTCAGAAAGCTCAAAATGAACTTAAATATCTAGAGACTGCTTAAAAACAGTAAGTTCAACCCTTTTTCTTTTCACTTCTCATTGTGAAAGGAGGATTCTGTTCATGTCTTCAGGCTTTTTTCTAGAAATTAACATTTGAGAAAATAATTTTCACCAAGCTGTGTGACTCAAAGAACTCAGGCTTTGGGGAAAACATCAGATATCACGAACCTTACCACTAAATGGCAAGCACTAGCAAGTGGGGGAATTGCCCCTTTAAGTTTCAGATAGCCTATTTTTTTGCAGAGGTAGCTTTGGTTTAGCAGCAGAGAACTGAGGTGGGAGCAACAGATCACATACTCCCCCCTGGATACTTTCCTTTTGTAGTTGTGTGTGACGTTGTCACTTAATCTTGGCTAGAAATGGGAATGGACAGTTTCTCTTTGTGCAGGGAGCATGGATATTTTCCATGCAGGCATTCACAGCCATCCATACATTTGAAGAGGCAGTGGGAAACAGGGTCTGGTCCCTGCTAGCATGGCTTCAAGAGACGGTTTCCAAGCAGAGGCTAAGCTGGGCCTTGCAGTCTGCTGCCCAGGCACATGTGCAGCAAAAAACCAAGCCACAGACCCGCACCCCAGCTGCGAAGTACCCCAAGGTACAGTGTTGTCCCCCTGGCAAGTTTTGTTTAGCAGTTGGAAATTCCTGATGAACAGCCGAAGTCTCCAAACTGCATCTGGACAAAATTTCTGGATGGAAAAAGAGCATATTTCTCGAGAAATCTGGGCTGTATCCAAAGCCAAAAAAATCCAGTTCCCCATTCAGACACCAAGTGATAGCCAGCCCCAGCCTTCAGATTCGCAAATCAAACCCCAGGCCTCCACATTCCTTCAGACAGTGTGAAAGCTAATTTGGGCATTTGCAGAAAATCCGGATAAAATCAAGCTCATCTTAATCTTTCATCCAATGAGACATTTGATGTATTTGAAAGTTTATCTCATCTTTTAAAATCACCTGTGGCTCCCTTTTAAGGTCTGAAATCATCACACCTGTAAGTCATCTCTCTATGGAAGTTCAGCTTCTTGAAATTAAATTAGAATAGGAAGTGGCTGTATACACAGATACACAGAATAAAACAGGCAAGGTGGCTTACAATGATGTATATTGTCTGTAAGGAAATGTATCAGCGGTTCCCCATACAAAATATACTTTTCTACCACTATGGAATGTATTAAATTACACTTTTTAATGTATTTTTTTCTTCTCCAGTAAGAAAGAGCTATTTGTCTGGATATCTCACTTGCCTGAACCAAACCCCAGGGTGTGTAGTGTCATCCATGTCACTGCAAGTATTTCTGGCAGTCTCTGCCACAGAGAGCAAGAGAAAAAGACTTCTTTCTAAGGACTCTTCCTCCTAGCTGAAGTGATCAAAAGCAACAAATAAGAAATGGCTTATTTCCTTGCTCACATGTTTTCTTCGCTCTGAAATATATCTTACAAGCATAATGAATATGAACTGGAAGAAATTCATGAAGATATGCGTACATAAACTAGTCCTATGCTAGATTAGACTACAGGGCTTTCCTTTAAAGGTAAAGCACTTACTTTTCCATTTTACACCTGCTTTTTTTAAGACTGTTATATTTTCTGAGCTTCAATAGATCACCCAAAGACACAGATAGCATTAGAAACCTCAAATCAACTCTCAGGAAAGTCTTCAGCATTCCTTGAAAATAAAACAGTAGTTTTTGTTAACTATGTTCAACTATTGGTTAATCGAGAAGTTTAAATAGTCAAAACTGCACTATTTGTGAAGCAGCTACTGATGACACCAGGTACCATTGTCTAGAATTGTGCTGGCTCTGTTCACCTTTTTCACCCCAGGAAGACAAAAGGAACGCTCCCCAAAAGACACTGGTATGCAGTATTCAAAAATTTCCCATCGGACACAGTTAACAGAGACTCGGTGGGAGCCCTTTTTGTTGCAACCCTCTGTTCAGGAGCGCTCTTGGGCTTGTGCTGAGGCTTTTTGGGGGTCCCACATTGCACCCCCCATCACTGAGGGCTCCCTTCCCCTCTGCCCCAGCTCCACTGGGTGACACTGTTTGTCCTCTCTCTTCCACCCAGGCTGGTATCCAGCATCTTCTGAGAACTTTCTGCTGACTAAGTTTCATCTGTACTTGGATGGGGGAGTTATCACTGCTTCTGCATGGCTTGGCTTACTGGCTGTGCCAGCTCTAGTTTCCCACTCTGTGGCTCCTGCTTGACCATGGATGGCAAGGGAAGTGAGTTAGCAAGCCCTTTCTCTTTTCAGCTGTTTTCCAGAGAAAGAAACATAAGCACATCAGACTGCCAGACAACACATCGCAGAGATTCTCCCACATGTTGCTTCTTTCCTTTTTTTTTTTCATGTCAAGAGCTAAAAAGGTGGGTGACAGATTTCAGGGCGAGGGGGGGTGTGTTTATGCTGAGCACTGCTACTCCAACCTCTCTGTCTTTTACACTTGAACGGGAAGGGGCCCTGAAGTGAGGCACTAAAGCCAACAGCTTATCCACAAAGCGCCTGGCTAATTAGTCATTAAAAAAAAAAGAACTGCAATCTGTCAAGAGAGGAAAGAGGGGTTTAAAAGGATATACCTTTATAGCTATAAATTACTACAGTTCAATCCAAAAAAAAAGAATTACAGGATAATGTGTAAAGGGTCAATTCAATAAAAGGAGAGAAAGAGACACCCGAGTTTCCTTGAACTCACCAGGGAGGCAGCTGTGTTCGGTGCGCTTGCTGCACATACATGTAGCTAGATAATTGCTAGGTTAGGAGCCGAAATAGCAGCATGTGGGCATGATCCAGAGGAGCAAGCAGACACACAGAAAAAAAAAATCATCAGCCCAGCCTTGGGCAAAGTTTTGCTGCATGCGGAGTAGATCAACTATTTATTTCTGAAATTTACACTTTGTAAAATATAAATAAGCAGGGAGGATCAGCGTGCTCCCCCAGCAATGTACATATCCTCTGATGGATACTGCATTTGGCTGTATCTAATGAGTGCAGCCCCAGAAACAAGACTAGAGCCCTGCAGGAGTTGCTCTCACATTACATTTTTTAGAAAGCAGCTCAATTAATCTTAAGGTTAACTTAATTAAGTAAAGCTCACCTCCTTAACAGGCTCTTCTAGGCTTTTATATCATACCAGGTACTGTGGAGTCATTCATTAGGCCTCACAATGTGCCTCTCAGGTAGGGAAATATGCGCTAATCGTATTTCACAGAGGGTTCCGACAAAGGCAGAACAGTTAAGCCCGAAGTTTTGAACGTCTGGCCTTCAGGAGTCGTGTAGAGACACAAAACAAAATCTGGGGCAGGGGAAGGAATCCCACAGCGCCCAGGGGACCTCAAGAGCCAGACAAAGAAGGAGAAGGAGACCGGAAGTAAAGAGTCGCCTGAAACATGGTGTGCTGCATGTTCACAGTGGACCACCAAGGTTCTTGGGGCTAGGGTTGACTGGAGAAAAACCACAGCCACACCCATCCCGGCAGCTGGGAGGTCCGGGGGAGCCAAGGGCACCCAACGGTGTGATAATAAGGATCGTTTCTGACCCATTTTAGGGTCCTGCTTTCCTCTTAGATAAAAGGAGAGCTCACACCCATCAGTGGGTGTCAGCCCCGGCAGGGCTGTCACAGCGCAAACCCCAGTGGAAACCCTACATACAAACATGGCTCGTGTCGCCTGCATGCCGTGAGCAAACCAAGTCACAGCGGGCCTGTGCTCTGCCATCCACGTTGACATGTTGGTGACAGTGCAACATGGAGTCTGGCGCAGGGATGCATGCATGTGAGTGTTGGAGACTGGGGGGAACTGTCTTTTGTTCTTACATGATGGAGAAGGGAGTTTGTCCTGCTGTCCTACAGTCAGATGTACTGCAGCAAAAGAAACCTAAGGGAACTGGACAAGGTCACCAAGAGAGAGAAAAGCAAATCTGAAAGAGGTTTTCAAGACATCCTGCCTTGAATCTATGTCCCAGTTGCACTCTTCCTTCCTGTCCTCACACTCCCAAGTTATAATTCCTTACCCCCACTTTTCTTTTTCTATAAAAGAACAAAACGAACGTAATGTTTATTGTTACAAGCAGCACAATGCCATAACCAGGTTAAGAAAATAATTGACTGAATGCTGACGTATATTACTGAAAACTTAATTCTGAAAAGCTTCATTCGCTCATTGGGGATGCTTGTCTTGCTTACAATGTCACTTCTGTTACAAGTGTTTTAAAGGGCAGATACTTCTGAGAATGAGAGGAGCCTGATGGTCTTGTGAATTTGGCATGCAAATTTACCACGCAGATTCAACATCTGCTTCCTCACCTATCAGTGCTAATAAAAAGCGTGTGTATTTGCCTCATTTGCAGAGAGGGAGAGAGAGAAAGAAAGAGAAATAAAGGAGAGAAGGAGAGATACAACGAGAGGAAGGAGGAAGGGAGGAAACGTGTGCCTAGAGCGGCACGAGAGGTTAGAAGAGCTTTATGTACATCACTAGCACACTGTCCCTGTCTTTGTTAGCGGTCTGCCAGTTCTATATCTGCCTTGAAAATAAGTTCCTTGGTGCTGCTTAATTACTGCATCATCTCTGAAGTTTCAGAGACAAATACATCTCCCAATAACCCTATTTTTATCTTGTCCTATTCTCAACATTTTCAAAAATGCACCTGCCACCCCAGCCTCAGCCAGCCATACCCATCTTTTTGCATCTTGCCTCAGAGCTTCCTAAGCATTTTTTATACCTATTTTCATGAATCAAAGTGGTTGCTTTAAAGGTTGATTTTTCCCATATGTTACTGTTTTGGAGGTAACAGTCTTGGTAGCTGATTAGGATCTTCCCTTTCCCCTACTAGAACAGAGTCCATGTTTTAAGGACACGTTTTGCTCACCTTCATGTTCATTATCTACCTCATTTTAAGCAAGCAAGCATTTCTCTTGAAAAAATGAAATCTGTGGTAGCCCCAGACTTCTCCTAGAGGAACAGCTAATGTGCGCTCTGACACAGGAGATCAGCAGCCAATACCCCATGGAAGCAAGAGTGTCTCTTTGCTGCCTAACCTGGAGATGTCTTGGGCACACATGGATTTGCAACTTTAAGGAGGCTCCCAAATCTTAGCCATTTTTGAGGGACTTTAGATGATCTTCATTTCAATATCTCTTGCTTTCCTGTAGTCAAATTAAATCACACGTGCTGTGAGCAGCCTAACACAGCTAGCACAGCTCTGTATGGTGGGCTGTTTTTCCAAACCTTGAGCATTTGGCATGTGAGGTCACACTCTGCAACCTACACAGCAGAGGGCAATGATTAAAAAGTGTCCTCTCTAAAAAAGGAAGGACCCATTTTATTGGCAAACCAGCAGCAGCAAGAGATTATGCTAAGACTGTGAATAATGAAAGCATGATAAAAGTATATGCTCTTTTTCCCTCCTCAATCCCTTTATTCTGTTTTCTGGTATAAAAACAATAACCTGCTGTTGTCCACCAGTTTTCTGATGTAGAGAAGACCTAGAGTCCCCTTGAGGTTTGAGAGGCTAACTCTGCAGTGAAGAGCCACATGGGTTCATGCAGACCTCTCCTAGCTCACTGGGAAGACCAGGAGGAGCGCTCAGGGTGGTGTGCCAGCAAACTGGGGCTGAGAAATACATAATGAGGTAGTCCTTTAAAGCAAAACAAAACAGAGGAGTAGAGCTGGAGACACATTGTTGAAAGGAGCATAAGTGGAAATTTTTGCCAAGCAGTGTGGGACTGCCAAACCCACAAGTGGTTTGAGACTACCTCCCAGCTCATGGCTTGGAAAATGTATTCTGTGTTAAGAGCTACACATGCTCCTAAGAGCCCATAGTTTAGCCCAAAAGTCAGTCTGATTAATTCATACACAGGCCAGGACTGGGAGCAGCATGAAGGTGGGAGCAACAGAATAGAGCTGAGGAGAAAAGAAAGCAATCAAGAGAAAATACACTTCGGACCTCTGTGGTAGTGGAGATACTGGGTGCTATTAACAGTCAGGGGGATTGATGTTGGGCCACCTTTAGAAAAGGCAGCAGATAATGAGAAACTGTATTAAGAACAAATCAAGGTGGGAAAAATTTACTCCTGTCTCTACTGAGAGAGACTGTGGATGGAAAATTTGGAGAGAGATGGTGAAAATACTAAAAGAGGCCAAACAAACAAATTCCACTAGAACCAGCAGGCTGTTTTTAAATCGTGTCCTTTAATAATCTACTAGTTGCATTACCATAACATGCCATTGCAAACAACTGAGCTCCCAACTTCTGCTGTTGGAAAAAAATGATGACCTGGGAGAAAGAATTTCTGTAGTAAATACCTCACCATAAATAATAAGATGAGGTTGTTTAAGTGACAGCTCCTTGAAAAATTAGCTTAACTTCCTAATAACTGTACTACATAGCTTAAAGAAATCTAATTTTATCTCTGCCTCCCACACAGTAAATCTCTCTATCACATTCTTTCCTTGCTTCATTACTATTTCTTTCCTTAATAATCAGCTACTTAAAAGATTGGGGATAATGTTAATAATAGGCAAATTAGATACACAGAAAAGAAGTGTTTTCTGTGCTTTCAGAGGTACCCAGCACGACTGTCATTAAACCAAAACCGAGGCTTGAGGCGGAAGCACAGAAACCTGAGCAGGCCGCTGCAGAACAGGACAAGGACTCTGGCTAACTTAGTGTCGAGCAGACAACGTTACTCAGTGTTGCAATGGTGAAATATTTAACAACGGGTGCTCCTCTCCCCTTCAGCATTTTTCTCCCATAAACTAATTAAGCTATAGTATTATGAGCGCTTCCTTTCAGGCTAGGCTTTCCTTTTAGCATGACTATGGGCAGGCTGGGCAAAGCTGGGTTATTGCTGTGGTGAAAAAACTGGCACTACATTTTGCCTCAGTCTCCTTTTTTTTTTTTTTTCCCAAGCTCTACACAAAGCCACTCACATGCCCAGTGGCTCAATCTCACTTCCAATTAAGTCAATGATAAAACTCACATTGACTTAAATGGGAGCAGGTCTGCATCCCAAAGGCTAATAGTCAAGGCTTTTAACAGTCAGACTACTAATAGGGAAAGTAGGAGTTAGAAAATGTTGTCTTCTTCTCTTTTCTTAGGAGCAGTAATTCAAAGTGAATACAGTAGGCATGTTTGGTTTGAAATTATTTTCACGGAAAAAAATACGTAGTGAGTCTATTTATAATGTGGTGATTCAGCTCTTCTTATGCGTGGATGGATCTGTTGCAGAGAAGGAGGCAGCACATAGCAGGAATTATCGACTCTCCCTTTAAATAGTTTTCAAGCCCTTTCTTAGCCCTTACTATATTCAGCCCTGACTATATTACCTAGCCTGTGCAGCAGTGTACACTGCTGTTAAAATGTTTTGGCCAATTCACTTGGTAATATTGGAGTTCACTGCTGAATAAAGAGTAAAAATATCTGGCACGCTCCAGGCACTTCCTGAGCACTGGCCTCCTGCTATGGACAGAGCCCATACAAGGCCCAGGAAGAAAGAAAATTTTGTTTTTCTTTTTACAACATTGACAAAATTAAGTGAAAGGAAGAGATTAGATTAAAAATGGCCACATTAATGTTAATTTCTCTGTCATGAACCCATATACTTTTGGGGGGGGGGCGGTAATCCATAAGTGCAGGGCGGTGTGCTGCAGTGAGCCGGTGCCCAGCGGATACTCAGCTCAGTTACCACAGGCATGCAGCTGGAGGGCTGCCACAGTAACCCTGCAGCTCCCTGCCCAGCACTGCCCCAGTACATACAATGGAGTCATTCTGGGGAGACTGACTCCATGGAAAGCTTGAAACCTTCTGTCAGCTGGATTTTACGTTTCTTCAGGATGCCCGTGACGGCCATAGTTGTAACTGCACACCACGTGAGGGAAAAGGGAAGCCTGCCTTGCCCTGCCACAGTGTTGAAAGTATTTTCCGCCTATTCTGGGTATTGTTTGTTCATCACCTGGTGGACGCATTCCACCTGTAGTTATGTCTTTCATCTCAGTGTCTTTTCTACTCCTTGCTTTTCCCCTGCTAGTAGAGTAGTAGAGTGAAAGGAAACGTTGTTTGCCTTTTGCAGTGTTTATTATCAAGTTCAAATGGAGAACGCTGAACTGTAGCACTGCCTGGAGTAACCTGGTGTGATACGCCCATGCAGGAGGGAGAGGTAAAGGGGACAGCTTTTGTGAATGACATTCAAGTTCAGCTTGCAGGTTTGCAACTCTTCCGAAAAACGGAAATGGCTCGTGCAGCAAAACTGGGAGCAAAGTTTCATTATCTGCTACTCTAAGGGGAAGCCAGGTGGCTTGGTAGAAGTCGAAGGAGTTGCTCTGGATGAACATGAGGGTTACAGGCATCTATAGCATCAGCTCCCAAATGTTTGCACCTCTTCTCTCCCCAGTTTGCTATTTAGAGAGTACAGATGCACGCACCCACACATGCGCTGTTCTTCTCTCCTTTTCTGCACCATTCTCCTTTCCTGCACCATTCTCCTTTCCAAACCTTTTTGATTATCATGGCTTCAGAATTCAAAACAGTCCCAGCCTATTTCTCTAATTAAAGCAGAGATCATGGTTTTGCATTTCTTTCTGCGTCAAATGTTGAGAGCCAACAGCATTCAAAACAACCATAAAGTTGATACTGAAATACTAGCTTGGTACAAGTACAAACTGCAAAACCTCTTGAAGGAGGAAGCAGTGCAGTCCTGAAAGCCATGGTTCTGGGTCCCCTCCTCTTCCACTCTCCCTCCCTCAGCACCTGACTCTTCCTCCCTCTCTCCCAGCCCCTTTAGAGCAGCATGACCTGTACTGAGAGCCTTTGCCCACTCCCATGCTGTGGATGCCCTAATCCCAGCATACTTCCCTCCTGCTCCAGCTGCACCACATGACCTGTAGACCCCCTCTGGCCCCATGTGTCTTGGAGCTCCTCTCTGGCACAGAGATGGCGAGGAGAAGATGTACCGTTGGCATTGCATAGGAAATCCCACCTATCTCCCTGCTGCTGCTGGCTCTGCCTCATCGTTGGAGAGCAGCAGAGGAGAAAAGCATCAGAAGTGCAGTGGGGCCAGACAGGAGCCCACCGTTGAGGTGAGGGCACCCAGCGACTCCGGTACGGTTTGGTACCATGTGCACAAAGACCAGCAATGCTGCCACAGTGTCAGCATGTTGGCCAGAAGCAGGACGCAGGAGCGTTCAGGACAGGCCTTGCACTGCCACGGCAGCCACTCTGCCTTTAAAAAAGGTAGACAACTTTGAAAAATGTCCTCCCACAGCTAGCTGGCTTTGCAGGCCAGTGTGAAGAGGGAAGAAATCTCCTCCCCTCTTTCCTGCTGCCTCAGGCACTGATCTGACTCACCCCATCACTCCCACTGGGATTTTGAGTCCACCCCGTGTCAGAGTTACAGGATTGCTCTGCCAGATCTTCCCTTGCTCCCTTCCTTCACCTGCAGGGAGGAGGGATGTCCCCTGACTGGCCTGCCTTGCCCAGCCTGGCCCCATTCAAGGAGCGCTACCAGGACCCCTGTGCTCGCTGTGCCTTTTTGGCTTGGCTTAATTTAGAGGGGCACCCTCTTTCCTGACTACTGGAAGTTCACCCAAGGCTCTTAACGGATGTTTTCCCTGCATCATGACTGCTGATAAACATTCTTCATTAAAGTACTAAATTAATCTCTGCTGAATATATGCGATGCAGCCTGAAGCCCACCTCAATCTCCATTAACTGCATTGTTCTTGCCGCCGAGAGAAGTAAGATTTATTTTAGTCAGTAAAGTGAACAAACACCACCTGTGATCTACTCAGGAAGCTGACCTGAGCTAGAAGGTGACATTTTTACTGTTCCTTTTTACTATAACAAAGGCTAATGGTGCATGGATTATTATGCCTCCAGCAGAGCCGTCTTTTTCAGTCGAAAATGAGGTTTTTGTCAATTAAATTCTCAGTGAAACAGAGACATGTACACCATACATATAATAATTCAATTTTAAAAACATACTGAAAGAAAGGAGCTTTAAAGAATGGTGCTGTAAATGACAGATAAGAATTTTTTTGTGGCTTGAGTGAATTGCCACTTTTGTTTGCATGTTCTACATAGTGATCACAGACTGAATCAGCCTGCAAATATGAACTGCCCCTTTGCTTTCCAAGCAACTCACCGGTTGAAGTAACTTACATAGTACCACTGTTTTATGGATAAACAGGCTAAGTCAGTTCCTCATCCTGTCAGTATGGAGCTCTGACAGTCAGTAAGTTCATGTTTTGAAGAGGGATGGAGAAACTCTTTCAGTGAACTGCGTGGGACTTTCAAAGCATAAATAGAGCTTAAATGAGGACAAGGATACTTCTTTATTACATCTCTTTTTCACACTTAATGCAACTCCTGGAAAGTTCAGAGCCTGTAGGAGTGCAGGCTTTTTCCATACATGTTGCAAAGCAGGCTTCCTCAAGCAAAATCAAACAGTATGTGCCAAGGAGACAATGCCTCCCCACTTTGTCCTTCAAGATGTACTGTGCCTGATTTCCTGCACATGGCATGATAGTGTTAAAAATACACTCAGGAATTACGTATTAGGGCTTGCATTTTGCTACGTGCTCTCTGCTAGGACTGTCTGAGGGTCTGAGCCTTAATAGGGCTCAACAACTTGAGTGCTCGTCAAATCAGAGGGGGCTGAGGGTGCTCAGAGAAGGGGGAGTAGAATGGGGAAGCACAGAACAGATGAAATCACAAAAGGTTCAGGCGTGCTTGGGATAAACTTTTAGATTTTGCCCCCCACACTCAGTCTGCTTCTCTATCACTGTCTGGGAACACAAGACAAAATCAGAGCTAGGATGATCATGTCGACTTGTGCAAGAAGGCAGACCAGGTGGGAATCACGTGCTCCGATGCAGGTCCCAAAGGATGTGTATGCCTCAAGTGAAAGGAGAGGAGAAAGAAAAGAGCCTTTTAAAGGAGTAATTTAGGTCTGTTCAGGACTAAGCTTTGGTTCATTATTTGAAGCAAATCTTGTGAAGCAGATAAATTATAGACAGTAAGACTAATGTTGTAATGATTATCACTGTCAAAGGCACCTAACTCCTTCAGATTCCCTTGAAAATCCCTGTACTGCTGCATGTTGCACTGACAGTAAGGGCTCTGACTAGTACGAGAAGAAAAAGCTCCTACTATTTTCATGCTTCATCTATAGTTTCCATAGCAGATTTGGCAACATCTCAAACCTTCCTCAGCCCTTTACCTATTATCAGTTATGTTATGTTACAGTGCTGCATTTTAATTGCTGTGTTTTCTGAGACAGAGGGAGCTGAATCTAAATATATCTCAAGTGCCAGCAGTGATGTTTAGCACAGCTACTGTAATTAAGTATTAGGCCACCACCAACAAATAAACTTCTCACTTGAGCAAATAGGTTCTCTGAAAAACACCTGAACGCTTGACAAAACTCCATTTTCTGTTATTTTAATATCATTAGGAGGCCTTGGCTTTCTTGATTGTCAGGGTGTGCATCTAAACTGCCAAGAAATGACCCATTTTCGATCACAGCTCTTTTCCTTTCATGAATGCAGACACTGACAGCTCCAACAAAGATGCTCAGCTAGGAAGCTTTTTCTCCTTTAAGAGAAATGAAATATTGCTGAGTTAAAACCACTAATTACAGTTTATAATAACAATACTTCCTGGAAAAAAAAATAAACTATACTTAACTGCTGGGTTTTTTTCTTTAAACTAGGGGTTTGGCTACAGTCTGATGGTTAACTACTTGCAAAAAACTTCTCAAGTGGTACAGTCTAGCTGGTAGATTCCAGAACAAAAAAATTCCCTTCTCCCACAGTATAGACATATTTTTCTGTTGAACTATTTGCTTTGTATTTCTAGTGCAAAACTTCATGTATGCAATAGGAAGCAAAGAATTTGAATAAAGATCACTGAAGAAAACCCAAAGTACCTCCTTTACTTTGAGTATTTTAGAAAGCTCTTGGAATTTTTGCTAGCCCATATGGGATACTTCAGAAAGGGGAAAATCGCTAGGTAAAATGCTTAGGCTGGAGTAACTGCAGAGATTTATACCCAGACCTCCACTCTTCCATCCAAGTACATGTGTCCCTGTTTTCTCCTGAAGTGTTGTCTCCTCCAAGGTCTTCCACTGGGACTGGGAAGTTTTTCTCATTCCATTTTTCCCTCAGAAAATGTCTGAACATGACTTGTATTTGAGAATACTGAGAGATGGAGTTTCTCTAGCAAGAATGTTCAAATTATCAGGTTTTACACTCCTGGGATTGAAAGAGAAGCTGGAGGTGGAGACATGCACATAGAGATGAAACAACTGGGCTTTTCAACCCAATGGGAATTAACAGAGCAATGGATGGCTCTGGAGCATTGGTGTCCCATGAGTTATTTTGCTAATTCTTTCCACTGACTTGCACCAAAGATCAGGAGGACAAACTGAACACTGTAAATGGCATTGAAAACAAAGCCAGGAGTACTGACGCAGAAGGCCACTTTCTGAATGAAAGCACTCTCTCCCATTTAAATAATAGCTACACAAAGTGTTCAGGAAACACTGAGCCTGATCAGAGAAGTGAAGGTGAGAATATCTATTTACCTTTTTTATAACTACCTTTTTATTTTTCCCATGGGAAATAGCAATCTAAAATGGACTACAAAACCATAATATTTATCAGGTAAGGGAATCTTCAAAAAAATCTGCCTTGTGATGATCCAAGGACCAGTTCCTGCTAGTCTTAATCCCTTGAGCAGAGCTTTGTTTTGTGTGTATTGCCACTGAAATCAATGAATACAGAATGGGGCAAAGTCTGAATGATCATAGACAGTCTGGAAACACACTCTAAATTATTCAGCTCTTACCCCAAAATTTAACCGTGTTTACTGCCACATGAGGAGACATGTCTTTGTAGCTTCCTAAAAGATGTCAAAATGGAAGGATCAGAAGAAAGAAGGACATTTTTAATCACCATGTTATTTTAACGACTGAAAATACAAATCCAGGGTCCTCTTCTGGGTATTTCAGTGGCATACACGTTTTTAAATGCATATATTTAAAACATTATATCCCAGTATATCCAGTCTAATGCAGTATTAAAAAGGAAGATTTCAGTTGAGTATACTTCGGTACTTTATTAGATGGGACATACTGGCACGCAATGTTTTAAACAAGTAGCAAAGTTAAGCCAAAACAAAGAAATCGTGTTGCAGCTCCTACTCAAATTGAGGCTCACCCTGAAGTCAGCTGCTGAAGAAGTGAAAGATTTGTCCCAGTGAGAAACAAAAAAATTCATTGCTAATCATAGGCATGTTCTCTGCTTAAAACATGTGAAGCTACTTAATTCTATTTCTACTGAAAGCTCACACCTACAACTGCTGAAGTACAGAAACAAAACTGCTCAGTTTCAAAAGGGCAGATCATGAGATACTTGCAAACTGTTTAATGTTTAATTCCGTGATTCTAGTCAAATTTGCAGAAAGAAGCCAAAAGACCAATGCCAGTGGCATTGTAAGCACAGTAACTTTTACTACCTGATTCAGATCTTTCAATCTGCATTCAGGAACAGGCAGAAATCTGATATGTCCTCTGGATCTAGGAGAAAGCTTCAAAGGCTAGTGCCAAGAATCACATTCCTGAGTCGGCTTCTCTCAGATGTTCAGTGAAGTCCCACGCCCGTACCCATCTCTCATGCTCTCTTTACACCTCTTTCATGTTGGTTTCTTCTACTTGTCTCAGACTTGAGTTGAAAAGATGTGCCCCTCTGGCTGCAACACAAGACACGAGGGTTCAGAAAAGCTCCCATGTCCTGTGTTGTAGCCCGAGGTCTCACAATAGTTTAGAGCAAACCCTCTGGAGTGCAGGCTTGTTTCGTAGGCAGAGCTCTTTTCCTGCACTTTTGAATTCAACCTATGTGTCAATCTGTGAAAGAGAATCGGAGAAGAATGGAAATCAGGTGCTTGTGGACAGCACGCAGATAACACTGTGTGCTATTGCTACTGTCAACATTGCAAATGGAAAAATGACCCAAGTAGCTGCCAACTGGAGGCAGAAAGGTCAAATTCAGACCCAGAGTTAAAAGCTGTCTTTTGGCTGACCTCAGCAAAGACATGCCAGCTCACAGCAGTTTGAATTAGTCTTACTGTCTTTCCAGCATGATCTCCAAAACTTGAAGACTGGAAGCATTTCTTTGGCAGCTTTGCCAGCACCTAGTCTTTCAATGGCAGATAAAACTAGGCAAATAATTAGCAACTAATCATGTATAAACAAATTCTGCCTTTTGTTTCTTGTTTGCAAATTGCCCTTACACAGATCACAACATTTCCAAATTTGTTATTCAGAATTATTTATGAATGCCTTCATAATTAATAATTCCAGGTCTGCAGATCACTCGTAAGGAGTTGTGAACATTTGCAAATCACACTGCATTTCTTAATTATATAAGCCATGTAAAACTTATTCCTGATGAGGTTAGTTGTCTAATTAACTAACTGACACTGTGGATATGCAGCTCAAGAAATCATTTTTGATAGACATTGAAACTTTTGAATTTAAAATGGGCACTGTTGAGAATGGTTTCTGCTAATAAAGCTGCATGCCAAATATCCACAGAAACAATCCCTAGAAATGGCTGAAAGAGTTAAACTGAAATTCACTTATGAATCCAAGCAGATATTCACAGGACAGCATGTTTTTTACTGCTTGCTCAACTCAAGTCATAAATTAATGCTAATGAAAATATTCAGAGCTGTTGTTGAATGTCTTATGAGCACAGTATTTACCTGTATGTGTTCTCTTCCTTGTGGACTTACAATTCATTCCCAACTGAAATGCTTTGAGAGGCAGAGCTTGAAAAAACTTTTTTTTTTTTTTTAATAAATGTCAATCCAGTACAGTACATTGCTGTGCATTACAATAAAGATCAGCAACTTGGAGCCAGGTATACAAGACAAGATTATTGCTATCTTTGTTCAAAATATCTTTGGCAGATTTATTGCTTTTTTGTCCCTGACTCTCTACATATCACTTTTATGCTGTCGCTACTTCATTTGGTACTTTTGCTTCTCCAAACAAACTCGAAGGAGCGAGAGAGGAAATGAAGTGTACTTAGCTGCTATTTTTATGAAGGTGACCCACTGAATGCCTGTTCAGGCACTCTGATGATAAACACTCACATTAATAGAATTTAGTAAATTACATAAGCCGTTTGCTCTAAAATGTCAAACTTCTGTTTGAAAGATTTTTAATTTTTTTTTTTTAACTTTCCTATCTACTTTAAATAGAACTCACAGCTATCAGCTTTGTTCATTTTCAGACTTATCTAGCATGGAATAAAGTACAGTTCAACCAGTCACAGCTCAGATTAGGCAAAGGACAAAGCTATGAATTAAAAGATCTTTCCATATGAGCACATCAAAAGGAATGCCGACAGTATTTTTGACAATAACATGGCTCTTAAGGTTGTCTAATGACAAGTGCAACAACAGTTTTCAGCTATTAGTCTGCAACTTGAAGAACCCCTAAAACTTTTTGTGTATGTATTCTGAGATTTTTGCTATGAATTATATAGTTTATCTAGACATTATTTTTTTCCAGCCACCTGCCTTTCTTATCTCAGCTGCATAGTAAAAAAAAAAACCCAACCATTTTTACATTCAGCGTGAAAAAAAAATCATGCCAAGCTCCATCTGTCTTAGCAATTCCCTAAACTGTGCCTATATAGGCACTAAAAGGAAATCAAAACACAGAGTACTAGAAACTTGGGACCCAGAATTCATCTGCTTTTTACAGAAAAATTATGTTCAGATAAAGCTAAAAGATTCACTCCATACCTATTACAGCAAGGAAATTCAAGGTTAGAGATGAAATTGCATCCTTAAAGATTTGCTGATGCCCTGTGTAAAAAACATGAAAATCATTTGGGTTAGAGAAGATTCTGCTTAATTAGTCTGTATTTCCTTCTTTTGTGTCTCCTCGGTTTTTTGTCCACTGAAGGCATTTCCAAGAGAAGTTACTCTGAGTTCACAAGCCTCTCCGGAATGGTCTCGTTGTCTGCTCTGTGCAACGTCTCAAATAGGAAGCAGGACGTATTAGCACTGCAGCCTGCTCTGTACAACACATCCTGTTTTATACTACCAACAGGGGTAAGTCAATTTATGGATAAATGGGAAACCTGCTCATTCCTCAGGATTCATTTCCCTAGTCTGACAATACAATCATCTTTCACTCTATGGCTATAAACTTTGAGTCATGATGAATACTGATGGCATGGAGGGCGAGGGAGAGCTTTGCAAATCACTGCAAGCTGCAGTGAATGATCATTGAAATTTGGCCTCTAAGCTGAGCTGGTCAGCATAATCTTCACAGTTAGCTGTTCGAGAACAATCAGGGGCGATATCATTAGCCAGACAGTCATTATTTCTATGGTTTGCATAAGGAACAAGAATAGATATAATGTGTTCATATGACTACAGAGGAGTCCAAGGGGTCCTTCCCCGGGTTGAGGAGCTGCCATTCCAGACCCGGCCATCAAATCAAACCTCTAAACTGGAGGTCTGAGAGGAATTCTGACTTCCACCACCTAACCCACCCTTAAAATTTGGTGGTGTGGCTGGACTCAAAATGGGAAGGGGGTTATTTTCCAGTTCCAGAAACACATCACAGGGATACTGAAGCCACAGAATGTGAATTTGAACTCAAGCCAGGGTGATTTGTCCTCATCTTCAAGCCACTAAATTTCCTTTGGATCTGAATATTGCCTTCTCTGCCCATTACTATTATTAGTTAAGGGAAGCATTTCTTGCCACTGTTGGAATAAATTTTCTTTCCCAGCCCCCATTCTTTGTTACAATTTTTGAGTTTGTGACAAATACCCTTTTGTTCTTCTAATTAAATTTCACATCTGTTCCACACCAGTTCACCTTATTCTTTAGAGAGTACAGTCTGGCTGGGGCACACTAAAAATTTCAGTCATTTTATACAAAAATAAATGTGAGTATGTGTTACAATTTACCTAACCACTGTGAATTAATTTGGTGTTTAAGGTGACACTGTACTAATTACATATTAGCACATTAATGTAGCTGCAGGCTGTAATAATATCCCTTTGAATGAACAGTGCACACTTCCAGCAAAGTCCTCAAGAACTGTTTTGGAATGCAAGAAAGCAATAATCAATCTCTTGTTGCTGCTACTTCAATATAAAGTGAAGAACTGTCTAACTTTATTTTTAAGAACATCAATCTCTGTTTATTATTAGTAAAACATTTTTGACAAATTCTGCCCTTGCATGAACACAAACCCTCGTTGTACTCAATAGGTACACTGCACCTCAGGCAGAATTTGGGCCCCGGTGACCTTAAGATCTCCATGAGCCCAATCTTCTTCTAATCTGTATTCACTGTGGGATTTCCCTCATTCCAGAGTCCAAAGCCTTATAACCATGCAGCTTGGGACAAGGCCTCTGTGGGACATGTGGCAGTTCTGCTTTGACATGGTCATGTACAAGCATTTATAAATGGTGACTGCTAAACTTCAACTAGCATAATTTGAGAGAACAAAAGGAAGGAATTTAGTTTTAAACATGGAAAGCTTTATATGATATTTTCTGAATTAAAGACTGCAATTTAAAATAATCCTGTAAATTGAAAATCTATATCTGATGTGGCTGAAGGGGGACTTCTAGACCTAACTGTCTTAAATATAGATTTTAAATCGATATGAGTAGTTTTGGAGCATTACCGTTCAAGGATTTTGTGCCACTGCTGTTAAAGCATTATTAATTCATGTTCTTATCTTTCTCATTTCATCAAGTGTAAGGGTCTTTTTGGTGCAAGTCTATTAATGTAGGAACTATAATCCATCTTTTTCTATTTCACCTTGGTATTGTCTCTCCAGATCAAAGTTAGATTATAACACAGAGTGAATTTAATAAATTATTTTGAATGATTTTACAGAAAAAAAAAGGAGAAAAAAAATGCAGGTTAAAGTCAGAAGCACATCACATATCACACAATTTACCAAGAAGCAGTCAAGACCGCCTGAGATAATCTGCTAAAACTCAGCAGTAAAAAGTTTGTTTAATTTCTAAAGATGGCAGATGTCATAAAAAAGAGAGGCTGATGCAAAAATAAAGCCTCCAGAGTCTGGCAGTTCTGTTCGGATGTCAATAAAAGATAATGTAACCTGTCAAATTTGCAAGCATGTTTTATCCAGCCATTGCATTCTATCTTCACCACTCAAGCATTACCTTCCAGGAAACATCCGCATTTGCCTGATTATCCTAAAGTAATTCTGATGAAGAGAGCATGTTGCAAATTAAGTGTCTTTCTCTTCCTAGTTTTCTCTCTCCCCTCCACCTCACTTTTTAATCCTTCCATTTTACAGTTCAGCTAATTTTTTCTTGAAAGGTTAAGAAGCTAGCAATTATTTCAATGGCTCTTGCAGCTTTAGGGTAAGTGTCTCATCTGGCCTTTATTTTAAGGAGCTTCCCTTCATGCTTCATACTCGATGTCTCTTGTTGAACACTGAGGTTACTCTAGAGTTGCGGTACTACGGTAACTTGGGAGATATCAAGTCTTGTTCCTACTAGACCATACAAACCATGGTATGGAGATGGCCTGCAGTTGCCATGGATGGGTTGTCATGCTTCACACTCTGTTGAGCTGGTGTTGCACTACCAGACAAAATACTAAAGGCTACTGCTGGTTTTATGCTGATTTAGATGTATTCCCTTCTAGAAAAGATTTTTTCTTTCCTGTATCCATTATGATTTTTCGAAACGTTTTAATTTGTCTTCTATTAAGTCAGCCTTCACATTTTTTACCATCAGTTCATACATCGTGATTTTGTAAAGTTTTGGAGGTTGCTTGACTATTCCCATTGTATATGTTCAGTTCTGGAAAGAGGCCCAAAAAAGCCCACAGTCTCAACAAATCAAGCGTTTATTTTGAGGCTTCTGCTGACAGCCCTCATCACTGAACTGAGAAAGTTTGCATCATATCCCCATGATATCTCTTCATGTTGTTATGCTTGATGGATTCAATCACCCTGGCCACTGTGTTTCTAGAGAATCTGTCCAAACTGTGCATTATCCTCCAAAGAAAGTCTAAAAGTCAAAAGATCTGTTGCTTGCTTTCCAGCTGTACAGCAAACATGCATAAAATGCATGAATCAATCAAGAACACAGCTATTTCAGGAGCCCAGAAGGGTGGAGCATTGGGTCAAGGTGAAAACGTTTGTGCTAGTGATTCTCCCGCATCAATATTTAGCAAACGAGTCCCGGTGCAAGCATTCCCTCCTTAGGCAGAGCTGGTTTATGCTGTGAGGGGGCTGCAGTTCATTATCCAGCAGCTTGGGTAGCACAGAGAAAGCTCATCTCCACAGACAAAACCAAAACTGATCCAGGCATTAATTCCTGAACTAAAGTGTCTCTTTCCTAAATCAAGGAAAAGAGATGGGAAGCTGGCCCAGCACTTCCACTCACCACAGAAGAAATCGCACAAAACTGACACTTTCACCCCAGGATTGGCATTGGTTTGGGAGAAAGGCTGTTGATGCAAGCTCTGTCTTGTCAGGTAGTGCTGTCCTGTCATGGGCTTGCTCTGCATGGCCATGCTCTCCTCACTGGGAAGCCACCTGCACGTGCCTGCTGCTACCTACGTGCACCCTCCGCTGGGGATGCTGCAGCTTATGTGGTCCAGGCTCCTTTGCCTCCCTGTTCCTGTGGGGCAAGGATGCACAAGGAGACTGTCATTGTCATTATGACAGGCCGTAATTTTTTTTTCCCACTTCTTATTCAGCTGTGACTTGAGCTGTCCTTCCACAGAAATGCACTTGTGTAACAGCATCCACATCCTGCTTGTGCGCACTTAACGCCGTCTTTCCACTGCTTTCTGGGTACCAATTTACAAAGCAGAGTTAGGCAGTCAGTTATTAAAACTGACCTAGTTAATTAAATGAAATAGCACTGAGGGAAGGCATGTGGCTATACCTGTGGACTGACATAAAAGTCTCATCTAGTGGTACTCTTCACTGATACAGTGACCCTCAGACAAACATCTCCATGGGCTGGAGACATGCCACTCAATATTGCTTCCTTCAGAACTGAGCAGCTATTACAGACATTTTATGTCTGGGAGTGCTGCTGCTCACTAGCTTATCTGCTGTCATACAGAAAGTGTGGGGCAGAATCAGCAATGAAAATCAGATTTTAAAGCTGGGATTGAAGGGGCATCTGCTGCTGTATCTAAATATCCTCTGCCGGTTTTGAGCTGATGTCCAGAGCGCACCAGAAAATAGGGTTGGACACAGCATGCCTGGTGGGCCACACCGACATACACAAACAAGCCTCCCAGGTGCCATCAGCTACGTAATTCCTCCCAGCCAGCCTCCGGATCCGAAGTGCAAATACAGCCTGTAAACTTCAACTCCCCAGCAACTGATTTCCATATTCACTGTTAAGCCCCTGCCAGTGTTGTCTGTGGCATGTAATTGAAACATGGTGAATAATGGAGACGATGATGGATTTAGAGATGTTCTAAATTTGCTGGTCTGTAGGTGGTTTTGTCCACTGCTACTTCCTTCCAGTACTAAGCACTAACTATTGCTTCCAGAATTAAATACTCTCTATGAAAAAATTGTTCCCACAGCACAAATGACAGAAATTTGAAATTATATAATAATAATGTACAGTCCATTTGCTGTCTAATGTATGTGTGGGATTGAATAGCTCTTTGCGATACATTCCCTTCTTGCTAAATTACTCTAACTTCAAACTGAATTAAAGTAGTTAGTTGCCACTACACCATTGAACTTTGATAGCTGGATCCATTCCAAAACTTGGGACCGCAGTCGCTTTTCTTGCAGAAAGTCACAAATAAGGGAAAAAGACAAGATAAAAAAAAAAAAAGCTTATTCCATTCTCTAAGCTTTGCTTCATTCACCAGTCTGGAAAGTGTGATTAGGACTGTGAAATGCGTATCAGCTGGAAATGTCCCGCCAAGGTGGGGGTCTGCTGTGTACGTGTTCCTAGTCTCTTCTTCCACTGCAGAAGTACAGCTACATCTCAGACTGTGGCCGTGTATTCACCCATGTACCACTCGATATATTTAAGAACAACATCCCCACTGGTAATTTTTGCTTACACAATGACTTGTCAGCAACGCTATGGCAAACCCATGTGGATACCTGCTACCAAATTCAGTGCAACAGTTTCTAACACCATTAGCTCATGTCCCTCTGTTTTCCATTAGTGCCAGCTATGCTGAACTGTGTGGGAACATACCAAATTATGGAACACACAAAATTATACTAAATTATTACACTATACAAGTATTGCACCTAGAATCCTACCCACAAGGCACACATTAGCTCTAGTTAAGTTGCTGCTTAGGTGTGTTAGTCTGTAACTGTGACTGTACTATGTCAGTCATGCACTCAGGCATAGACATTTACTAAAATGTCTACACTACAGTTGACTACAGTATTTGCTTTTGAATGGGTCCCACTGTACCACGCTGGCGAAGGGGCAAAGTCAGTAAGAAACTGTTTGCACAAGACATGTCTGGTACCTGTCTGCTCAGCACAGACCTCCTGTTTTATTGCATTTGCTTGGTCGTGAAGGATGTAGGCAGACACAGCCTGATGAAACTGGCTACCAGAGAATCATCCTGCTGTATTCTCCATGTCTTTGATTACTCTTTAATTCAGTGAAATTTTTGTGCAAAGTCCTTCTGACTCTGAACAAGCACCAGTATGTCCATTGCAGTTCTTAAGAACATAAAAGACTATGCTACCATCCTGTCCATAGATGCCCTTCTGTTACCCTGCCCTTTAAGAGAACAAAAGCATTCCCTTAAGGAAGCAATAACATACAAGGCATTTTTTGAAGTTCAGACTATTGAAGTACAGTATTTGAGCACTTCATATACTTCCATGACTATTCTTGCAGCTAGCTGCAAAAGAACAGCAGACACGCAAAAATAGTAACTAACTAGTCTGAGGTCACACAGACTGTGGCTAGTGTCTGGCAAGGGCAGTGTCAAAGCTTAAATATTCTCAAAACTAAACATGTCCGCTCTACAGGGTTGAGGCTGAAAGCACATTCACTGGTACAACTGGGAAATGCCCTCCAGAGCATGTGCCCTAGCAACACCAGCACATTCGTGCACGGCTTTCACAGCCTGCTCACACACATCATCCACTGCCTGCCTCCAAGGCAGCCACATGGAAGGAGGTGAGGAGGAGGCAAAGGATGTCACCCTTGCACTTACTCTGGAGACAACCCTTTCAAAGTGCTGTGGATAGCTCAAAGACACTGAACTGGTTCTCTTGAATATCATTTAATGCTTTCCCCATTTCCCAGGCTGAAAGGTGCTTTGGGTGGAAAACCTCAAATTTTGGGCAACTTTGGAGGCATCATGTTCAATACTGGGAATGAAATAAACAGATAACAGAAAAGAAGGTTCCCAAAGAGAGCTGTGGGAGTGAAAACGGGAAAAGGGAAACAGAAACCAAAGTAATCAAGTCTCTATACATTCCTTATGGGAATCATTCAGCAGTATAATTTTTAGTTGCTACAGGTGTCACTAGCTCTTCTGCAATGTTAATAAAAAACAGCGGCAACAAAAAATACTTTGGTTGGACTTTGTGTTTAAGTTAATTAAAATGGCTTAGATTAATCAGTGTCATGCATTTACACAGAATGCATGTGCCATCTGTGTAAAGTGTCTTTGAGTAAATCTAGATTAGAGCTTGGGGTCTGATTTTAATTCAAATGAATTGGCTGTAAATTAATTTAAAGACAGTAAATGGTGATCAGAGCATGCTAAGCATGCTTGGTTCAGTGTGGGCTGAGTTCCAGAGCAGACGCTGTCCAGTGATAGCAAATACAGTTGAGCTGGATGCCAAGGGACAGCAGAGAAGTTTTTGGTGGGACGCGATACAAACTTGGAGCTCTATACATTTTCTATAGTCAGTCAGATGAAAGGACAGAGCTGGAGAAGGTTTACAGCTATGCATATATGAGAGACAGCAAGAGTAACTGGTAGTTTTCAGTGGGACATTTGCAGTAGTCTGGACTGTCTGTGTGTGAGAAGTAGCACGAGGTGACCAGTGCAAATTGTGGGTGCATATGATACAGCAGGGGAATGCTCCATCACCCTTGTGATGGAGCTGGTGGTGAGCCATACTGCTTCAGTTTTTGCCAGCACTCCAGTGCAGCAGGGCTAAAATCCACCAGGCACCAACCTCTGGTCAGCTTCAACAGAAGAATATGTGCTTAAATAATCTTTGAGGATTTGTGTATAAAATGGTATTACTGTCATAATCTGTCAATCCACCCAGGGAAGTCTTCATCTACAGCTTGGGAAATACTGCTTATAGAGGTGGGAGAAAGTGGCGGTCTGGGAAATTTGTAAAATAATATATTTGTATAAGCAACACAAAAAATTACAATAAAGAAAATACTAGTATTCAGTAAATGAGGACTTGTATTTCTCCTTAAGAGGCCATAGACAGGTAAAATTAGCCCCTGTAGCTGTTCTAATATTCAGACAGACAGATTACCTTTGTAGTCCCACATAAAAGAATGCAGGTAAAGGAGAAATTAACTATTGAATAAAAACCTTCTCTGGGGTTCAAATGTTCAAAAATTCTTCCTCCTGTAAATAGTGTTTTTCTAGCTCAAACCTAAGTAAAAAAGAAAAGCAATCTCCATCACTCAAAATTATGCTCATTTACAAAACATATACAGAAACATGCTCTACAACAAATCTCCATGTCTTGTTATAAGCAGGGAGGCATCAAAATCCATAATAACAGCATTTCTAAGAGAAAGATCAATATGGCATCTGGTATTTCAAAGGCAGAAAATGATTCTATTAAATTTCTACTGGTAGAAAATGCACTGGACTAAATACCTAAAACCCATAGCGGGTTTTAGCCTCTCACACTCTGCCATTGAATAAATCACAGGGAAACCATCACAAAATTCTTTGTAAAAGATGCACTAGGGCCTGCTTCACCATCTTCTGATTGAAACGACAGCTCTCCAAGACAAACATTGTGGCTCAAGATGTCACTGACCTTCTCCAACTCACATCTTATCAAAGTGGGATGTAGGGGTAAAGCTTAAGGTTTGGGTTTTTTTGCTCTGGGTGCCACTGTTTTAATGTTGTGTGCGTGTGTGTGTAACTAATTTAGTAGTGCTAGAGGAAAAACAATAAAAAGGGTAACAGAGAGTTAAATACTCTGATTTTGACTCCCATTTTAGATACATAAAAGTAAAACCTAAGAATGGCCACCGTGGGTTAGACCAAAGGCCTGTCCACTCCAGGAGAGCACCCTGTTTTTATAGAATGGACATTAAGAGATCTCTGAACACAGTTTTTGCTCCTGGGACTGTTGACAATCTCTTGTTCTGGTGTCTTGGTGAAAAAAACCTGAAGTATGGCCATAAGTGGATGGTTATGGAACCATAAGAACAGGAAAACCATATATGAAACTTCTTGCTAATACTCTCTCTGCCTTTAATGATTTTAGCTCACGACCTTATTTCTCTGAATGTGGGCTTTCTGTATTTTGCAATGCTCAGTGGATTTATTTTCATGATCTTCAGTCATCCCTTGTAAATTCTTAGTATCTATCATATCCTTTGGCAAGGAGTTTCACAAGTCATCTACCTGTTGTGAGATGAACCGAATGAGACAGCCCTAGCCAGTGGGAAGTTGGGGTCTCAGCCCACTGGCTGTCAATGTTGTCATGTACTCTGTTGGTAACTCATAAATGGAACTACAGAGGAAAATAACTTCGAAGTGTGATGATGAAGTAGATGTTGATGGATATTTGCAGAGCGTAGTCCCCCAGCATGAGGGACATAAGAGGAGAAAGCATGGAAGTGTCCGTTTGCAAACCTTAGAGACTGTCGATGATGGCCTGTAGGCTGGACCAACCTACTAGGTTACCTGCAGGGAGATGGTAACCACGGCTGTCTCAGACCTTCCCAGGAATGGGTTGTTCTGTGAATATAGCACTGAAGATGGGCTCAGGAAGAGCAATATAGAGTCAGGCTATATTTCAAATACAACACAAGACAGGTACCGCTAGGCCAGGAAGAAGTCTGGGAAGTTGTATCTTAGTTCCTTATCCTTTATATAAGTGATCAACCACCCTGTTCCTTCATTTCTGCAAGATCTGGAATGACTGTGTGTTCAAAGAGGAGGCTAGACCAAAGCAGCAGCTCCCTTTTTCCCCTTGAAACCTGTGTGAAGGATCATTTTGCTGCAATAAACTCTGACCCTTTTTACAGTCAAATACAAATCCAGCTATTCATGGCACCTGTAAATGGCCTTGTCTTAGAGTAATGCTCAGTGCTGAAGCCAGTGACATTAAATGAAGTTAGAGACTGGATTTTTACATGCACCTGAGATAAAACATAGCAACTGGTATGCAGCCTTAGAAATTTGTACATTGGTAGTAATTAATACCAGTCATTAACCTGGAAGCCACAAGGGCTTATGGTGTCTGAAGACCTCCAGTGGATGCTAATAAAGCCAGGTTTTTATACAAGGAACAGAGCAGTTACAGATAAAAGCAGTAGGATAGATGTGACAACCAGCAATTTTAACTTATCACCTTGGAGCTTTATTTTTGAAAGCTTTTACTTCCCACTGATTGCAGGCTTCCAATTTTCTGTTGTCATGTAATAAATTACAAAAATTATCTTCCTTTTTTTTTTTTTGGCATGGTGCATCATAGACAAAGTGTCTAAAAAGCTTCTTTTTTTAACAGGATGAGTTAAGCATTGCTGCCATGGTGATTATAAGAAGAAATCAGCACCAAACAGCAGTCTAGAAATCTGGATACAGATTCAAAATTCTCAGTAGCCAGGGTATTTGATCTGAGTCCTTTCTAACAGGAGAATTTTACTGTGTGTATGGAGGGGGTGGGGGTGGAAGGCTGGAGCAGAGGAAATTTTGAAAAGCAGATCTTTAACCCTGTTCCTGAAAGCGAGAGGACTGTCTAACTTCCTAATTTGTCTGAAGGAGATCTGAAGGAGATCACTCCTAGCAGGGAGGTGAAGCTCCTCCTCTCAGCAGGGGTGCGAAGGAGAAGGCATCGTCATCCTTGAGGTGGTTGTAAGGGTGGCATCACTGTGCTGATCATTTAAAAGCTGTCCAGTTTGACTGGGACCTTCTTTATTTAGTACTAAGGTAGTCTTGACTCTTGCATATACTAACAGAGTTTATTAACATTCACTGCCACATTTACTTCCCACTGAATTTGTATTCTAAATAAGTATTCTAGACCAAGAGGTCTAGTTTGCTGACAGTGCACATGGTTGATCATAACCATCATAAAAAGTCAGCAATGGATGCAAAGACAAAACTTACAAAAGCCATTGTGAAGCTAATAAAAATGTTTTCAATATTTAATTATTTCCTATGTATCACCCACAACAAGAGGATAAAGATGTTGTAAGATAATTAGAGAACTAAATGCACAAAGCCATAAAAAAATGCCTTACTCAAACCCTGCAGTTTATCTAGAGCAGATATAAAACAAGCAATAGCCTGTTAAGCCCCTGACAAAAAGGTAAGGTCTTTGCATCAGAGAAAGGTAGTGAGATCAAAGATGGAAAGTTTCTGCCATTAATTTCCCCCCATGGCTGGCTTGAGAAGGGAGCCCAGGGACTCACAGCTAAACTGACCTCTTCCGGGCACATGGACATGTGGGTGGTCACATCAAACTGCTCTGTTCCCTACCATGCAGGGCATTCAAGATTAGCCACATTTTACGGTCAAGTGACATCAAACTCTTTCATGGTGATCCATGTGCTATAAGTTATAATATATTTTTTATAATATTTTAATCACCTAAAGTTCAGGGACCTCAAAGCACATATTAATTAATGTCTATTTTAATTAGCTCTGCCTCAGAGAGAGGGAGAAGACAAAACTGTGCAACCTTATTAGTACTACACTCCAGCACTGTAATTAAACCCAGAACACGCAATAGAATACCCATCAGGACTTAAAGCAGTGGAAGGTTGGTCATCACCATGGCAGCCTCCCACTCTTATAACTTCCTTTTTCCTTAACATCATTCTTCTTTCCTCCCTGCGTCTTCCTGTGAATGGCAGTTTCCACAAGGGAAAAGGGGAAAGATCTCTGCTCCTCATGGGCCAAACCCAGTTCTGTTCTTGCAGTAATAGCATCATCTTCAGTGGAGTTATTCTATACTCCATTGTACCTGGAAGAGTATATTATTATTATGAGGAAAAATCTTTTTGTGCAGGTATCTTCATATGCATTTTTTTTCCTCCTTTTGGCTACCAGCCACTGTGGATCTGTCTGCAGGCATAGAAACCTTTGCTTTGCTGCCTGCAAGCATTCTTGTCTCCTTCTCTGTCCGAGAATCCCTGAAGATACTTAATTTTAAATTTCACAGCTGCTGGATTCTGAAGGGAAAAAAATGGATTCTTCATATTTTCTGACTCTTCACAATAAACTAACTGTGGGCTGAAGGGGCAAATCAGTGCGCAAAGGTCATACAGCCAGTCAATGGAAAAGCATCAATACAACACTCAGTAGTGCCAATCTCTAGCATTCTACCCTTGTCTGCTGAATGACCAAGTTAGGAAATTCCAATCACTGCCATTCAAGCATCTTCTTACATACATTTTAGCCACTAAAGGCAAACAAAACTCCAATAAACTGAGATGCTGATCCTAAGTCCCTGGAAGTCAGTAACAGTTTTCCTGTTGACTTCAAGGTTTTTAGGATAAGATCTTAAGAGCTTAATAATGTTATTACCTAATTCTGTACTGGTACTATCATATAGCATTAGATTTCAACCTTTTTTGCTTGCAGCTCCTTAAAATTTACTCAATAGACTTGATTTTCTTAGCAAAGTTCTACAGACGCCTTAGGAGTGGTGGTCACGCTCTCAGATAGGTATGGGTCATACACTGAAAACATCTGCTAAGGGGAAGGGAAGGACATTCATATAAAAACCCCAAAACCTTACCAGTAACTAAATACAGGAAAGTTCTGTTTTCTCTTTCTTATTTCATGCTAATTACCAAATTCTTTCAACACTAAATTGCAAGTTTCCCTCAATTTCACTTCCCCTGCCCCATTCCATAAAATTTCTCCAAATAAATAATGAAATTGAATAGTTAAGCTTGCAGAAATTGCTATTACTTTATCAATGCCTGAGCCAACAAAAGTGTTTTTCATGCACCTGCATAAAAGAGAAAGAACTGAATAGCTTTTAAGAAATGTGCTACATTTTAATATGTCCTGATGCCATGCAGAAGCATATCTACAATGTTGAAAGGAGTGGAGATGGAAAAATGGGTGGAGAGAGCTCCACTGATAACACTATCTGAGCTCAAAGCACTCAGTAATACCACGACGTTTTGTACACCCATGCTTCTTTGTAATGAATTTACTGATGCTAGAACAAACAGTGGTGCACAGTGGTGCCTTGCTCCAGAAACAATTCTTGGCCAATAAATTTTGCAAAAAATCCTAATTCATAATTTTAGTAATTTCTAAAAAGCAAACCAATGTAAAATGTTAATGTTTCAGTATCTTTTACTCTTAAATGTAATATTTCACTTTATTATTTACTTATTTGCATTTGCTATTATTTTCCTTTACTGTATTATGATTTATTTTGCAATTTTAACTCATTTTGTGATATATTTAAAGTGTTTTATTAATTCTGATAGTTTTGTTAACACAACATTACAGCATATTTAGTAGGTTTCCTTCCACTACTCAGCATCAAGTGACTGTAGAGACATTAATGTATGCCTAAATTAGACCAAGGCAGCAAGTGAGTTTAAACTGGTTTAACCTTCCCCAAAGTTTTAGAGGAGCTCATTAATGTTGCTCTGCAAAGCATCTACAGTCTTATAATGGAGCCATTATGTGATATTGTTATGATACTTTCTTCCCAAGCTCCCAACGCCTTGCAAGTAATTGACTTTTTATGTCCTGTTATTCTCACTGGCAATTTTCAGATTGTATCATCACAATTCTTAATTTTGACTCCTCCCATAAAGTAAAGTTTCCTGAAGTCCTCCTTATATTTTGTATGTTTATTAGAAGGACCAGGAAGAAAAAGGGAAAACAAAAGGCCAGGGTGTCATTAGCGTCATTCATACCTACGAATAATGCTTTGCTCCATAAATAATTCACTGAACTCATAGTGTAAGGTACAGGTGTTAGCTTGTCACAGTTAAGTCTCATATGGATATAACCAGTATATTCATGAACGCTTGGGGATTGGGAGAAGACTTGCTTGTCTTTTGAAGCTGAAAATAAAAAAAATCAACAAAATTTTAGGAAAACTGTTTACAAGAAAAAATACACAGGTACATTAGTGCTTCAGTAGCTGAACCCCAGCCTGAGCACTCAGCTTGAGACAAAAGCTTCTCTCAGAAGCCCTTGAATTTGGACAGATGCAAAACGGAACTGGGTCCTGGGGACATCTTTAGATATGACATCTTAGACAGATAGAGCACAACAGAGTGTTTAGTTTACTGAAGGCAAATGCCACAGCCAAACTTCATTGAAAACCTACTTCATTTTTTCACCCAGCTTCTGCTTTCTCATGAATGCATATCCATGTATGAATTCTGAAAGCTAGCAAAGATCTTAAAGAGAAAACAGAAAAACAGGTTCAGTCACCTCTGCAGAGCATTTGCAGAAACTAGTGGATGCCAGACTAGAATCTTTGAAGTCAAAGAAGGGCAGGCAAAGGGACACAAAGACTGACACTGCAGATTGACTGTCCACAGAAAGCTGACAGTCGTTTTGGAAATACAGAAAAAAATAATGTCATTATATTTCCCCTCTGTTCCCAGCTTCTCTCTTCTTTTTAACCCTCAGGAAACTAACTTTTTTTAACCATAAACCCAAGTGCATTGGGGTAACTCAATTTCAATAAATTAGGTGCTAGCTGTTGTATTTAGAGCTCCATTTTAAAAAATTTATTAATTAACTATTAAATATTTAATCATTAAATACACTCCCTGCATTTGTGCATGCTAAAATGCAAAATGCTGGGCCCACTTCTCTGGCTCTCTGCGTTCAGGTGGCAGAGGCAGAAGTGGAAACCAGATGGAACATGGCAGATGGGTATTCTGCTGCTGCAAAGAAGTCCCTGGAGCTGTAAAAGGTAATGCAGTCCAGCTTCTGAAAATTACACTTCAGGCAAGATTACTAACTAGAATAATCACAAAATCAGCAACAGAAAGGAAAAAATAACTTCCTGCAATAAAATGAGAAAGAGATGCAAAGACAGAAACAAACTAGGAGGTTGACTTTGCAACACCTTGTGGTAATGAGCTGTGATCAAGATTACAATGAAAAGATTCATGCCTGAAAGCTGGCCTGCTTCTTCTAAGTATAGCAGATGATCTAATAAAAGATAATCTCTCCTCTAAAACCTTGCCTCTCTTAGATTTTTAATCCATTCTGAATAGAAAATCTACTGCGATTTCATTTTTCAGTTGAAGATTTTAAAGAGCTTTACAAAGAGGTTTACAGATATCATTGGGATTCTTGATGTATAAAGTATGATGGACTATATCCTCAGAAAGACAAATACTCCTTGATGCTTTGACACTTTACAGTCCATATCCTGACTTAGATACTGATGTGCTATTAGATACTGCATGGGGACAGTTAGGTGTCTCAGCATGGGACAAATGGAAGGCCAACCTGGTGAGGCTGGCCAAGGGGCACTGCTGGAGATGGAGGTGCCTCTCTCTTCTCCCCCTCCTCCCCAACATAGATGCTATCCCAGGCTGCAGCTGGCACTTCTCTTCTCCTGCAATTCATGGTTATGAACCCTCTCCTGAAGATGGAAACTTAAGCCATCCGTTTATCACAAAGTACAGACAAGATCCTCTCCAACCTTCTTGGAGATCTCACTTGGGATCTCAAATCCCAGCTTCAAATCCTTAAAATGTCTGAAGGTGTTTGGCCCCTTCTCCTCTGTCCCTTGGTACAGTTCATTCATTCTCCCCGCCCCCAATGAGCATTTAATCACTTCCTAGAAATTGGAAGAGCTTCAGCTGAGGGAAGGACAATCTTGGCTCCATGTCCCATCACCCTTTCTCAAAGCTTACTCTATAGCCTGTAGGTGTTTAAGATGCTTCCCTGTGAGGCAGAAAATGCAAATTCACATCTATTCAGGCACAGGTGGGATTTGAAGTGGAATCTCCCAACTGCTGGATGAATGCCACTGGATCAGACTGAGGGTGTCAACGTCATGCTCAAAGAATATCTATAACATTGGATCCTGTAAGTGAGCTATCCATTTCTAAGTTTGAAATCCTGACAGGTCTGAGGTGCAAGACAGATGCTGAACTGCTTAGCAGCGTCAAGGCTGGCGACATTCTGGGCATGTAAAGGAGCAAGACTTATGGCACATCAGGAACATCTTAACGTTAGACACTTAGACTACACCTGATATTCAGAGACAAGTGGTTCTGCACATACATGATTGCAAAGACCTATATATTTTCTTATCTTGGAAATATATACCTTCACACTTTCAGCATGTTCAAGGAGAGAAGATAGAAAATGAGGACAAAGCTCTGCATACCTGGGGTCAAACTTTCCAAGCTGACTCAGTTAAGTTCTGTTTTTTTCATATGGCAGTTTCATTTGTGTACGTTACCTCTGCAGCTGAGCACAGTTGGGCATGAACTTGTCTGAATCCATTCCCATTCAACTGCAGGCACAAATACTGTGGAGACCATTAATTCTATGATGAATTTTGCACAAATCTTTCTATATAAGTAATTTTACATTCATACAAAAGGAGGCTCTTAATACCCTATGCTAGACAGTTACTGAAATTTCATGGGTGTATGAGAGGGACACATTTTATGACCCCTTAACTAATTATTGTGCCATTACTACCCTTGGTGCTTTCTACATTTGCTGACCCCAGACTATACTTACATACCTCTCTTCACATGATTTCAGACTGAATATGACTTTCCTGTCATACCCATTTTCATTTAACTCTGATCTGTCCCTTTTTTGAAATTCTGAGCTGGTTTTCATAAAAATCTTATCTACAATCAAAGTTCTGATTCTCTTTAATGCTCTGGGATATGGCCTTATCTCATGCTATTATTAAAAATGGAAAGCTTTTTCATACAGGTATATTTTTGACCTCTGCTCTTCTCTATTTGGAACAAAACCTGCAGCAGCATAGCCAAAAATAGAAGCGGCATCACCTAGCTCCCAATTCTATACTTTAACTACTAGATGATGCTTCTTGTGAGTATATAATATTTCATTTAAATGCAAAACTCTCACTATGCTTGCTTCCGCTTATGATGTGTTAATATTATTTTTTACATACTGCCTCTCCTTGACCTCCCTTGTCCTCCCGGGCTTAGCAGATTTTCAAGGTCCGTTAGAACAGTGAGGAAGGTTTATGTGGCTACTTGTCACTCAGCCTGTATGTGAAAGGGTCTCATCAAACAGCTGGGGATAGTTATTACACCATAGTCAGCCCTGTTTGAACAAAGGACTCTCATGACTCTGTGAATAAAACTTCTGATAATGCAGATATTTTAGGAAACAAGCAGAAGCCTTTCAAGGATATTACTACCAGCCAGGCATTTGTATTATGCAAAAGTTCAGCACTTTCAGTATGTGACAAGATGTCCAAAAGTCCTTTTTTGCAGCCACATGTATAAATTGGGATGCATTCCACTTAAACTGAGGGCACTATATTTGTCTAAAATAGTGTAAAGACAGAACCAATCCCAGCCAATCACCATTACAGTAAAATAAAAACACCACTGTGGTTCTGTAGATAGTTACCAGCTAAGTGGATAAAGAGCTGTTGTTAGTATATTGTGCTCTGCCAAGAAATTAAGACTACCAAGAAATTAAGAAATAAGTAGAAGTGAATGAAAGGGTCAATAAAAGAGGCTATATTGCACATCAATCTATTGCAAAAGCTTTTAATAGTAAAACCACAACTTATTTGTGACTATGACTTATTTCTGTCTGTAGGTCATGAAGTTGTTTTCCAAGTGCAGAAGGAAGGTAAAAGAAACATCATATTTTCTCAAAAGCTTGGGTTCTATTTAAAAAATCTTGTCAACCAAAAATGGGGAGGAGTGTCTGAGTAAGAGCAACCATAAGAATAGTCATTAACTTCTGAAAAATCAAGGTACCACAGACAATGTATTTGACCAGCAGCATGATCATATGTTCATGTCATTTTGATCAGGAATAACATTAGCCTGCTAAGCTCCAAATTTGCACAGCACTTTAGTACCCAGCTTTTCATTGAGTTGGTAAACAGCCACAGTGAATTAAGTAGTCACTGCATTGAGAGATGGTCAAAATTGAAATGTCTGTTCTGCAGGAAACCCTGACCCTTCAGAATTTGATTATGCTCTAAATCAGAAAGAATGCCACTACTTCAGAATTTTCCATTAAACAAATGTCTTGAAGAAAAGAGATTCAGGAATCTGAAACAAAAGCATTTTGGTAATGACAAAACAATTTATTTTTATATGATTGAATGGTTTTAGTTTGATGTAGTCAGAAGCTTTACATCAATTGTATCTAAATGTTATCTAAACCACTTTAGATTACATTTCATGTCATCATAGTAATATGGTTAACATTAATATATAATGTAAAAGTCAGGACAAAATAAAGAACTGGCATTACTAAACCAGAATATTTTTACAAAACTGAAATAATTATTTCTGACAGTTCTCCATGGATATCTGCACTGTATCTGTTAGAAAATCTTAAAATATTGACTACCCTTAATTCACTAGTAAAAAACAAAACAACCCTCCCTTCCCCTGCCCCAAAACTATTCCATTGAAAAATGTGATTAGTTCTGGCCTCACTGAAGTGAGTGGCAGTTTTGGCATTGACATCAATGAAGTCAGAACTTTTTTCACTGATTTCAGAAGGACTACTTGCGTACTTGAATACATGCAATTGTCCTGTATTGATCTGGAACCTTAACAACAAAACTTCAAGGAAAATGACCTCATCTCAATCTCAGCTGAGAGCATAGAGCAAGACTCTTCAACATAGTGCATAGACTCTGAAACAAGCAAAAGCATTGTCTAGCCAGATTCTGAGACCATTTTCCATGAATTTACATCATCTGGAACAACAGCAAAAATAGATTATTTCAAAATCAGTATGACCAGTCCACCAATTTTAAAGTATCTTCAACCACAGGAAAATAGCGACATACTATTTTTACCATACACTTTGAAAAAATCATTACTGTTATTGCATTATTAAAATCTACATACTTATAAATAAGGTATTGATTTCTGACATTAAGGAGATAGTGTTCTCAACAGTTAATATAATAAAACTAAACCATATAGTAACATAAACAAAGGGAGAATTCACCAAATGCGGGCAAATATGCCTCAGGCACCATCTCTTATGTGCGCATCTGCCCACAGTACAGACTGCTATCATCTAGCATTATCAAGAGGCTCCATGTATTTCTCAGGAAACAAGTACAAACACTCCCAACAAATCATGGTGCTAAATATATGTTTCTCTGTCAGTAAGACATTGCTTTCCATCTTGGTTATGTCTGAGGGAGAACGTTTCTTTTTTTGTGAGTTCAGGGAAAAAAAAAAAAAAAAGAGTAGATTCTCTTCTTCCCTCCTGCCTAATCCCTTAAGAATGTGCTTTATTACAGATTTGAAAAGCCTCGTGGGGCCCTTTTGTCATGGAACAGGCAGGGCTTCATTGCCCACATATGGGCTTCTTTGCCCATCTACGTTGCCCGCCACTTTTCTGATGGTACCTTGGAGACTAAAATTCTTTTGGATGTCCACTGGCCTGGATATAAACATGAAGCTAAAGATCCTTACACCTTCTTAGGCCAATATAGTCTGAAGTGAAATCCCCACTGCTGTAAATGATAAAAGACTAAGAACCATACCATCTACCTCCAAAACCAACAGCCAGTGCAAAGTAAAAGGCGTCTTAATTTTAAACAATAGAGAACTATATTTAAGAGAAAGTAGGAAACAGTATTTCAAGCATTAATCGTGCAATGCCAATGACTGGAAAATGCTATTGAAATTTTCAGAATGATCACTGAAAAGCTTCTTTGTTTTCTTTGAATGAATGTTTATTTTTGGTACATTAACTCAGTATTTTTGGTATCAGTAGGTGGAATGCACGCTCTAGTCTAAACTTCATATGAGTATTAGCCGGAGCTTTGCAACTACTTTCATCCAAACAGATGACTGTATTTAATACTGCAGTATAACCTTGCTTATTCTCCAAAATGAATTTGCAAAGGGATTGGAATACTCTGAGGATAATTAATGTGATAGGGAGGTTTTTATATCTTGATGTCATTATTTGAAACTGACTAAATTAGTTATGTGAAGTAACCTGGTGCAGCAAACGGAATTGGAATCCTACTTCCTAGGTACAGAAACATAGTAGAAAACAAAGCCCTGTCACAAAGCAGACTATCCAAGAAGCCAGGGCATAAGAAAGAAGCTCTGTCAACCCTATTATGACTGGCCCAAGAGCAACTCACCTATGTTCCCAGAGCAAATACATAACAGAGACGGAAACAGCAGGGAACTCCCAAGTGCCAAGGTCTTAAGTACCAATCCCAACCATCACTATGGAAGAACCTGCACTGACCCCACTGGATCTGTATTTGAACTATGGCAGCCAGATACAAGACAAAACAGAGATGCTAGTCTAAGAACCAACTGTCTGTTTTGACAGACGTGTCGTACCATTTTGACAATGCAATTTCCCTGAAGTTCTCTAATCACCATTTAAGTATCGCTGGATATTGTTAGTGAATTTGCCACATTTTTTAAATGTACAAAGAAAGACTAAATACCTTGCTCTATTAATGTTATACAAATTTTATCATATGTTTATTAATTATCTCTATGAACAGCAAAAGCAAATAAAGTATTTAAAAGTGATGGCCTGATAGAATGTGCAAAAGTTTCACTGGAAACTCATGGATAATGGCCAGAAGTCAACAGTACCACAAGCATAAAACTAGAGCAACTGCAAGGATGATTCCAAGCCAATTAAGGTTCAGTAAACATTTAGCATCTGTGGGTTCCTTATGGTTTTTATTAAGCCAGAATGAAAGGGTTAAGCACAGAATTCTGTACCCCTTTTTCTTTCTTCCTTTATGTTTGCTTTTTTTTTAAAAAAGAAGAGACTCCCTAGAGGTCTCCCAAGGTCTGAATCTATCGCTGCATTTGATCACTTTTGGTGTCTTTCCTTCTTCTTTGCAGCAATTTTGCCTGAGCACTCCTGGGACTGGTGTTGCATTACAGATTCATCAATGATTTGCTGCTTACTCTACATTATCCCACAAGTGCTGAGGCAAACAGTTCTTTGCCAGGATCAAATGATGTTCTGTATTCGCCTGCAGTTTAAAATCTTGTTAATGTTGACACTTCTGACGAAAGCTCCACAGTGAAGCTGGAATGAGTGAAACCTGCAGGCTTTGGTGACTGCCAAATAAACAGGTACTCAGGGCACAAAGTTTTTTCCACGTCCTCTATATGCTCACAGGGGCGTCATCAACTTAGGCAACATCTTTACCACAAACAACGTCAAATAGAACACCTAACACACCCTGACTATTTGTGGGTGATGTTGCTGATGGGTGACAGGGTGACCGCTACCCTATGTTGCTAAACCAGTGTATCTGAGAAAGAACTTTGCTCTAAAGTCAATTAACTTTAATGGAAAGACTCCAAATTACTTCAATGATCTTTGGACCAAGCTCAATAAGAACTAATTAGGTCTCCATTCCAAAGGTTAGTTGTCAGAATTATTAATGGATTTTTGTTTGGTTGGTTTTAATATTGGATGAGATGCCCTTTTTTTAATTATTTAGAGGAACTGACATCACTTTGAAAGTCATAAGTTGAAAATACAGATGCCAGTATTGAAAAAATTAATTTCAGATAATAAGAAAGACAAGTAGAGAAATTTTACCCACTGTGCAAATGTGGTCCACTTCATGGGGACAAAGGAAATACAAACTTCAGTTAGTGACACCTGTAATTTAGTTCTGTGGTACTTACTATACTCCACAGCCTTACCAAACCTTATGTGTGTTCAACATGAGTACAGCTAGGTTTACTGACTATAGCTTCCAGTTATGCCAACAAAATCTAGGACTGGAGCTGGACTTTTCAGAACTCACCTCACTCCCTCTTCTTAAAACTCCTGACACAGAAGATTGTATGTCTGAAAAACTTACCACAGGAGAGAAGATATTTGAAGAAAGATGATTGATACAGGTTCCTCATGTGGGAGTGATACCACAGCAAATGGCTGAGCAGTCTTGGCAATTTCTAAGATTTATTTATTGTGGCAGCAGATCATCACCTGAAAATCAAATTAAGAAATGTTCAAAACCTGAAAGTCACAAATTAGACCAGGGTGAATTATATGATATCATTTATCTGATGATTTTCCCCCTTATTTTTCCTTCCTTATAAATTGTCCCAGCAGGCCATGTTTTTTTTTCTTTGGACTTTCTCCATTACTAAAAATAAATTGCTAAATCATTTCTACATATTGGTGAGCAGCTTATTGCTTTTTTAAAGGAAGCTTTCCTGGAAATTGCAGGAAATACTTAAAGTTCAAAGTATAATGAATATAATATACTTAAATTGTATTTATAGCATACAACACAGGAAACAGAGATGTAATCCTTCCCTATGAATTGGTCAGACAACAAAATGATGTAAATTGGAGCCTAGTCTTCAAAAAAAGACCAAAAATCTGCCTTTGGATACTAAAGCCCAATTCTCTCTGGCGCTAACAAAACGTCAAGTCATATTCTGGCAGAACGTGGGCCTGCACCTTTGCTGCTGAGCTCTGAAAACCTAGTTATAGGAGAGTCTTTCTTTGTGATATAACGGAGGGGATAAAGGAAAGTCATAGCTCACCCGCTCACATGGTGCATACAAAGGCAGAGAGCAAAAAGCTCTCCCTGTTGGCAGGGACTGTTCCCTCCTTTCTCCCTGATAGGGGCTAATCCCCCTGAAATACAAGGGGGGAAAGAAGGATGGTTGCTCCCTTCTCCTCCATCTCCTGCTCCCCTTGTACTCACCAAAGGGACAAGCTGAAGTGAATTCTGGCACAGAGGTTTTCAACAGGCTGCCCCCACCTGCCCCTTTGCCAAAGGCCATGTCAGCTGAAACATGCATCTGCTCTGTACCCCCTCCAAGTCACAGGTCACTCACTATCCTAAAGCGGATGAAACACCAGGGTATAAATGGGATGCACTGAAGATCACCTGATGGAAGTCATGGTGGGCATAGGTATATGCACACTCGTCATTTGCTCTGTGTGTGGACATGAACCACTGGCGAACCCATTTCATCTGAAGTGTTGGACTGCAGAGCTCGCTTGTAGTTAACAGCCTCTTGCAGAGCTATAGGTTAACTGCAGAGCTGTGGTGTACTGGTGCACCCTGTACAAATCCAAGACTTAGAAGCAGTGACACTGTTGACTTGAGCTAAAGCCAATGAAGATGTGGGTGAATGGCTTTTCTGAAAATCAGTTTCTCAACAGTCTTATAGCTGCACTGAGTAATGGTTAATCAGATTTCTAATTAATAGACAGACCATATAAAAGATTTTGGGTTAATAAAAAGAAAAATTGGAAGACCTCAGATGCACTAAATACCTGTGCCAACACCAGCCTAAAGGCTCAATTATGATGTGTAAGTATCTTTGCAACTTGTGTTAATAACAACAGAACTGGCACTAATTTATGCCCAGTCAATCAGAATGATCCATAATGTGGAAGTTCTTAACAAGCTGCTGTCCAAGTTTTGACATGTTTTAAAACAAGCCATCCTGATCAGCCCTGTAGATGCTAGTACTTATAAGCTTAATGACTCTCCAAAGAGGAGGAGGCATAAAGATTTAGCAACTCAGTAGACATGACTGCACAGACCTCTGCAGCCAGCTTGGAAATAACAAATAATTTGTTAATAGAGAAGCTTTATTTTTATATTATTTTTTGCCAACAAAGTGAAAACAGAGCATTGATTAAACAATCCAAACTGAGAATATTCTATCCAAATAGGAAAGCTTTCAGACCGGCAGCTGTTTTCAAGGCTTTGAAATACAACTTCTGCTGTTGTTTGATGCTTACAGATACCTATCCTAGAGCCACAGACAGTAATTGATGTGAAGCTGACACTGTAGTTCACAGATGGATTTCAGTTGTGTGGGCCATGCCACATGCACAACACTTGAGTAAAAAATGCTTTTTGTCTCAAATGCTATGAACTGAGAGAAAGGATTAATAGAGCCATCCATACAAATAGAGTAAGGCTGAAGAATACCAATAGCCCAACATGCTCTTAACTCATCATCACCTCTCTCTTCCTCCTATCAGATGAAGTAATTTGTATATACATTCAGACTGAGCCTTTCATGCACATCGCTAGGTCTCTGCACAGCTCAAATTCTAAGCTTATTTCCTGTGAACTAATTTTACTGAAGTCACCATATGTATTCAACAGTGAATGAGAACTAGGTGTCTAGAGGTCATTAAAAATATTAGTGTTTTTCTCCTTTGCAGAGAATAATTCAATTTGCCAGGGGAGCTTTAAATACAAGCTTTTTGCCCTCATAGATTTTAAAGTTTGAGTGACTCATTCTCATTCCCTTGTGTAGCTACATTATTAGACTGTATCTCCCTCAATTCATCAAAGAATAGGCTATGTCCATAGTCATAAAGCAGAGACAGTGGCACGTCACAGATGATTAGGTCCGGACAGGAAAACAGGCCCCTAAGTAGAACAGGAGCAAGAAGCATCTAAATTGTAATGCTCAGAAGATATTATAGCGCCTTTTCAGAATTAAAAATAATATGATTTTGTGGTTGAATATTTGGGTTTTGAGGTGGCTTTGCTTTTTATTGAAATGAACCTGCAAAAAGAACATGCCTTTCACTACAAATCTCCTAATGCACCAATAGAAAACTGCTGCAATGAAAAATTTTCACCTTAATCAGGTCAGTTTGTTTGGACAAACTGCTGAGTAAATACCAATGCCACATTATTTGTATTGTAGCTCTTTCTCCACAGCTAAGAAAAATCAACACAGACATATAAGCCAACTCAAAAATATGCATTATTTTTAACGAATATGCATTAAAAGAAATTATACATTTTTTCAACCAGTGATCTGTGCATTGAACACATCTGAAAATTAAACCAGTTATTTTTGTCTTTCTGGATTTTAAATCAACACCCATCACTCTAACAGGCTCTTAACAGAGGGAGCATCCTTGATGTAGTAGAATTGTTTTGCTGAAAAGTTCATGCAGGAGTACAAATCAAAAGGCTAAGATCCTGTTTTCTGAAAAATCTTGCTCAGAAAACCAGCACATGTACTGGAAGGGGCAGCTGTCCATTACCATGATTTATCATCCCCATTTAACCTATTCCCCCCACATTCTTGATGGAAAAGTTTCTAATTGTTTGAATACCCTTCTTCCCTGAAAAAACCCAATCAGAACAAGAGAACAAAACAAAGATTTGTGTTGGCTATTTTAGAACAGAGACTGGGGAAAAACATTACCAGTGGTAAAATTACTTGGATTTTTTTGTTGTTGAGATGAATTACTGAGCACAAGATTTGCTGGGTGAGTAACTGAAACACTGGTGCCAGTGGAAACCCTCTTCTAGTGCTCTTTACAAGACTGTGTTTGTACCTGACAATTCTGTAGGTATTCACAGCCTGAGTACCATCTTGATCAGAATTTCTTTGAAATTCCTTAATATAACATTATGTGAGTACTTCTATGAGATTTGTTGCTGTTCTTTTGGTAAATACAATATGTAGTTTTGCTGCCAGATGGGGAAGTAATAGCTTTGTACGTACATGAGATTACACTCTTCAAAACAAAATTCTGTTTCCTTTTCTTTCCTATGACCTAGGATCCTGCCTTGCTATGATGTTGACACAGTGGTAACAGCTGAATCACATGCAGATTCCTCACTAATCTCTCCTGAATCTTTCTGACACACACAGGAGTGACATTCCAGCTAAGTTTTATTGGTCAAACTTAGATTCACTGAGATGCTGCTGAAGTAAATGGATGTATTTATACACGGAAGAGATTTGGAGGGGGTTTTTTTCATTCCCACAGCAAAAAAGGAAACTATTCAAAGTAGCTGTGTCCATTAAATTTAAAAAAATATTCTTTTTTCATTAACTCATTATTTTAAATATATTTCATAATTTATTTGTAGAGGAAAAAGGATTTATAAGTAGAAACCACAGGAGAGTCATAATTCAGGTCACATTTGTGCAGCTTACCAGTTAATCTGAAAAATCTAATATCATCTCAAAATTATGTGTAATATTACTTACGAATAGGCTCAAGCTAAAAGGAAGCTTTTTATAGACCAAAAAATATTTTCTGCATTGTCATCTACTTCTTTGTTCAGTCATTTCATGCCTATTGCTCAAAATTTGTAAATTAACAGCCAAATCGGGTTTTGACCCATCCACTACCTTGTCCCTGTAACATCTTAATAGCTAATATATATTCCACTACTGGATTGGCTACAAAATGCAATGGCACCGTAGAGAACATACCATGCTTTCTCCTTCTACCAACTACTTTGTCATATAGTGACAGATTATTAAAGTAATTGAAACAGCAGAAAAATAAATGAAATTTTGCCTCTTTTCATTCCCAGTATCCTACTGAAATTTCCTACTCCTGTTAATGACTGTAGCGGATGAAAATAGGAAAAATCTTTCTGCAACTGAGAGAGAGACTGAGAAGTCAAGGAGACTGGGTTCAGCTACTGGTCATGCCCTAGATGAGTGACAATGGCTTATTTCCCACATTTCACACTGACCGTAAAAAATGTTTGCTTCCTTTGGCCCTGAATGTATTTCAGTTGCAAGCTGTTTGGGGCAGAGTCTGCTGCAGAATATGCTTTTCCAGTGTTAATGCAACACAGCCATGATATATCTTGAGACCTGACAAAAATCCAAGTAATAAGTAGTTACCAAGGAACTTTCTCTATGCAATAATTTAGTTCTGTGAAAGACCATTTTCCTGAGCACTCAGTACAGTACTTGTACATTTGCAAATCACCAGGGTGCCAAAAGAAAATCTAATAATACTTAAGAAGACAGAAATAAAACCTGAGTCAAGTGGTGAAAGGCTATTAGAGCAATACTAGGCACGTGGACAAATCACTGCATCCTTCGGTTACCAAGCAGTTTCATCTTCCAAAATATTTTGAACTTCTTTGATACTGCATGTGTATCTCTTAAACAGCTTTTACAGCTCAGCTAAAAAAGCCACCACTGTGAGAAAATGCTTCACCTGGTGAAAGTACTTTAAGGAATGTAGACCCTGATCTACAACCGTTTTCTCACACAAATAATCTTCATAGCTTTGATTATAACATGAGTAGGATTATTTATATAAGAGAGAAGCAAGGTAGGTATAGGAACTTAAGAATTGCACTAGCATAGTAAAGCATTGTAAAATGACAATAAAAATGGCATTTAAGCTCTCTCAAGTTATGTTTATTCTGTAGTGCAGAAAAGGGACAGTAAATTGAAAAAGTAGCTTTTACAGAGCTGCAGCCAGCAACTAGCGAGACCTTGTAAGAAGAGATCCCAGGTCTAAGCTGAATGAACAACCCTGTCAAAAAGAAGGTACTGGAGGTTAGCAGAGTCCACATAGAATGCCAAAGGTACTGTCCACAAACTAAAAACATCTGAGACGTCAGGAAGTACAAAGATAAAGTTTGAGCTGCCAAGAACCCAACTGAGTTATATCTTGCAAAGAATATGAAAACTAATAGTAAAAGGCTTTTTGGTTGTATAAATAAAGACCAGGAAAAATGTGCCACTGTGGAGGAAGGATGGAGTAGAGATTAAAGACAACACAAGAAAAGGCCCTGAATAAGTATTTTGACACAGTTTACAATAAGAACTTTTAAGTTGATTTTAGAGACAAAGATGGGGTGAATAATGAGAATGTGGGTATGCAAATAGAAACTACCACAGCTAACACAAAAGCTCGACTCAAGAAGTTAAACGCATCAAGCTTGAAGTCTGGCTAATCAGTATCTCTGACTTCTAAAAGTTTCTGACACATGTAATGCTGGTCCACTAACAAATATTTTTAATAGCACCAGCAAGTTGGGAGTGAAACTGAAAAATAGTAAATATGGTTTCTTTCCTTAAAAAAAAAGTGAAGAAAAATAAGAAGAGAAGGCAGTTGGGAAATTACAAGCTATTTCATTTGACCTCATTAGTACGAAAGGCCTTAAAATAATACATTTTGAGGGAGACAATATGTAAAGACACAGAGATAAATGGGATAAAATGCAACAGCAATTTACCAAAGGGACACAATACAAACTATCCATATAGTTTTCTTAGATGAGGTAAGTGATTTTCTGTACAATTGAAGTGTAATAGATCTCATCTTTCAGGACTTTAGGAATGCATTTGACATCCTGTTATACATTATTAAGGAATCTGAGGACTAAGGAGAAGACTTTTTTGGTGGTTAAAAAATGGCTAAAGGAGAAGTAGTAACAGGTAAGTGCCATAAAGAAAGGATGCATCAAGTCAATCAAGATTAGCAGTGAGAGTCTTCAGGATCCATCCTGGGGCTTCTGCTGTCATTTCATAGCTCTTGATCACTGTGACCCAGGTAGCAGAGTATCTGGGCACTCTTGTAGTGTCAATACAGAAGAGTAGTGAAAGTATACAAATAGAGCAGCTTGAAGATGGGAACCATAGAAAGGGAGTAAACAGCAAGGTCATGTGCAGAAAATCCAAATGTAACCTGGGAGATGACCAGGTAGAGACAAATGAGAGCTGTAGTTGTCAATGAGAGGATGACTGAATGGGTAACATGATGAAAAGGCAAGTGAGACTGTAGAACATGAGGATGGAGATTTTCAGTAGAACCTGGGAGACATCTGTGATCATGTCCAAAGTACCTCACCTGAAATCCTATACACATTCAAGAAAGATGAACTCAAATGGGGAAAAGTGCAGACAATAGCTTCTAAACTGAGTGAAGGAATGGAGATCCTCCGTCCAAAGACACTAGCAGAGCTAAGCTGTTTAGCCTAGAAATAAAAGAGGTAAGTAAGGATATAACTGCAGCCTAGAAATGCCTTGAGGAAGACAGCTCCAGGTGGGAGAAATGTTATTTAACTTAAAGAGCAATAGCATGGGGGGGAAAAAAAAGGCAGTATACATACCACACGTTCATTTAGGCTGTAAAGAAGGGACCTAGCAATAAGCCTATGAGTTTCTCAAATAGTCTCCCAGATAGAAGAGTTAGGGCAAAATTACAGCCGTCAAGTTGGAGCCTGAGATACAGCTGGAAGTATCACATGCTGTAACACCCTTTACAATTGCCCAGACCCATTGCTTATGTTCACTGGTCACAGAATGACCATTAGCTCTTCCATGAACAGTGCGGTGGTGGTAGTTTTACTGCTTTCATGTTACTGGTGTCATTTTAGGGGACATATTCAACAACATCTACCATTCTATTTTTCACATACAGTCTTCATTACAAAATCCATGTAAAAGTAATTGCACAGATAAAGGCTTTTGCGATAACGCAGGCTACTTGCAAGTGAAAATAAATAAATAGAAGAATGTAGGGCCCAAGATTATTTGAATAGCTAGGAATCACACAAATACAATCAACAGGAGCTTTAATTAAGGATAATTATGGTTTTTGTGAAATAGTGCACGGCAAACTATGAAATTGTTTTAAAATTGTTATTAGCTTCTCAGACGGAGTTTGTCAGATGGGTTTTAAGTGCTCTAAAGCTGAGAAATTTAACAGAAGTAGTATGTTGCTGTATTTTCAGAACTTGTGGGGAGATGCATCTTTCCTGAAGACAGTGAAGATTTGGCACTTTGTATGAGCAGAGGATCTGGCCCAAACATTCCTGTTTGCAGATGATGACTTTACTGTATTATTCACTTTGTCTTGGCACAGCCAATCAACAGAGGAAGTGCGGCAGAAATAACAAAGCCTTTTCTCTATTTGCTGCTAACATTTTTAGCACATTTAAGGAGAAATCTGAAGAACCACAGTAATTTCTGCACCTCAGAAAATGTGTTGAGCAGAGAGAAAAGGACAGAGAGGACACCAGTACTTGCAAAATACAAAAAAAAAAAAAATCCCAGGAAAATGTCTCCAAAAAGGTAATGTGAAAAAATAACTCTTAAAATACATTTTAAGGAAGTATTTGAAACAACCTTTCCAAGATATAGTGCCTATTTATACCCATTAAGTTTACACCTATTTGAACACAAATCAGTGGATTTATACCAGGGATGAATCTAATCCATGTTGTGTATTTAAAATAATAGGTTCAAGGGATTAGCCAAGCCAACAGCAGTTTTATCAGATAGAATTCCTTTGTATCCATCCTCACATTATCAGAAACGCAGCTATCTCCTAATTAGCACATCTCCAACTTTAACCTTTTGTCTTGACTGCAGTCTCTTAGATTAGTGGTGATGTTCAGCCTCCTCAAAACTTCTTTCATAAATTGACTATTTCCATGGTAACAGCTGCTACTTTCATTCTACAAGTATCAAAAAAATTTGATTTCCTTTATATCAGTGGGCCAGGCTGGGTGTGCAACTTCGGTCTGTGTCAATGCTCTTTCCAGACAAAACTGTTTATTCCAGAAGAAGAGGAAACAGGTGCAAGCACAATTCAGGAGGCAGTTGTTGGCTGATCCATGAAGCGGGATTGGCAACAGTCCGAAAGGGAGCTGTCAGACGACCCACCTGCAATGCCAGTATGTTCTGCAGCTGCAAGAGGGAAGGACAAGCACATTCAACACCAGCCACCAAACTTAAATCAATATTTTCTGTGGGGTTTTTTTGTTTGGTTTTCGGGGTTTTTTTCCTTTTTGCTTCTTTCTTTGATGGCTCCACAAACAGTAGCAATACATCAGCTTAATACCCCCACAAAGAATAGTTAAGAAACACTTAATGTAAATCAAGGTTCTCATTCAAAGAGCATTGAACTTAAGCCAAAAAGAACATCAATTCATGGCTGAGAAGCTGACACAGCTTTAATGATCAATGTCTTCATCTTCAACACTCATACCAGTCTATAACCAAAGTCCTAATCTCAGCTGAAGTCAGTTCCCAAAGTAGCATCAGCTTCAGTGGGACCAGCAAACATTCACAACAAAGGTACTTTGTCTCCTGCCAGTCATGGGAAATTTTTCTGGAGGTTTATCAAACTGGAGGCTTTTTCCAGAAAACCCATCTGCTCCATATGAACTCACTCTGACACCTTTACCTTCTTTGAAACTGAAGGTTTCCAAGTCAATCTGTTAAGATGAGAATGGATAAAGTGAGATTCACATCTACTTCTCCAGCAATCCACTGAAATAATTGAGTTTCCCTTAGTCACAAATGTAAGATTGTGTCAGCAAATAGAGCTGCAATTTTCCAAAGTTACTATTGCATGTTCAGTTTCTTAAATTGGTCTTTAAAATATATTTTTAATTTTTTAAAGAAATTTTTAGCATTCATGTAAAGGACTGGTAGACAGTAAAGAGACTGAAAAATTAAACACAACTCCCGCAGCCTTTTTTTATTTCCTCCTTAATTCCTCATTAACCCTTTCAGCACTAGACCAGGTGATTGCTACCTTTCCTTACATACTTTTAATTCCAGGTATACCAATACCTGTTGTTAATTAGACACTTGGAAAACTTGAACTCAGTTTGGATTTGGGCCTACTGTTTTAAACCAAAATTACCAAGTGTTCAAGGACAGAAAAAGAATGGATCTGCTTTTCTGAAAGTGAACAGTCAATGGTTGCAGTTGTGCAATCTACATAAACTCTTTCTCTGCCTATTCCAACAGATGTTAAGATTGTTTAGAAATGGACTCATTTCTGACCCTCATATCTGAGCATTTATCATGCTTCTACATCTGCAGATTCTGTTATCATCATAAGGTACCAAACCCAATACCAACAGTAAAGCCCACAGCTTCTCCCACTGTAGACGAAAAGGAAAACACCATTAGTTAGAAATGAATAGCAGGCTGTAAACATACTGCAAGCGCTAAGCTAGTATATTTACATTAGTATCACAGAACCTGAATGCCATTCAGATTCAAAACTTAATTCTGTCACTGGATCATAATCCATAAAGGGCCAAATTAAAACTCTCAGTTCCGGGTTCACATTGGGAAAGTCTGAGTTTTAGTTTGAGCTCAGAATCCTAAGATCATGTTTATTTTCACTTCAGCTCACAAAAAATTGTTGAATAATCCTGAACTGCTCATCCAGGAAAGATTCCAAAGGCTTGCCAAGTTCCAGACAATAGTCCATGGAAAAAAACAAGTGCACAGATCTGCTGGCAGGAGATGCCTCTATCCACGCTCATCTTGTTGCATGTGTTCCTAGGGTGGTTCCCAAAAACGGAACACCATTGGGAAAGGAAGGATAAGGGAGTTAATTTAACCATAGCTGTGAATGCCATGAATACACCTCAGATTTAATGCAAAGGAACACCAAAGAAATTACTGCAGATTAATGAAAAAGAGGAAATAGTTGGCAGGAAGGGTTGCCTGCATGGCTGGCAACATCACAGCAACAAAAGCATTTTACAGGACAACTCATAGATTCTGCACTGTAGACATTAGCCATCTCAGTAGTAGTAGTCTATATTCTGATGCCACGGCCCAGTTTTGAAATCGTACTACAAGCACCAGGATTGTTAAGGAATTACTTTGATACCCCACATTATTAGCCTGCACCCTTGTTTGGTGCCTTCCTGTGCAGTCTGAGCCAACTTCCACCTGGGAGAGGGGTGTGACTCTATCTGCACTGGCTCCTGGAGTCAGGAGAGGCACAGGAGGCAAACAGTGCTCATTTTCCACTTTCTTCAAGGACTGTTCTTTCTCCTCAATAAAACATGACAGCAGAGCAGAGTTGCTGTACCTGTATGTTTTACAAGGATCTGTGGATTGTAGAAAGTTCAAGAACTGGATGGTGCCAAGGTGGAAAGTCCCATACTGCAGAAGGCTAGAGAGGAGGGGATCCCACTTCTGATGCCTCCCAAATTAAATCCTTGAAGGGTAAGTCCTGGCTTCTCCCCCACCACCCCTGCAACAACATCAGCTCAGATCTTTTTTATTGTATCAGTAATATGGGAGATTCAAATGGTGTTGCTTTGTCTTCACACTGCTTGTAAGTGTCTCCAACTTCTGGCAAGCAGTGCATCACAGATCCTTCCTACCTCATGCCAGGGAGACATAAACAGCATCCCTGCAACACTGTCTGAGTTTTGAGCTTTTCTGCACACTTTTACCATATATTAATGGAACTCGGCCCACATCAATTGGTGTGCTATTTGCTGTCAGAGCAGATGGTAAGATAGGCCTGAAAAAACTATTTGGTACTTTTTTATCATGTGAAGGAAATGTAAGATGTCTTGGGCTGCAACAAAAGTTAAAGCAAGCTTTTATGATCAGTGGAGTCTGAGGAACAATTATCCAGCTCCAGTGGATGCATACCTTACATCTAGCTCTATCTGATTCCCTCCTCTGTGGTTTAGTTTGCCTCTTGGGCATGTCATGTGCTGGGTGTTCATAGGCTGCCCATATGCTAGTTCAACCTGCTCCAGGCAGGTGCTCAGAGAGCAGTATTGTGAAGCAGTTCAAGATACCAAAACCAGGAGAAAACTCATAAGGTACTCATGATAAAGAGGTAACATTTGTTTCTATATTCTGTGCATTATCTTGGAGGGATGCTAGCACAATAATGCCCTCTGTGGAAAACTATTGCTCAGTGCTAACCTTCCAGTGGTGGCCACCATAAATATTCAAACAGAGATATAAATAGTACTGCACCATAAAAAGTAACAACAGCAACAGAGGTCTGTGTGAGGATCAGACCTCAAAACGTGACACTGCAGAAGAGACGCTGCACAGGAGCTATTCAGGCAGAAGGCTTTGTATTTGGAAAAGAAGGAAGAATAGTTTGCCAGTTGGCATTCCAGCAGCTAGTTGCAGGCCAACATTTTCAAAGTTGCACTTTATACCCCTAATTTCACAAAGGTCACACTAGCAAACTGGTGAGGCTTAACAGACCAAAGATGCATTTGGCTCTTATTCCAAGGCCCTTTCCCTGATTTTAATATGATGACAATGGAACAAACATCTCAATAGCTGCACAGAAAGGCCAATGCACAAATGTGCTATACTCAACATATGGAAGAAGTTTGAAGCCTTTCAAACCACTTATGTTTTCATGAGAAAGCTGTGGATATCAACAGCAGAACAAAAAGCCTAAAACAGGAGGAAGAAGCCTATATCCTGCCATGTTAATTTGTATTGTTAGAGAGGAAAGTAAACAGCAATGTTAGCTATGCCAAGGATTTTCAAAAGTTGTATTTATTTTGGGTTTCCTTTCAAATATAATGTTTTAATGAATATGCGGCATGCTGGGTCTGTGGCACTGGTAGTGTGTCCATCACCATGGTACCTGAGCACTCAAGCAAATGATTAACCAGCAGAGCAAAGGAAACAGAAGCAGAGAGCCAACAGGCACTGTGACAAGCTCTTCATAGACCTGCCAGTACATCTCTATCTGGGCCTTTACTCCTTCAGGCTTTCCACTGTCCTATCTTTCACCCATGCTTTTATGATAACCAGATATTTTTTTTTCCAGACAGTGCTAAGGGATGCAGAGATCTCAGACTGGCTTAGGAGGAAGGGTGAGATTAATAAAAAAAAAACAAAACACAAGTATTTTCATCAGAAAAACATTGCTTAAGGACAGTAAGGACGTTGCAGTAAAGAAAAAAGTAATTTTCATTTGCACAAACTAAGCCCGATTATAAATTGACAAACTTCATTATGCCTGCCATGCCATCAGCCTGGCCACTTTAAAATGACTTTTCTAAAGAGGGAAAGCAAGTCTTTTCCTCGCTGAGGGCCAACGTGACCTTTCAGCAGACCGATGCAGACCATACATGAGCACTACTGTTAGCGTTATCTAATAATAATGAAAAGAATACATAAAAATATATGGCTATGGGTCTCCTGGAAAAAGTGTGGTGATTGCATCAGCCCCTCCCCACGCTTAGAATAAGTAGCAAGTTAACAACTCTGATGTTGATGTTTGTTTAACATATGTGCATATAACTACTTTGAGCTTTTTCTGACTTAGGATGCTTAAGCAGAGACCTCTGGGGTTTTATAAAAAAATGTTCCATTGAATCATCTACCCCTTGCTGTTTTGTTGTCTGTACAAAATCTCTGAGGAGCACAGGAAAGCAGAGGGCCTTGCATGCAAGCCAACTTCAGAAAGGCTAGCTCCTTTCAGTATTGGGGAATTATGCAGCTGTAATAAAAACCTCACTGAAGAAGTTTCCTGTTTTCCATCACTAGTCAGGACAATAATACTGCAGTCTAATTAAATTACTGTCATGTAGAGTTTTTCCTCTTTACTGTAGCTGCATCAGACTGATGAAGTAGTTACATCCTCTCCATTCCAGTTTTTCCTTTAAAAGAGGAACAAGTTTTAGGGGCAGTGCCACATTACCAGCAAAGAAGACTCAAGTGCTTGCTTCCCAGTGTACATAAAATATGCTGTGCTACCACCGTGCCTCAGCAGCAGTTTTGAAGCAGATAAGGAGCACTGCACCTCCCACCATATTCAACTGTGAAACTCTGGCTTGAAGTTCACTCCAAGCATCAGTCTGATTCTCTGTTACCTCTCTTGTGTCTAAATTATATCCATCACTGTCATCTTTAAAGATTCAGATCTTCTGTGCATTTTATCAGGCTTTATAATCAAAGCTAAGGGAAGATATGTTTGTTCAGATGTTGTCAACGGCTTTGAAGATCTCAGTCCCAGCAAGGGTGATGAATTAAGGATGTCAGCTGGGCAAGCAGCTTAATTCTGAATTAATTTAGCCAAAATTGATTACTGAAAAACTGATATGAATCTTTCAAGTTCATATTATTTCACATACTTTAGCAGTAAATATTCCACTCCTTCTTGCCATCTGACTTATCAAGCATAAATCTGGAAGAATCAGCAATGATGGCAGGTTCTCAGACATGAGACCAACTTTGGATACTATATACAGGTGTGAGAAGCCACTTTTTGATTGCAGCAGGGAGTACAGCCCTCAAACAGTTTAGCCCTCAGCTGACTAAATTTCTGCATAATAGCAATTCTGTTAAGCAGCCTGAACATGATAGCCGAAGCATTTACGACAAAACCAAGAAACACAAAACCCAGAAACCAACAGCTGCAAAGTACTATTCCATGACAGTTACTTAGTGGAAGTACCAGGCTTTCATTCTCTCTGGTTCATTTTCAAATGAATTCAAATAATAACTCGGGGGGGGGGAAGAAAATTAGCTGAAAATAGTCATGTTTTTTTTCCTCTCTCAGGTGATTTGGAGTCAGGAAGAATCCAAAATAGCAGCATGAGTGTTGAAAATTACAGGTTAAGTTTGGAAACCCAGTCATCTAGTCCAATCTCATGCTCAAACCAGTGCCGCCTTAGAACAGGTCACTCAGAATTAAGAGGGAAAGAAAATAATTTAAAGCAAAAAGAAATAAAAAATGAAGATTTCCCCTATCCCCTTTTTGCACCAGAAGGAAAAAAAAAAAGCAAGAGATCTTTTCCCGAAACATATAGATCTTCTGTGTTGTTCATAAGTAAATATGACCAATATGGAAAATATCTACAGCTGCCTCCCTTGGTTGATCTAGTTCCCTTTCTGTCTTCATGCAGGTAACATTTAGGACAGCATGTGGCAAACTCCAACTCAGCTGCCAGCACTGCTCTGCCACACTCCAGGCCAGAAAAGGCTAGGAATGTTACACATTCAGCTCCAGAGACAGAGAAAATGCTCTGTATCATTCATTAGCAGTCCCCTCCAAGTTAATTAAGGAATGGAGCCAATAGCTGCTGAAGAGGGTTCCACCCCATATTTCAGCTGAGAAAGCAAGGCCTCTAGGGCAGGGGCTGGACTACACAGAAAGAACAATAGGGTGGGGGAACCTTAGGAGATCTGAGTGAAACCTAGATGACTCATCAGAGAGTAAAATGTTCCTATTTTGGCAACAGGCTGAAATAGCAGCCCTGGGTTGTGCTGCAGCACAGCAGTAAGTGACCCTGTGTGCTTGGGACAAACTCCTGTGCATATTGATATTCCTGACAGTAGGGGCTATTTCACATCTCATTAAGCAAAGAGCTTTACATGACAATTAACACATTTATTAGCAGCGTCTTTTTCACAGGTGGAACTTCAGCTTGAGATTTCAACATTTTTAGACAACTGTTTTGTGAGTGAAAATGAAGGAATAGTTTCTTATGACTCAAGGCGACAAAGACTCATATTCGGAACTGGCAAAGGAGTACATTTGTCTAAGTACTGAAGGACACTGCAACCAGACGATGGCCTTTCCAATAATTTCTATGCAAGGAGGGCCTCCTTGTATGTCTGCAGCCTGCCATTCAAAGCCTAGCCCTTAGCGTGGGCAAGATGCCAGGCTGGCCACTTCATAAGCTGACCATAAAAAGGCCTAATGTACCACAAAGTCACAGAGAAGCAAAGCAAAGCCTGGACTTGAACAAGCAGTAGCTCCCATTTCTCAGCCCCAGCCGCTGGCCTGTGTGGTTCCCCACTACAAAAATCCCTTTGATTATATCTGTAGAGATATGACGCGTGAGAAAACTCTTCAGCAAACGCCAACAAGCAATCATGCTAATTTCACTGAAAATAGGTATCAGCTATAAGAGCATGTTTATTGCCCTAGAGCTTCACATTTTAGATGAAGAACTAGTAATTTCTGCTAGAGAGCACTTTAAAGAAGAGTTAGTACATGAGTATGTATTTCCTTAAACTGCAGGTATGTTTCTCTCTGAGGTTTTTGTTCAATACCAACTTTAATTTCTGTTCTCTTTTGAGAGAATGGATTTGCAAGTATACAAGAAGATCTAGAGCACTGGAAATGGAATGAAAAGAAGAAAAAAATGGAGACTGGAACTGGAACTTGTAGTTTTCAAGATAAGGGGGATTCTGATATTCATCGAGTCCCTTCCCTGTCAGATGGATGTTGCCAACCCATGAAAAACGGTGACATGCTTTATATATGTTATCTTTCACTTCCCTCAGGTACATACTGCAAGGAAGCTGTGTTCTAAACAATGTCTAAACAAACAATCATCATATTAATCTTTTACATATTCTGGCACTCGAAGCACAGAAAAATCATTGTGCCGTAGCCTTACCTGTCATACCACTTACACAATAAATCCAGGTTCAGGAGGAACACCAGATAACTTTTCATTTAATGAGCTTTTCAAAGCTGATGATATTTTTTAGAATATGATTTATTCCTTCCTTTTATTTATCAGCCTGCCTTGTTTCAGATGGGTACTGTCTGACTGACCTCTAGATACCCTTGCACTTGCTCTGTGATATCCCCAGAATGTCAATGCTTCAATTCTTCATCTCTCATTTCCCAAACGTTTCTTATTGGTCACTTCTGGTACCAGTGGCAGTTGAAGTGGAAGTTTATCCTCTGATAATCTGTACTGCTTTAATGGCTCCCAGCATCCTGAGGATATTTTCCAAGTGTTATGGTGACACCAGCTGAGATTTTGGCAATAGAAAAGTGTTTTCATATGCTTATTTCCTAACTTGGTCTCTTGCTTTTTTCTGCTTTCCCAACCCTCTGTCAACCCCTTTATTTCTGTGGCTTAACTCCTTTTGTTATTGCTATATTCTTTGTCATCACTCCTCAGTATATTTCTGATAATAAAGCCTTTGAAGAATCTGAGGGCATACCCACCATGTATCCAAAATCTCTTAATAAATTTCTCCAAACCTCCAACTCACATTTGTCCAAAAGCTTAGCAAAAATCTCCTCTAAAAGGAACAATAGTCACATCTTCTTTATGTATTTCTCTGTGAACTAGAGTATAGTCTGAACTATAGCACATAAACCTTGTAAAATGATAAGCATGTTTCAAACAATTCTAATATAAAATATTACGCATAAAACAAGTCACCAGTTTCAGCATGTCTCCAAAATAACGTATGCTTAGAAATGCTTATCCTTGTAGCAGCACTACCCTTTTTTCCCAAGATAAAATTAGTCGTGCACCAGCATGCCAGAAAAAGCAAAATACTCATATAATTTCAATCATTCACTCAGTTTGCTCATGACTTTTATACAGCTGACTGAACACCTATTATCTCACCTGAAAGAGAAGCTGTGAGTTTGCTCACCTCAGTCACCTGCAGGATCTTTGAAATGCCTCCTCTTCTGTTCCTTCCAAAGAGTGCCTTCCCGCATCTCCCAGTCCATTCTCGAGACCACTGAACATGCAGTCATCAATAAGTTCTGGCTAAGTTATCCTACGTAACTCCGAAGAAAAAAGGAGAGACTTGCAGATGCTGCAGAATGTCTTCTTTGCTCTTTTTGAAAATTTTGTTTTCTTGGTGGTCTGTCACAGTCAGGTTTCCAGTAGTAAACTGAACAACCTATCCTCCTGGCTCTTCTCTTCTTCTTTTTCTTTTCTGTAAACACATAATCAGTGCTTCAAATCCTTTAGGTATCACAAACTGTATTTCTCTATTGCCCTCTACTGACTAATAGCTAACACCGCCTTGCTGGAGAATCGGCAAGCAACAGATACACAGTACGCTTTCCTCCACTGCCCTCCCTCAAATCAATAATGATACGCGATGACCAAAAGTCAAGACAAATCATTCCATTTTTTCCTTTGTTACAAAACACCAGGCAAAATGTACAGCTTTTTGGTCAGCCATGGTAGCTACAAAACACTAAACAACAGAAGCAGGAAGCAGTTAATAACACGGGTCTGCTAATGTGGGGTTTTTTTGGTGAACAAAAGCCAGGAAAAAGTAGAGACGAATGCATTCTGCCTTGAAATGCGGGTGAATTCACCCCACTGATGCCATAAATACTGTACCAGGGAGCTGAGGTTTAGCCGATTTTAAGGGTCAGGTCCTGCCAGCACTGGATGCACAGAAATACTGAGTTTTGATGGCAGTTCTGCAGAAAGGGACTCGTAGAGAGACATGAATTGGAGGCCATGGTTTCTTGGTCATTTTCCCTTTGTCTGTAGAGTTGTATTTGTTTAGCACATTCAGCACCACACCTAAGATGAGAAACATAGGTACCAGGACAGGTACTGGGACAAGACACACGATATGCTGTATATGAAAGGCACTGGGCAGTGCTGTTTGCACTGCTTTTCGGATAGTTATGATAATAATGCAAAGAGAAACTGGCAAACTAACATAAAAAAGGGAATGGCCCAGCCTAGTTTCAGGAGCAGGAGAAAAAAAAATTATAAGCATTTCAGACAGGCTGGAAGACACTAAGGGGAAAAAAAACAGGGATAAGGAGAATGTAAGAGCAGGGTGGGGGGAAGGGAAAAAAAAATTAATCCTTTGTACTGTAATAGTCACAGCTTCATTAGTACAGTACAGTGCTTGTTAACCAAGTCACTCAGGCACTTGTTCTCACCAAAAAAAAAAAGTTATCTCGAGGCGCCGATGCAGGTGGCCCACCTGCACCACTCCAGGGGCAGGGAGGAGTCAGGTCCCAGCTCCAGCCAACAGACAACTCCCCAGCACATTTTCCTTTTGCTAGGCAGAGGCTGGGGGAGAACATGGCACTATCTCGCCTCACCATTCCTCCTCTGCAACCGAGTCCCCTAGGGGCAAACAGACTCCCATGGTTAAAAATCACACAAACAGGCCCATGTCCCAAAAACCTGTTGAAATTATTTTTGCTTACCTGTGTTCAAAAAATACTTTCATTTTTTCCCAACACTATTAATAAATGGGAATATTTCATTCGCCAAAAATCTGTTGACTGATTAACGCCAGCTGTGTTTTAAATAGATGTTACGTGACATCCCTGCTCTTCCACTCAGAAAGGTAGAGTTCACACAAAAACTATCAACAAAGCCAGCAACTTGGCAACAAAAAAATCTAATGTTGAAAGGTCCATTGAAAAATGTGTTTTTAATTAAAAAATAAAGTCGGCAGAGGTCCTAATTGTAGCTATTGTGAACATTTCATTAACAAGCCCAGATTTATTGCCTGCACTGTAAAGCTCTCCTATTAAAGGAAGCCCAGAAATTCAATTCTTCCCATGCTTTTCTCCTTCTAAAGCCCTCGGCTACTCCACGTTAGAAAATAACAAATAATTATATTTATTCAAATTCCTTGACAGAATATTGAAGCCTGCTCAGATGAATACCTCTCCTAAATTAACACCATTACCAACAGATCAAAGAGGAAGAATGTCTAGCAAATGAATGGGGCCGAGGGAATTAATAAAACACACATCAAACGTTGAAAAGCTGAGGGTTTTTTTTCTTTATAATAGGAGCACATTTGCAGAGTGATAAAGCAAAGTATGTAGTTGCCAAAATTCATAAAAAGGCATCTAAATAGAGCGGGAGATAGCTGATGTTCAGCACTTTTGAACGTCAAGTGGCTTTCTGGAGCTGCTGGCTGAAATTATCCACGTGACGACTCTTGGCAGAGAAATCTTTTCCTTTTTTTTCCCCTAAGGTAAAAGTTTTCTCTCCCACAAAAAAGAAACTTTTAACATCGCGGAAGACACAAGCGGCTCCTGAGCACGGACATCCCTTTCTGCCGCTTCTTAACGTACAGCAAGGCGCAGGGGGCGGGCGCCTACCCCGCCAGCGCCCCCGTCCCCTCAGCCCACGATGGCGCCCCGCCGCCCTTGCGCCGTCCCTCACAGCGGCCCCGCCAACGGCCGCGCGCAGCCGTTGGTGCCGCCCCAACGGCCGGCGGCGGCGCGAGCCCTAGCGGATCCCCGGCCCGCGGCGCCCCGGGGGAGGCGGCGGCAGCGGCACGCACGCCGGTCACGGCAGGCCGCCGCCGGCCGGGCACGGAACCTTCGACAACGCAGCCGCCCCGCTGCCGCAGCCCACCCCGGCGGCGAGGGGCCGGCGCGGAGCGGCCAGGGGTGAAACAAGGGCTGCTCCACCGGCTGCCTCTCCGCTCGCCCCGCGGCAAGCACCGCGCCGCGCCCCTTCCCCCTCACCCAGCCGAACGGCCCGGGGGAAGGCGCCGCGTAGGGCTGCGTGGGGCACCGCAGGCCCGTCCGAGCCCGGAACGAAGGTGCTGCGGCCGCGGGTACCCGCCGGGCCTCGGCGAAACGCTGCACACACCCCCCCTTCCCCTCCCCTCCCCGCCCCGCCCCGCCCCCGGCCGCCGGACCTGGCTGGGGCGGCTTCCGGCGGGGCGGCTGTTCAGCGCCATGGGGCGGCAGCGGCGGTTCCTGCAGGTGGCGGCGGAGGGGCTGCTGGGCGCCTGTCCGGGGCAGGCGCGGTTCCTGCTGTAAGTGGGACGCGGCGGCCCTTAGGGCGCGGCGGGGGCGGGGGGGGGGGCGCGGGAAGGGAAGCGGCGAGGGACGGCGCGCGCTAGCTGGAGGGGGAGGGGGTGGGAAGAGAGCTGGCTGGTGACGCACGTGGGTGGCCCCGCCCCCTGTCCTCGCGCCTGCCGTGGCGCGCCACCGCGTGGACGTGCTGTGCCGGTGACGTGCTGTGATGTGACGCTGTGCTCTTCTCCCGCGCAGGTGGACGCTTCGCAACTCCCCAGGCGAGTGAGGGGTCCCGGCCGCAGACGGTGGTGCCGGGGCCGGTGCCCTGCAGCAGGAGGCTGCATTGGAGGAGAGGGGCTCCCGCTCTCCCCGCCGGGGGCCCCGTGAGCCCGGTGCAGCCCAGCGGGGGCTCCTGCAGTGGGACAGTGGCGCATAGGGGTGGCCTGGGCAGCTGAAGGGCAGAAACGTGGCCCTAAGAGTGGGGGCAGTCTTCCCCTTTTTCTCCGTTTTGCCCTGAGCTGCCCCCACAAAACCGTGCCAGGGTGCGCTTCGGGGCTGCTGGCAGAAATGGCATGCATGCTGGGCAGCAGGCTCCAGGTGTTTCCTCAGGGATTTAGAGAGACGCTCGAGTCCAGCTCTGGCAGCAGGAAGTAATAAGGCAGATGCGGGAGCATGTCTCTCATTATTAGGTCTGAAATTGATCTTAAAACATTTCTTTCCCCCAGGCTGAGATGCTGGCATCTTCTTGCACTTAAAATAGGCAGAGAGCTTTACAAGGCTTTGGTGTCACTGATCTGGAAAAGAGTATGTCTGCATGGAGCTCCTTGCAGAACTGTGAGCCTCTGTCGTTAAAGATTTTTAGGAAGGAATTGCATTTTTTCCAGCACAATTTACTGTTACATATTGTGTAAACTTAGGCTGTGCGTAAACTTAGCATGAATTGTGCTTAGCTGAGCACATACTGGTGCACATACTGGTGCTCTGCTTCCTCTTGTGTTCTAGTTGTATCTGAAACATACAATAAAACATATCTACCTAGATAATGTTAAAATAAAATTTTAATGTTTGCCTATAAAACATAATTATTTCAAGTTTTACTCTTTTGTCTTTATTAATCTGTAGATAATGAACATGGATTAGAAAGGATATGTCCTTACTGCTTCCAGTTCCTGGTTCCTGATAGCCACCGGGTGCGTCTCAAACCAAAGATGAAAGTGACTCCACAGATAGAGAAAATTCTTAAACGAGAGGCGAAGAACCATAAACTTAACATGAAACAGACAAAGCTTTTGAAAAAGTACAGGGAGTCAAGAAGTGTTCTGGTAAGGATATTTGCTTGGTTGAGTGGCATGAAAAAGAAGGTATGGAAATCTTTCTCTTAGAAGTGGAGCTCGCACCTACACATTTCTTTTTTCATGAGTGTAACTCTTCCTTTCTTTTGGGATAACTTCTGTTCACAATCCAAATTTCTAAAATCTATCCTCCGCAAGAGAGATCATGAGCACAATAACAAGAACAGTAAGCTTCCCCCCCCCAAAAAGAACCCAGCCTCACGTGTCAGAGAAGCTACACGAACAGCTCTGCCCTCCCTGTGATCTCTTTAGCAGCACTCTGGGTAGACTCCGCAGATGTCTAAGATCTTGCTGAAAATTAAGTAATTTCTTCCTGCCAGGAAGCTTTGGCATTTCCACTGTCAGCTACTGTATCATTTGCATAGCTTTTCAAAAATGGCAGGAGTGGCAGATCTTTGCCTGTTCCTTGTTGCCTGTGAATGTGGTAGAACTAGGACCAGGCAACTCTAGTAGATGCAGAACCTTAATACAGCCATGTAGATCCTAAAATCCATTAGAATCCTTAGAAATCCATTCCATTGCTAAGGATACCCCAAAACATACCTAAGAAGAAAAACATGCCGTTGACTGAAGTCACGCTAGTTTTGCCAGTATGCATAGCTTGATGTTTTACTGCCTTTGTTTCAGCTGTGAAGAAGGGCTTGAGTGACTGATGATGGTCAGTTTTTTCATTTTATCAGTTGTCTAAAAATATATTTACAACTTACAAGCTTTACTTCATTTATCTCAGTAGACCATCATGGCTTTATTGTTACCTTCTGTACAAATCAAATTTTTTACATTTGTCTGAATATGAATGTTTGTAGGAAGTCTTTCAAAACTAAACCACATAGGTATTTAAACAAGTTAACATTGCTTTTGGGGCTTCAGTTCTTTTTCCCAAAATTACGCAGGAATACAAGATTTCAGCACTATTTTTTATAGTAAATACTATTATTTGAAGACTAATAGTATACATTTAATCTAGTGTTGGCAAGGCATACGCTACTATTAAAACAGGTTATGTGAATGGATGTTTTAATAAATGAGACAGCACCCTGTTGTGCCCAGCAGTTGCTGGCACACTTGGCATTTTCTCAGATGAGAGTCTGCTGGTTTGGGGCGTAAAATTTGCAAAACCAAGAATTATTAAAGAGGCAATAATACAAATTAAACTGAGGAAATATGACAGAGGTTCTCAGCTGTCAGGGCGAAAAAAAAAAAGGCGCTCCAGAAAGGCACCCTTGCTGTTACTCTCTCCGAATTGTAGATCATAGTTGAGCAGCAGAAAGGGCATCTGTGAAGCTGGAATCTTTGCTTTACTTTTTTGTGATCACAAACCTTTAGTGTGCATTAGGAACTGTCTCTTTAGACAGCTCATTAACAGTGTCCTACAGAATTATGATGAGTTCTTAGATTTATTCTGTAGCTGGAGAGGTTCATAGGATGCACTGTGCATTCATATGAGTAGTTTAAAATTCAGTTTTAAATAGGTCCAGTTTAAACTTTGGGTAATATTCTAATCTTGGGATGTAATTACAGTTTGCTGCACTTGTGTTCTGCTCAGTTCTGTTTGCATTTGTGCTGTGGATTATGATTTAAGTATTTCTGGTCTTAAGTATTTAAAATACTGTCAGCAACTGACGGCTTTCAAAATTAGCAATGTAGATCCCTATAATCTAATACCTGAGACTTGTGAAAATGAAAATTCGAGTGTGGTTGAAAATTAAACAGTATGACAGGTTGTGCCTCTGATACCTTTCTTAGCAAGTAGAACTGGATTTGAGAATGCTTCTGCCATGAAAAGGCATATAACGTTACGAACTATTTCAGGGCTTTTAAAATTTTTGGAGTTAACTGTATATGCAGTTCAGGGAATGGAAACTAGCGGTGCAGTTCTATGATTAATCCACTAATTCCTGCACTGTAAGGTGTTCACCTCCATTTAGATTCCGTGGAGTGCTAAATCGTCATGTAACGCTAGGGTTTTTTTCCCATCTGGATTTCGTTTAGAAGAACTAAAAATACACCAATACCTGAGCTGTATAAGTTAATGATCTTTCTCTTTTTTAGTTTGTTAGGCTGACAAAATAATGTCTAGAGACAGTCAGAACACTTAACTGAAAATGTTTCATTTTGGCATTTCTAAATGTAATTCTTTCTAAGCAATCTGAATGTAGGTAAATTTACACACTTCGAAATGAAGAATGATGTGGTATAGATGTTTTCAAAACTGCTTAGACATTTTTGTGACATTCTTTTGAGTATGTTTTTTAACCAGAAACAGCACGTAACTGTTTTTTCAGTCAGTGTAATTGTGTGCCTCAAAAAGTTGTCTGGCTGTATTACTCTCATGTCTCTTAATCAGAGTAGTTACCATGGCAGTCAGGGATATTAGGAATATCTGACAGTCTCTCTGACTGTCTGATATTATCTGTTCTGATGCATCTCTGCAAGATACTGTGCTGCTGAAAGTTCCCTGCAGCCTAGAAGTAAACAGATAGAAGAGAAAGTGCCCTTTGTTTAGAACCTCCTCCATGTTGTAGTAAGTATTTTTGCACTAGTAGAAAGCCTCTTCTTTGTTCATTAAGACTTGCTGTTATTAGTTATGGGTGACTGTTACGAGAGTTTGGTAATTTAAATATTTTATCTCAAGACTCCCTGGAAAGTGTGTAATATGACTTCACTGAGGGTAGAATATGCTAATGAATTTAGATCACACTGTATGTCATGTTTTTTAGCAAAACACAAATACCCCTTATGTATATGCAAGATACCATGTATCCAGTTCAGGTGCTGTTTCATCTTTCTTTTTTGACAGGGTTGTTTTCCATATTTCACTGTATAACGTTACATTGAGAGTTACGGGTCTCCTGAAATGAGTTGCTAGGGGACTGGAGTAATTTCTAGATAAACCCATAGGATGTGTTTGGCTTAAGAAGCCTGAATGAAAATATTAGGTGTAAAGTATATGGTGCTTTTTAATATCTCATGTTTCACTTAAGCAAATATTTAATTTGTGTCATGATATTTGGAGAATAGTTTGGATAATTCTTACAATGGCTTTATAACATAAAGGTGGAAAGACTGAAAGAATGGTTGGTATTTTCTTTTTTCTCTCCATAGCTGGTTACTTGCAACTCATGCAACAAAACAACAAGACATTATGGTAAAAGCAGGGATTTTCTGGCTGCCACGACACACAATTCTGGCACTCCAAGTACTAAATCTAGCCTGAGGACACCAGATGTAAAAATTCAGTCTGCAAGCAAAGTGACACCTGTAATCTGCAATAGGTTGGGATCTAAAGGGAACAGTCCCTCATCGCTTCCCAGGTACAAAGAGGCACTTTGCTGAGTAGAGTGTATTACGTCTTGTTGGGAAAGGGTGTCGTACTGATTTCAGATCAGTCACTTAATAAACTTTGAATTGATAACTAAGTATTTTTCTTTAGTGGTCTGATTGAGGAGATCAATTCTAACTTTCCAACCTTTAAAATCAAACATTCTAATGAAAAGCGACTATGTGCAAAGTATGCACAATTAGGTTTTTGTCATCAATGTGAAATGTCTGGCTTAAAATTTGCGTAACGAAGTTATACTTCTGACTGCTGACTTTCACATGAAAATACATTATTTATGTTCAAAATTTTTCACTCAAATTATATATATATGCACTTTCATTGTTACTTTATGTTAATTCTGATTCCTCACCTTTAAGACATTTGAGTCTTTTTTGTTTTTCAGAACACATGTATCCGGACAGGCGACAACCAGCTCTGCTTCCAAGACTCCCCGAAACTCCAAATTTCACTTTTCTAAGCTAAAACGGATGCTCAAACTAGAAGAAAAAGAGAAAAGCCAGAAGCCAGATTTGAAAACCTTCTTGACTTTACTTTAATTATACATTATTTCAAAGTAGTAAAGATGACAGCAATAAGTGTTGTTCCAGTTTTAGTAAATCAACAAAGTGAGTTCTTTAAAACTGAAGCTAACAGCATGTACCCTGTGAAAGTGTAGACCATATTTTTTAGAAGTAAGCTCTGCTTCTAAGGGGACTGATTATCTGCAAGAGGGAGATGAGAAAATAGCCAGCCTAGTATGCTTGGGAATCTTGAACACGTTTTGCAGTCTCTAATGGCCCAAGAATTAAAAGTGAGGATCTGTCCTTTGAGGACGCTGACAATACTGGATCCATCAGTGGGTCCAGCAGGACCAGCAGATAGGTTGGCAGACCTGAAAGCAGTTTGGGAGTGGGGACATTGCAGTTTGCTCCGCCTCACTCTCCCACTATTTTTAAGATAATGAGTCACAACAAAATTTGAAAGATCTTATCCCCGCGTTGCATGGTTGAGTAAAACAAAGACACTTTCACTGGCACTTTCTGCAGATGATACGATATTTTCAAGGATCTAATGTAAGTGTCTTGTAGTGTTGCTGTCTTTTGATACCTGTGGTAATTTAAGCACAGCCTTTAACACAGCCTTTACAAAGGTTCCAAAATAAATTACTTGTTAAGACAGTGCTCATACACAGAGATAAAACAGCGTATCACCAGGTTAAGTTTCTTTTTCTCAAGAATGCTGTCTGTGATTTAGACTGCAGATGATACCACTCTCAGGATAACACAGAACCTTGTAAGACTGTGCTCTAGTGCAGGATGCTCTTAATACCGACTGACAGCTCCACAGTAGACTGCTATCAGTACACCGATTTGTTACTGCTGCGGGTGTGGCACAGCCGTAAAGAGTACGGGATGCTTCCTCTCCAGTTGCTCTGGTGCTATCAAAGCGTGTCGTTTTTGTCTTGTTCAAAAACAGCTAAGGAGAGAACCTCTTTCTTAAACATATTTCAGTTTGTCAGGCTTCAGAGTTGCTTCTTTTCTGGACTTCAGCCTGGAAAACTAGGTTTGCCCTCGACAGTTGTTGGCTCATTGCACCAAAATGTTTTGATGTGAATAGGCAACTGTCAAGGTTAAAGCAGTCTCCACTGTCAGATTGTACATTTTCAATTCGGCACAAAGGTGAGAAAGGACTGAGTTTATAGCCTGCCCTACGTGTATTCTGCAAACCATGCTTCAGATTTCCCCTCTGAAAAGAGAATGAATCAGTTAAAAACATTTAAATTCTTGTTTTTAAAGGTCTGTATTTTCCTTTTTTTTTGTATTCTAATGAACAGTTTTCCTTTCAGTGTACTGAGACTCAATGAACACCGCTTAAGAAATGGGACCAGCAAATAAGTTGGCAGATTTGAAAGCGATTGGGGGTGGAGGGGAATAGTTTGTTGCAAATTCTACTTACAGTCTCAAAGACTGGCATGTAACCTTTTTATATCTCCTGTACACTTGCACAGTAACTTTAAAGGTTCACTGCAGTTTGTTTCTTATGTACGAGTAGGATCAAATTAACTGTCATTCTTTGATCAAAATACGGACCTTGGAGTTAAGCCTTTTCCAGTGTAGAACTTGGCATTAATTCACCTGTTGTTGCTGTATTTATGATCCAGTCCTCTGGAAAAATACTTCAAGCTTGTTGATGGAAAATGTGCGTTATAAAAAAGTATTTGAAAAACAAGTTTTGCAACAAATTTTTCTATTAAAAGTACACACATTAGGTACTCTGCTGCTGTGCTTCCTGTAAAGCTTATGTGAAACGAGCGTGGGCAGGTGCTGTGTTTTAAGGTGGACGAACATTAATGTGTTAGATCAAATCAAGAGCATGCTTTTGAAGCAGCTCTCCCAATTGTCCCTGTTTACTGTGCTTGTTACACAATACTCAGGGGTCTCTAGAGTCCATGAGTCACATTCCTTTTGGAAAAAACTCCAGACAATGGATGAAAGACATGATCCAGGGCACCACCAGTGTGCTGTGAATGCTAATGGGCAAGCTATCCACAGGATCACAGGGGAGCTAGTATGAAGTACGCATCTCCAAAGAGTGTATTGTGGATGGCAGGCACTGAGCTTCAGGTATGCTGCACCCCAGGTGTATTACTATTGCTGTGTGCCGTTTGTTAATGCAGACGGAATCTTGTCGTGCTCCAAACAACACCTTTTCTTTTTTGTAATTACGAGAGTTGTTGGACATGTCCAGGTGTGTTGTTACAAGGGACCTCTATTGCAAGCTATCAGACTTACTTTACTGTGGAAAAAAAGGAAAGAAAAAAAATCATTCTGTATGTGCCATTCCTTGTTTTACAAGTATACGTCACAATGCTGGGCAGAAATACTATTGATACGTTCTATCATCTGAGGTGCTTTTATGTTATTCCTAAGCCTCTTATAGTCTTTCTCTGTTACTGGACTTTCACAGAATCAGTGTGTTGAAAAACTATAATATAGAGACACACACATGTATATATGTATATACATATCTATAAGGTATATACATACCTATACAGGCATCAGATGCATATTTATATACATTTATATACGTACACACATATACACATCTGATGCACTCTTCCCTTCAGAATATATTACATTCCTGCACTCGATGAAACACTGAGGGTTAATCGTTGGCTACAACAGACTGTTGCTGAGCCTCCCCACAAGACCTCTGCCATGCAGTGTTAGTGGTTTGTGTTTGAAGAATTGTTGGAAGAATGAGGCCAGAATTTCATCCAGACTTTGTAAAGCAAGACCAAGAAGGTACTTTGTTAAGCACACACCCCTGCATACAGGTGTTTAATTATAGATTAAGAGTTACTTCCCAGCTCATACAAATTCTACTTACCCAATGGTATGTATATCATTGACAGTAATAGCATCATACCATATATTGAAAATGTTACAAAGTGTGCCTTGTCTTAATACAACCAGCTCAACTAAAGCATGTTGTGTTTTGAAACATCAGTTTGAGCCATTTTCCCATTTTTGAGTATTGGGAACCTCAAGCTGGCATATTACAACTGGTGCCCTCACACCCAGCCCCCACTCTGAAGAAACACAAACTTCAGCCAAACTAGATGGTATATCAACAATATTTACAGTTCTAGAGATACGACCCCAGATCTTTTAATGCACTGCTTCCTCACTGAAAATTGTCACACAAAATACAAATACAGAGAGTAACGAACTTCAAAATCAGTATTGATCATTTCCTTAGCATCACTATGAGATTTTGGTTGACGCCTGAGTATAGGGAGCAGTTTGCATTAAAACTATTTCACAACATGAGATTGAATAGGTGAGCAATAAACAATGATTTCAAAGATGTTTTTACAACAATGTTTTATTCTATTAAATATGAAAGAGAGTACATACAGGTGTTATTTTTGAGGACATAAATTACACAAGAATTACACGTTCTGTCAGAAAAGCACAATAATGAAACATCTTTACATTTCAAACTTTCCTTGTTAGCTTTTAACAAATGAGTCTATTTCTGTTGCAAACAAGTAACAAGTGCTATTGAACTTTTGCAAATTCCCACAAAAACATCATGCTTAGTAGGATACTTTAAATATTGTAAAGATGAAATCAGAATTAGATTTCTAAATAACAAGATGGAAGAGATTTACTACTTAATCAAGATAAATGACACACTGAAATAGGAGCCAAGACAAAATTGGTCATTCATTTAAAAAAATTCCACTTCAGACACTACATTTGAATCTGCTTTCTTTACTTGCAGGAATAGTCACTGTGATTATATGCATGAGTAATGAGCAGAACTGGCCCTAAATATTTATAAATGTAACCGTCATATTTTAGACGTGGTGGTTTTCTAGTTCACTAATTTTTCCACTGAAAAAACCCACACCCATGAATCTATTTGCTTACATTTCAAAAGGTTGAAATCCAGCTGTTCTGTAGAGGGCCAATCAAGCCTATGCATGACTTCGGTGTCTTCCACAGTCATCTGCACAGGAGACTACTGCATCCTACGTATGTATTTTGGGTTATCATTGAGGTACCAGACTGAGTTACCACTGACTCGTGTGAGCAGTACTAGTCTGGGGAAGTCCTAACACGCTGTCTTTCTAAACTTCAGGAAAACAGGAATGTAGTTTTATCATAATGAAAGCTCTCAGTTTGACATTCCAAAGACTAGTCAGATAAAATACATAACAAGCATGTAGTTTGGGTTTTGTTGCTAGGGATTAACTGAGGCATTTTACTATATTAACATGAACATTAACTGAGTGAAACAGACAAGCTAATGTTACTGCAGGCTGTTGTTTCATTTTCAAAAGGAGTAATGAAACACAATTTCCAAGAATGGTAATTTTTGCAACTAAGGCCTTCACATTTATTTTTAAAACCAGAGCAGTGGGGTGATATTCCTGATATCTTTCAAAACATTCTGCAAAAACACAGCTTGAGCCTGCAAACACTAGAACATACAAGCAGTCCCAGTGACCTCCAAGTTAAGCATTCTCATATGGCAAAGAGCTGCAGGATTGTCTTTGCTTTTTTCAAAGAATGCTCAATAAAAGTGCAATATAGTGAAGCAAATAATCTGATTATTATGCTTTTATTATTAGATGAAAAATGTTCAGATATTTTATAATTGTGCCTTTTGTAGGGTGGGCATTCTGGTTTGAGTAGAGTCAGACCAGGCAGGGTACAGCCACCCATCTTCTTTCCCAGGGTGGTAACCCCCCAAAGCAGTTCTATTGTATAATCCCATCTACAGCTAAAACGTTGTGCCTCCCAGAGTTTCACACTGTTATTTCTGTTTTGACAAAAGTTGACATTTGTTTTGCTTTTCATTTCCACTCAGGCATGTTCTCTGTTTTAGTTCCTAGGCACCCTTCCTTTCCCCACCCAGACTCTTTTCTTCCTGAGATGTCAGAAATATGTATGTTAAGCTTTGGAACCTGAGAATTTGGAGGTATTTTTTGATACTACAGGGCTGCATTTCTATCGTATCATGTTATCTCCTGCTATACTATTACAGTTACAATATAAATCTTCTAACTAGTTGATACCTGATGCCTTTCCCATATAAATAAAAAACAATGTACCATTCAGCCACTAATATATGACACTTGCTATAAGAGTGACCTTTACGTTCCACAAATCCTCTTTTCCAAATAAATGTTGAGGGATCATTTCCAAAAACCCAGCTATGAAATACTCCTTGAAGTAAACCATTTCACAGTAAAATAAAGAAAAATATATCCAGAAAATAGCACTCTCTCAAAATTAAAACTTATATACAGCAAGAAGAAGTTGAGATTTTTCCTCATTCTTTTATCAGTTCTACATTATCTGTAGATAAGCAACATTACCACTACGAGTTATGAATAGGAAAAACAAGTCTAGTGAAGTAAGTGTTGTGTCTTTTTTAATACTCTTGAGAGATGAAGAAAATTCAGCATTCAACTTTATCATTATAATTATTTTTAATTAAGGTAGCAAAAGACTGCTTAAGCTTAATTCCCTATGGTTTTGAGTATCCAAGACTTCGATCCTTTAATTCACCCTAAACAAGCCATGCCGCTGCACTGACAATCACCTCTGGGTACAAATTAAGTTTTCCATAGATGGGATTCAACCATGAATTCACTGTTTATCCTTCTTGGTTTATTATTTATTATTCTTAATGGATTAAGCTGTTTTAATAATTATTAGAAATTTGGTGCTATTCTTTAGCAAAACTGAACATAAACTGCTACTGTAATGCACATACATGCATACATGAATTTATGAGCTGAGTTTAACGTACTAGAAAAGAAATATTTAAAATATCAAAATTGTGCCTGAACATTCATTTTCTTATCAAGAATCTCTGCTGAAAAGATGCCAATAAGTGTTATTTAATTTTACATATTAGACTTAAACTAAAGAAACACCCCTCTGGATTCATTCTAGTTTTTTCCTATGAAGTGGAAAATTGCCACTCAAAACTTACAAATGTTTGGACAGCTAGTGAGCTCTGATGAACTATTTTCAGGATTCTTATCTATCAGTCCAAATTTTTGATGAAATTCATATTCTACATTGTATGCTATGGAATGCTATGTCAACAGCTTGTATTTTAATTTTGGGGTGTTTTTTACCTACTTAACTGAGGTCTAATTCATGGCAACTTCCATGAGAAAAGATAGTTGGACTGAGGTGCTTATGTCCAAGTGTAACTAGTTTAGAGAGAAAGATTATTCTCCATTCACATCCAACAAGTATTCTAGCTATTAGCCTTGCAGACATCAACAACAAGTGACAGATCACTACCTTCAATAATTTCACTCCAGCACTATTTTGAATCGTTGTGTTTTTTAAAAAGGAAGAATAGATTTTTTTAAAGAATTTGCTTTCATGTGAGAAGGAGTGTTAAACTTGTAAACTGTGAACTTAACTGATGCAAAACAATGCCTGACAAGTGCAAATGAATGAAATGCTATCATTAAATACTCCAATGATATATCTAACTCAAACACCTGCAGCCCAATTTTAAGGCCATCGAAATGCCAAAGGTACAGGTAGGCATTTTTTTAAATCACTCAACAATTACATGCCTAATTCTGATTGACTGAAAAGTCTAAACTTTCTGGCAATCTGCTAGATGCCTGTCTGTATCTTTAAATTTTTAAGTGAACTTAAAAGCTGGTACATAGTATGGTAACAAGGACTTTTCACAAAGTCAGCTACCTGCAGACAAATACCACGTTTTTGCCATGCAAAGGACTTTTTTAAAAACAGACATTCGGCAATAATTTTCCAGAGTTTAACTTATACACAGGCTTGAACTGTCTGCTCCTGTTCTGTGAGAAAAGACAATCAAGATCTAGAAATGTTTGCTGGAGCAGGTGGAGGTGGGAGGCTGGAAGCCAATGCTGGCCTCCAGGGTTTCTCAGTGGAAGAGGATGTACAGCATGGCTGGATCATTGTGTTGCTGCATGTATGGATCATACATAGAATTGTCAAATTTTAATAATGGACATTTAACAATAGGGACAATTTAGAGAATGACCTTTCAATTTAATTAAAGCTGTAAAATGGCTTCGCATTTCTGGTATTAACCTTTTTAGATGGAGACAGATGTTCCAGAAAGGGATTAGAGTACAGATGAATGGTCCCTCAATTTAGAAACTAAGCAGCTGTAAAAAGAAAGTTACAATTTTGAAACATAATTAAACTTGTTGATTGTATAATTTCTTATGCTGACTTCTAAATGATACTAAAATATTGCAATATTTTGAGTCATTTAAAGATCGGCTAACATATGCATCTGTAACATGATTTATGTTTTCCAAGACAAAATTGGTTACTCACATGTACTTCAAAAAACCCACCTGACTTGTTTTGGGATTTGGTAATTTAAATGTAATGGGCAGTAAGATCACTTTTAACTTTGCGTTAAATTGCATCAACCTTCCTGCAAACATAAGCTTGTGATTTCCACGTTTCACTCTCTCCCTAGCAACTGAAATGTCTCAAGTTAGAAGTATACGCTGATAATATGTTGATCTACATTAAATATAGGGTACATAAGAAAAATCTTAGCATGTTTTTTACAGGGCACCCAACTAAAATCTTTACAAAAGATAAGTTAATTATCCATTCTTCAATGTAATAGACACAGATGCCACTTTTATAAACGTACCCTTATGTTCACTTGCCAATAAAATAGTAAACAAATCAACTTTTTAAACCATTTTTTATAAATTATTAGAGTATTTTTACTGACACTCTCCAACAATATACAAAAATAATACTACAAGAGTACCAATCAGTCTGACCTACCCCTCATTTCACAGAAAAATAGAGGTTATGGAAGGATGTTCTTGTAATCAATCATCGCTGTAGATGTCTCCTGCAAATGGTAGGTGTACGTGGCTGCCCGTGACATTGGGAAGTCGAGACAGATCAGGCAGGTTCTGGATGCGTGACCTGAGTTCTTTCCGTACCTGGGACACTCTGGCTAGTTTGCGTTTGTACTCCTGTAATGCAGAAGAATTCAACATGAGACTCTTTTGCTAATAGCATCCCTACTATTTACTGCACTTGACATTTTCTAAAGAAAGTATTCCTTCTGCGAGTTAGATGACTAAACATCCTTTAATAGGTGAGAACCCGGAGAACTGGGTATTCTGGAGGCAGAGGTATCAGCTCTAGCATTTTCTCAGCATCTGACTTTGGAAGCATAGCCATGGGATTTTTTTGCTTTGTATTGTAAGTACATAAACGCTAAACAAGGAAGAAAATCCCAGTTAACACAACAACACACGTTTCTCCATGTGACTAATAGAATGGGATTACTCTTAGAAACTGTATTAAAGATAATCGATACGCATACTCTACCACTCACAGAGTACAGGAGGATAAACTTACTGATATCAAAGAAGGTACTCTCAGCTCATACGGATGAAAGAATAAAAACCAACCAAATACCACCTAATCAGCCCTGTTGATCAACCCCACCAAGCTAATCAATCATAAGTATTTTGTATTAACTTTTATAACAAAACAATATTGTATCAGTACATTTATGGATCTAACCCTGAGTTTTCAGAAACTTTTTGAACTGGGGACTTAGGATTTCACATTGTGTTGGAATACAGGTCAAAATACTCGTAGTTCATGTATTCAATGATTACGAGGCACTTTTCATATGAAACAATATTATACAAGATAAAGTATTTAACATTGTAAACCAGTGGATTAGAATATAGTTAGTGCTCACCTATTAAGAATATGAGACATAATGGAGAATAATACCAGCTTGTATAAAATGAAAACAGTTATTCCAAAATGTAGGAAGATTAGGGTACAATTTACAGGAATATTTACATTTTAAAAACTTGGAAACACATGTCTTTGGAGAACAGAAGAGACTAAGCATTAGCAGGCAAAGCGTCACTTCATGAAAATATATTTTAATTCACAACATATCAAATGCAGATGCTTTTGAGCATGGCTGCAGGTTTTGCTGCAGCCGGGGAATGGCTGGAAATAACAAGAAATAGTTAACCTACAAGTTGGATAATCAGCCCGTGGATAACCAAGATCTCATTATTATAGCCACTTCCAAATAGTAGTGGGGAAAAAAATCTACATCATCCTGTAAAAGTGCCAAATATAAACACTTGAAAGTTCCAGCAAGTATAAAAACACTGTGCAAATGTCTATAAAAGATAACAATCATGCTATTTACAAGGTCTAAACATAATTTTAAACATTTTTCTATACTGTTAATAGGATGGAGTAAAAAGGAAGACCAATGAAAAGACCTTTTGGTAGTAGAACCCAATACAGTAGTACAAATGTTAAATACCTGGGGCATGATCAAGATTATTGGACAAGGTCCAACACATATAAAAACACAGTTTGTGACTCTTAGTGGCAGTGTGGCCTTCTTACCAAGGGCAGTAACAGAACCACAAGAAATCTTAAATTCTTAATGAGAAGGTAATGCATAGCTAAAAAAATGAATAATTAAATCTTCACATAAAAGGAGAGAAAAAAGTGTCCCTGAATTAGGATCATAAATTCCTTGGTATAATTTGTATTTAAAAATTAAATGTTACATACAGTTCAGAGTTTTATGAAATACTAAACACAGTGAAAACACTACAGATGCCTAGTCAGCAGAACTGTAAACACTTGGTGACGGTACACAGGGCAAAGCAGCATTCCTTTTATGATAGAGATCACCCAAAGTCTTACAACTGAAAGTCCCGTGGTCCTAGGAAAACTGTCACTTGCTCACATTTGGCCAAAACTTTGGCACAAGTGACTTCAGGACGTGGCTGTGGAAATGAACGGCTGTATCCTGATACTGTATCCTTACAGTAATGCCCAAAGGCCACAAATACTTTACTATTTCATATCTAATATTACAGCAGCATCCACAGGTCTCAGTGAGCTGATTCTGTGCAAGAATCATAGTCACAGAGTCATTAAGGTTGGAAAAGACCTGTAAGATCATCAAGTCCAACAATCAACCCAACACCACCATGCCCATTAAACCATGTCCTGCAATGCCACATCCACACGTTCCTTGAACACCTTCAGTGATGGTGACTGCACCACTTCCCTGGGCAGCCTGTCCTTTGCCAGCATGTAAAAAGCCAGTAACAGAATACTTCTTGGCCTTCTCACTATCTATTTTAGTCCAGATTGCAGAGATATACTACTGACTATTATTTCAGGGAATAGATTTTAATGTCAAAGATAAATTTCATTGTTTAGTAAAACTAACAATTTGGCAATATACAGAACACTAGTTAACCAGAATCACTATTTTCAGAAGTAGGATGGCTGGAGAGTGAGCATTGGGCAACGAGGGCTTTGAGCAAGCTTGAAGCTAGGACACCTGGCCTCTGTTGTGAAAGACGTACTGCTGTACAGAAGAGGATGAGTTGAACTGTAAGCAGAATCAAAACACTCAAAAGGCCCAAAATTAGTAAAAGAAATTAACTATAAAATCATTCCAGCAGTTAATTCTTGTAAATGGTGTTTGAATCAGCTGAATCCTGACTAAGTTCTTTGTCTGTCAACAAAGAATGTGAAGCAGCAAATCAGTGTCCCTTCATAAGCTCGAAGCATGATGCTAGGCAAATACGCACAGATCACACTTAGCAGGTATATGCTCTCAAGACTTGACTCCAAAATCTGAAATGTGCCTTAAATCAGATTGCCAGTTGCTTGACTCCATTAAAATTCCCTTTAGCTGATAATAAATCATTTCCATAGTAACATCACATTTCTGACATCCAGCATTTTCCATATAAATTTTGCCTGGGACTTGTTGCCTAGTGAATATCAGCTTGATCAATATTACCAACAGTAGGCTCCTTTTTCTCACTAAGGAAAATGTTCTCATAAATTTGGTCTTCCATATAGTACAGTCATCTTCCTCTTGCCAACAACTTTAGCATAATGCACGCTCTCAGGGAATAAAATCTTGTTCCTTGTGCCCTCTCAGAAATGGAGATCTCTGAGAAAGTTTGCTCAAGGTTGTTACTATAAAACTAGAGTAAATAAAAAATTACGTAAGATTTTATAACTCATTATATTATTGATGCAGTATAAATTGATGCAGTATAAGCTACAGAATGCAATTTTAACACAATTTTGGTAATCCAAAGCATATGTGAGATCTGCAACTACAGGTTAGATGTCCATGAAAATCCTCCCCCACAAGCAGAAATATTATTCACCTTATCCAGAGCACCTCATTTTCCATGACACTCCCCAAACCATTCTAGAAATCACTGGAAATGTCCAGTTTTCATGAGTGGTAAGCAAATTCAAAAGAGGGCTGCTTTTCAAGTACAGTGACTTAGCAGTTTTGAGGTACTTTCAGAGAGGCTGCTTTTCACCATTTGATTCTATTTAAAATCACTAGTCACTTCTGAAAGGGTTTGCTTATATACTTTTAAGGCTGCTGATACAGTCCTGGCATTAGCTAACTAGTCCTGGACTGTTGGAATACAAGTATCAAGCACTCATTATCAACACTACTTGTTATATGTACAGCCTTTATTACTTTATCATAATAGCAATTATAGTAATATGATTAGTAATACTGCATATAGCAGTACTAGTAATCATAATAGCATGTACCTGCAACTTTTTTCCTCAGTGTATACGTTGAGAGTGTGACTTAATTAAAGCAGAGGAGTGGGAATGGGGATATCTAGGCGTTATTTCTGATATTGTTGGTCCATTAGAATGCTGTATACTATATAACCAAGTAACAATTTACCCATATTGTTGACACTTCTAACTGCAGAAATCCTCATGGAGAATTTCAATTTCATTATGTTGATTTTAAGATATACTTCAAACTACCCCTATGTAAATGAGACAAGATTCAAGCTACTTACTTCAAACAGTCAAGGACAGGCAGAAGTATGATGCTTTCTTTTGCTACACTGAGCATAATTTGTATTGCTTGATACCTATGGAGAACCTTACTCTTGGGACATATGCCAACCTGATGTACAGAATTAAAGTCTCTTCAATTTCTTCAGTGGTCTAAGATAACACTACTTTCAAGCAGTAAGTTTTTGTACTTCCAGTCATAAAAGTAGGTTTATGAGATAATTAGAAGAACTTACTTTGCTCATTAGAATTCCACTGATTACCGTAGTTTCCATTACTTGACAGTGTAGAATATGGATATTTTGTGAAAGCAATGCTAACAACATATGGATTCCACACCTAGATTAACGGTAATTCTCTATCAAGTAAGTACTAGGCAAAAAAGCCAAATAATTTTTGATTAGACACTACAATCATCATGAATAATAAAAATGTGGGCAGGCCAAACAGGCAGTGTACTGCAGAGAATATGTTCCCTTCCAGCTGAAATAGATCTTAATATAGAGTTTCTGCAATCACTGTAGAGATGCTATAGCTAAAACAACTTGAAACTTCATGGATAAGCTTTGAACCCTCATCTGATCACTAAGGCTATGGCATGCATCAAAACACTGTGTGGCAGAAAAAGTATAGCAAAGCGAAAGAAACAAAGTCTGATTCCAAAGCAAGAATAAAAGGTTTGCAGAAAACACAAATATTTAATCTGCACCCTTGTTAGCTACAGAAAGAAAGGTAAGGTGGAAATCAATACTCTCAATACAGAAAAACAAAACTCAAAAGGCTTAAAAAGCTTTTAAGGTGTTGAGGCCACGCGTGTAGATCAGCATCCATGGCCTGTATGTACATTGTATTTAAAACTGAGATCTCTGACTTTCTAGGTCCGCTCCAGCCTTCCAGTTTCAGATGCAGATGTCAGAGCTGTGTCACAGAGCAAAGGCTTCTCACACGCTGTGTCCAACAGAACAGAAACCACTAGAAATCTTCAAAGGCTCAGACAAAGGCAAATGGCATGTGATACCCTGATATCTAGATTTTGGAGTTCAGAAATACAGTATTTGTTTATAGACTCCACCTTGTTAAAATCTAATGCCTCACCAAGTCTGAGTATTTTTCTGCAAGGAACACTGACAATTAGATTTGAAGGAGTCAGACAAGCCTCACTATCACTCTGGAAAACAGATAAGCAGGGTTAAATTTTGTGCAGCCTTTAAAAATCTGGCATAGCTCACGTTCTTCACCAGTATGATTAAAGGCTCAACCTATTTACCAGTGTTAAGGATGAGCAAAACCCTGAAATAACTTTCATTTAAGATACCGAACAGAGACTGAACACATCTATATGCTTCACACACACACACAAAAGGTTGAAAAATCAAGGACAGTTATGACAAGCTTAGGAAAGGACTGACTTAGCTAACCTTCCATTACACATTTTGCCTGTTTACTAGAAAACAGATTTTTGGAAGAAAGCTTCAACTTTCCAGTATGTTAGCATCTACCAGTTTTCCATTAGGTCTTAACACATTTAGAGCAAAATAAATAGCACTGAAGCAAAAAGCACCTACCTAGTGACTGCTTTGTTTATTCCTTATTGTTCTATGCATTGCTCCATGCATTACTTACTGTATGCATTACTCTGTATGCAGATTTACTAATATTCTCATAGGTTTTCTAACAGCATACTTCACCATTACAAAACACAATTTATTCTTCAGAAAACATTTTTGAGCTGATAGATCAAATTGAAATGCAACCTCTAATTTTGAGTATCCCATTTTTCTTAGTACTTAAAATTACCAGGAACTTAATGCTTCAAAGCAAGTTTTCTAAATTAAGTTAAAATATTAGAGACTCCTCATCCTGTCTGCAAATGAAGCAAGCGGAAGCAATGAACTCAGAAGTTTGAAACCCACAAACTAAATTAGTGACCATCTGGGGAAAGCTTGATTAAGTGACTTTGTCTACCATCAACTGTTATGCCATGGTACAGACAGGAATACACTGCAGATCTTGAAATCATAAATTCCTGAGTGCAGCAGTAGTAAATAGGAACAAAGCATTTTACCAGGATATTTCCCACCTGAAGGGTGACTATCAGAAATGTGAAGATCCTTGTGAAGTGGTCACAAACTATTCTTTCCATTCCTTGAAAATGCAATTTCTTTGTCCAGCTCCTTCCAGCCTAAACCTGGATCTCAAATCTCGTTCACCCCAGTCTTGACTCCTGGTCTCCCATCTCCATTCCTTGAACACTGTTCCTAGAACAAACCTCTTTGTCCAGCAAGGCTTTTCAATGCCTCTCAGAGTCCTGTCATGCCTGTATTCACATGCAATACAAACTCAACTGGTTTTTGCCTAAGTGTTTTTTTCCTTCCTTTCTGGCTCCGTATCTGAATTCCTCCCTCTCCAATCCTGGTCTGCACTTATCACTTTGTCTTATAGTTTTGGCTGTCGTCTGGTTCCAGTTCCAGCTATTTCTCCCCAGTCTTATACTCAGCCTGTCCCTGTTCTCTGCCTATATAATACCTCCATCAGATCTCTCTATCACCTCATACTAGTTTTTGCTTCCATTCTCTTAGTCCAAAGGAATTCCTGTTCCTCCCATTTCAGTTCTACATGACATTATGCTTTTCTGGCCAGTCATTCCCTTTCTTGTCATAGCCAGCTGATCTCCTATGCCATTCTTTACTGCAATGTCTAGTCCTGGATCCCTTCGTAATCTCTGCAGCCTCTGGTGCCAAGTTCCATGGGAACTTGTCCAAGTTTTGCATTCAAACCCATTGACTTCCACCTCCTCATTACTTAGACTCATGGGAGCCATGGGCAACCCACCCATGGAAGAAGTTCTCTGCTCTCACATCAGATGCTTGGCCCATGGTCAGCCTAGAGAACCACTGTATACAGTTGTAATTGCAGGAGAAGTCTTCTTTAGCTCAGGCTGGAAAACCCTTTGGCAGAGAAGCTCTTCATGCAAGTTAGAAAGGTTTTAAGAAATCTCTGATGAGCATATTAAAAGTAAGATTTTTCCAAAAGCTTATAATTTCATTAAATGTAGGTTGATTTTCATTAGTATATCAAAATGCACGCCCCTGACAGAAAGGATTTCCCCATTCCATAATACTTTGAGAAAGAACATGAATTACATCATCTCAAAGAAAAGGTCATTTTTTAAGATTATTACAAACTTGTCCTCAGCTTTATTCTTGAAGATTGTGTTGACAAAAAGTTGGTCAATGTTTGGGAAAGTTAAAGAATAGAAAACAGGGACTTATAAGCTTAATTACCCAGAGTATTACTAGATTTACTTAGTTTATATTTACCTCCATTCAATCATAAAAGGTTCACAGTGATGAATATTAATTTATAAAATAAATTACTACTTTAAAAGACTTTGATTTACTTAGAGAATCTCTACGGGACAATGATTTAATTTAAAGCATTTCAGGATGGCAGATACAAGCAGCAGCTTGAATGAAGGATGCCATTTGAGGTTAAATTTGGTCCCCTTGTGTTTTATTATCTGATACAGCATTTTTATCTGGTTGAAAATTTAGCCATTATAGTAAACTCAAAGCTACACACTTCCAAGAGATGCTTAAATTACACTGAAGTGTAAATTACACTTATGTTTCAAATCTTGGCTGACAGAATGAAGTTTTGGAGAACTTCTGATGACAAGCAGTCAGCCACTTCAGAACAATTCTGAGCAATTGTGCTCAAATATTCAAGTTGATACTCTATACAGACACACTTACAAGGGATAAAGTAGAACAGTTTTGAAAATAAGAAAATAAAAAAGATGTCTGCAGGCTTAGAGATAGCTTCTTAAAGTTTCACCTATTCACAAATGATCTGAAGGAAATCCAAATTAAAGGATATCAGGGATCAATTTTAAAGGAATATATGAACGAAAAATTTTGATGGTCTGTTAGAAAAAACATGCCTTTAGCAATGCATTTAAGAACAGTTGTGTAAAGTCTTCAGGCTCAAATATTTACTGTACCTAACAACTGAACTGTAAAAATTGCATATGTCAGACACACATTCCTCATTTCATGCAATCCTTGCCTGCAGGTCATTACAACAATCTCAGTTCCAACTTCAGATTCCACATCTTTCTAAAGCTAATGCTGTGCTTGTCGAACCACAAAAATGTGGACTTTGATGTTCGTTACTTAACAGAGACAAACGGACATCTGAAAGTATGAAAATTCTGTAAAGCCAAGACGACATGTATCTATTTTGAAGATGAAAAGTGAACCTGAGAATGAAAAGTGACTACTGAAATGTGACTGCGGGGCACTAGGTAGGGGATTTATCTATAGCTAGCTAAGAGACAACTGTTTCAGATCTTTTTCTTTTGTCAAAGACAGATCTACATAAAGTAGAAGCATGAGACCTAGTTTTATTGCAGCAAGGCTAAGTACTAGTAGCAGTCTAATCCAAGCAGTAGAGAGCTTAAAGCAGGCTAATGTAGGTAGCTTTTGCAACTGCAGTGTAGAGCCACTCAGTGTTAACCTGTGAGCGACAAAGAAAATGAATGAGAAGTGTTTGAATCAAAAGTGTTTTATTGACCTGAGATTGGGTATTAGCTATATTTCAAGTGAAATAAATAAAAGTAATACAGAGAGAGGACCTCAGCTTTCTGCTACAGGTGAGCCCAGACTGTTGACCTTGTTCATTTAAGTGATCTATCAGTGCAGGTCTATCCGTGCAAAACAGGTCTTGGACATTTTGAACAAGCTCTTCAAACTATTTATTTATTTATTTCTGTCTTTTATTTTCTCAGTTCATAAATGACTCCTATCCAACCTGAAGAAACCGCTGTGAAGGACAACCACCTTACAATTCCAGAACAGTCTTACCTGAAGAGCATGTGGCTATTTCTTAAAGAGGTTTTTAAAGAACGGTTCTCAAAATAAGCCAAGAAATGCCAGGCGGTCATCCAATGTGTGTACACTCTAATAAATTTTATCAGCTAGATAGTTTTATTTTACACTTGTCAACTCATTCTCACAATTTCATTAAGTAGGTTGAAACATCCATTTTAGAGACATGGATTCTAAAGAAGAGGATTTAGTTACAGCTCAAAGATAAGCATTCACAAGCTTGATTTGCTTTAATGGTAGTTGAAAGTGTTCAGTGTCACTTGAGAACTGAAACTGTAGTTTACGTTGACTAATGAGAATAATTATCTGCGTAAGACAAACTGTTGATATGCTGCATGGTAATTTTGTTTTTCTCTCCTTTTGTGAGTGAGAAATAGATACTTCAAATACAGTGTTCAGTGATGGAGATGGGAGCGTGAGAAAGGTAAAGTTGGAAAAGAAGAACTACACAGGAGCAGTAGATGTTCTGAGTTACTTCTTGAAACTGCCCTTCATATGTCCTGTGGGAATATCTCCAGTGAAAACTCTACCATGCATGAAGCAAGTAAACAACCACACCCCTTCTACAGCCAACAAGAAAGGAGCAGAATCTTAATTTCCTAACAATGCACATAGATACAAGTTCTATCATTTAAAAATCAGTGCTTACCCTCAAGCTTTAGTATTAAAATAATATGATGAGAAAGTTTTGCATAAGGGAAGCAATACCAATAGAGAGCACAGAGCAATTACAAGAGAAATTCACAATGTAAGAGTCTCCTATCAAACAACCAATTTCAGGCAGCAAATTTGGCACACCCACCCATTTTTGACATTATTTACTCAATTCTGAATTGCTCAAATAGCTAATTTTATAATAAAAAGGGCGTAAAACCAGGTTGTTAGGGCAGAAATTATGAGCAACCAGAGAAGAAAAAGTCTAGAGAGAAAGCAGAACACAGAACAAGTAAACAACATTAAAAAGAACAAGGAAAGATATTTACAGTGTTTTTCCTGAAGTTTTCTTTCCCATTATGAACTATTTCCCTCTCAAAAGCCTACAGCTTGCTATAACCCCACTAATGCACATCCTTCTGTGATGTACTGATAAAAGAAAACATGTATCAGATGTTAGCAATCATTTCTATCTAAAATGTCTTAGCTTTTTAAAGCATCTTTCATCCATTCAAGCCACCTATATTTCATTAAAAAGGTCTGTAAAATTATTATCCTGGTTTATACAGAAGCTCTAAGAGTACCTGTACTGTTTTCTGTTTTGTAGGTCTGTATGCAGTTGTGGATGAAGTGACCTTGGAAGATTAGGTCATCAGGAGAACATAGTAAGTTAAATGTTGTTAAAGTAATTTATTACTATGATATTTACAAATGAAATCACGAGTAATTCAGTAGACATGTTACAGAGGAATGCAAATAATGTAAAAAATTATTTCGTTCTTCCAATTTTCAACCATTTTTTAGCAAATGTGTAATTTTGGAATGGTGGGGAACACAGGGATGAATCATTGTTTGGAAAGTACAGCATTTCAGGTATCCCTGACAAAGATTTTAATGACAGATTTCTGACTACTCAGTAGGTAGTAATAAAATACCTAAACACAGTTACTCTTCTTCATCAGTACCTTTACTGTATTTCCTAAACTAGTTATTTGGGTTTCGCCAGTGTTGAAAAAAAATGGAATTATACAAAGTAGTAAATCACATAAATTCCCTGTTTTGCCATGTGCTTCTTGCATGTCAGTATGCAAGTCACTTAGGTACATTTTCACCAGGTACATTACCCTGGTGTTTTTTGTATGACAGACACTCCAAATTTCTCTCTTATTCATAAAAAATCCACTCTCACAAACTTGATACTGTTTTAAATTTGTATCAAAGGTTCCAGAGAAAAACTCAGGCTCTACGTCCATTTGTACAGGCTAAAATGAGAACTTAAATTGTTTTAAAATGTTGTTTCTCCTTACAATACCTCAGGAAAGCAGGGAAGTATGTGGTTTTTATCAAATTTGGTTTCCAAATTGCAAAATAATTCTATCTGTCTCATTTCACTGGTAAGCTGCTTCAAATTCCCTGAGAAAACAACACCTGAAGTAGCAATGGAGACTGTACTCTTGCTGCAGAAAAGGGCTTACCATTGTGGCAAATTGAATTGAATACAAATTGAATATACATGGCTTGTAGGGCAATTTAAGAACTTTTACAATACTTGTCCATCTCTTCCCTACTTGTTCAAGAAAACCGTTAAGACTGGTCTGTCCATAAGCTCATGTTTCCAGATCTCTTGTAAACACAAAGTTTGAAAGAAAAAATAAAAATAAACTATGCCTAGCATCTGATGACTGCGACTTCCATCAAGGGAAACAGAACCAGCAGGTCTGAACCTGCAGCTGAAGTTCAGGCAAGAGCTGGATCGACTGGCTAGCACAGCAAAACCAGCCAGCCAGGACATGTTTTAAGACTCCTGGTCTGCTGGACACGATCAGTTGTGGGGCGTAAGCGTTTATGAAGAACAACATAAATGCTCTCTGAATATATGTTTCCAGCCTGCTATGAGGTAGAGAGCTCAAGTATTAGACCTGGGTATGCCACTTTGCTTTCACTGTGCAGTGCAACTGTCATGCAAAAGGGCAACATTTCCCCCATGTAGGAGGGGAAGCACGATAATGAACATCACTAAATCCAAGATACACTTATGGTAAATGATTTATGATTTAACCATGACTTATAATAAAACATAAAGACTTGCAACCAAACTTAAGATACTGTCTTACAGAGTGACCGTAAAAGTCACGATGCATTCAAATTTTTTAATTTTTTTTTTTTAAAGGGCTCATGTTGTAAAGCAAAAGGTAATTTCTCTACTGGCAGCCTGCAAACCCACCTATGAGTGAAAAAAATCAAGCTAGCCAGGTACCACAAACTGAAGGGGCTTAGCAGTGCAAATGACCCTCTCAGTGACTCCCAGCCAGCTCTAGCATGTCCTTGATATTGCAGCAAAATAGCAAGAGAAGCCTCCGCTGAGAGAGGGCAAGTAACTGCTGATGGCGCAGAGACGGCACAACTGTCCCCCCTTTTCACAGCTAAAAAGAACAAACTACAAAACCATGCTTTTGCCACTGTTCAGGGAAAGTGACTTGCTTGCAGCTACATTATCAAGAAGAGTCAAGACAACAGGGCCAAGCAAAACCAGCAAAAAACCCCTCCCCACAGTCATTCATATGCAGGTTGAAATCTGCAACTGTGTATGGCATATTTCATTATGTTTCCAGATCAACTGAACTTTGGAGGAGAAAGTTCGTTGTGCAACATAGTAAACTGTGTGACACAGCATAAAAGCATGCTAGGTACTCAAGTACTGGAAGAAAAAGTATTGTTAACACATGTGCCATGAAAAAGTGGGCAACATGCTTTAACAAGTAAGTCTGTATGCAGCAGCATAAGAGAAAGCTTTTCTGCCATTAAACATTTTGCGGGCTGTGTAGAACATGGCTGCTGCAGAAATTGTTTTAATGCAAGTTTGGACCTCTCAGAGTTGTCAGAATTGTACAGTATCCCTCCCTCCCATGGAGTATCCCTCTCTCCCACGGAGAGCCTGCCTGCTGTCCTTTACAACAATTCATCTGTGTGTTTACGTTTTTCACTGATAGGTTTGTTTTTATTGGAGCTCTCACGAAATTCAGTATTTTCCAGCAACTTTCTCCTACTGAAACTTGGGCACATGCAGAAATTTGCTCTAAATATTAAATCATGTAATACAATTATGATTTCTTAAATTAACAAATACATATTTAACTGCTAAGCCTTTATCAATTACATTGAAAGATGCAAATGTGGAATTTGTGCTCAGCATTTTATAACTGAAGATAGCTAAAACCTAGATATACAATACATCTCAGTCTTTATTACTTTTTGGATTCTTAAGAGTAGCTTCCATAAACTCTCTTGCTCTTTTAGTTATTACCTAACTGGATGTTAGCTATTCAGACACAAGACAATGAATACTTACAAGTAACTCCAAAACTGAAGTTCAAGTGATCAAGATTATTCTACTGCCCACATACAGAATTACCCTCAGAAGCCTAAGAATTATTGTTTACTGTTTAACAGAAGCATGAAGTTAAAAACCTACAGCTGCTATTGAGTGCGTACAATTTTTCTGATCATGTTGCATGAAGAGAACATTAATTTTCCACTGACTACAGTGGCTGTTATCCAGCATGGCTTCAAGGATTTGGGTCTAGGATATTTGCCAAGTTGTACAAGCATACATAGAGTGCAGAACACACAAATCGAATAAATGAGATACCTCCAGTCAGCACAGTGACAGGAAACTTCTCTATCTTGAACAGTGAGATTTGAAAAAAATTATGCTAATAATAATTTTACGTTTTACATATACATCAAACCAACAATTTTCAACTACCTGGCTTGAAAGCAGTTGCATGATCCTTTGGAATTCAATCTTAGTAACACTGATTAGCCCGATAATAAAGCAGCACCCCTCTAGGACTCAAGCATTAGCACTGAGTGTAACAGCTCTACTGGAGTGTGGGTTGGGAATAAAGGAAGATCTTTGTGTTCCACAAAACTGGCCTAGATTCTTCTCGCCACCTAAGGCAGAAGACACTAATCAACCAGGAGGTAAAAAGAAGTTTCAAGGTGCTTCTTTCTAGAAATGCTGAGAAACATGGGTACAAGATGGCTGCAGAATAAACAGCCCATTACATTTTCAATGGCATTAGGATGACTTTCACTTACAGGCATTGCAGCAAGAGAATGCATTGACAATCCATATAAATTACAGGTGAGAAGCTAGCCAGGAAACCAAAATAGTAACGGTTTAAAGATTACTTTCTGGAGGACAGCCTAGTCACGTTAAATTTCGTGCTGCTGTCTGTGGTATACGACAGCACTATTGCACAAGAGGAAATCCAGAAAGTCAGGAATTATTAGTTCTTGAGAGGAAGGTGTTGTCTGAAGTTTATACGGGTTCCCCAGAACCAAACCAGCATGTAGCAACTGTATTTTCTGCTTTGGGTTTGTAGCTGCATCACTGTTTGTGCTTTATTCCACAATCTTTCAGCCTTAGGATAAAAAGGCTTTGAGATAACACTGCTGAGCAAGAACACCCAATTTGCTCCACAGATAAGAATATTATAAATAGGGACTTTGCACTCCTACATCTTCAGATAATGCCATAACTAAGCACAGTAATTGTGTATAGCCAAGAGAGCAAATTAATAGATACACACAGAATTTAATTCTTTCTACAGAGGTTGCATCCAATATCATCCTATGCCAAATGATGGGTTTCTTTTCTGGAAATGGCAGTCAATTCACTACATGACCTGTGACAGCAAACATAAGAAATGCCTGGCTTTCAAGATGGCATGCTAAATTGTTTTCCTAAATAGTCAGTGTACCCAATACTAATTACAGTGGTACAGCTTATAGATCTAAATCATTTATAACTAAAGGTTGTTTAATGTACCACTGGTTTAAAAAACAACAGCAGCTACAAAAATCACACCAACAACAAAAAAAGTTTTCCTTGGGCAGAAGGCAGAACACGGGCAAAGAGGAAAACATGTCTTACTGGCACCCATGCAGTATCTGTCGCTTACACTAGTTATTATGGAATCATAGATGAGTGAAAGACTAAAAAGATATGGCTGGAAGCTACCCATCAAATACCAGTTTAACTAAACCCCTGATTTTTTCTGGATGCCAAATGATTATCAGCATCCGGGAGGCCAAATACTCCAGAATAAAGTTGGTACAATGATGGCACAGCTTGCTCAATTTATCTATCAAATATACTGACCTTATAAATGAGCCACCACCTTTTGACCATGGTTCACTACGGCTGATGGATGTCAATTATCTCCATCAGAAAACACGTAACTTATAATGGAAGATTTTATGCTGTTTCTAGAATACAACGAGAATTTAACCAGGTTTCACCTTGATACTCTGAACTCTTAGGCAATGAATAGCACCAGATTCAGCTTCAGCTTCACTGTTGAGTCTTGATGTGCAGGACAGCAAAGACAAGGTGGAGGGAGCAAACGGAAGAGGAGATTCTATATGAATGCAACATTCTCAGTGTTTTCTTAGTGACCGTGGTTTGAGGAGAAAGCAGAGTGATAGTGCAGAAAAGAATAAAGCAAGCGATGGGTCAGATTAGAAATAGTGAATTGGGATATGATGCAGGAAACAACTGATTTTCTATCTACTGCCCTTGCAGAATCATTCCTCCTACTCTGGTAGTTACTAGCAACCTAGAAATAAACTACATTAAAACTTCGTGTGCTTGAAACATTGCCAAGTGTAACACTTGGGGGAGTTACACCATCTGCTCAGCCTTCTGCCTTCTACTGTCTTCAGGATCAAAGGGCTCACATTTATTGAGATAAGGACAGGTCTAAGGCTTGTTTTTAAACAAGTTACAAGGAGCTCAGTGCTCCACATAAAATCCAAGAACTTGTTTACAGGCACAACTGTGGAACAAACAAACAATGTTGTCCCTCTACCTCCTGATGAATGAAGTATTTGGGCTGGAGTAAAATGAACCTTATTGAATACTATTGACTGAAGAGAAACAAAGGATGAAAATAAATACATAACTAGGAATGGAAAGGGGTAAGGAGAACCTAACATTTCAGGAATTAGAGCAAAGTAAGTATCTACTTGACATCTGACCACAGTCAGACGTAAATCCTGCTTCTCCAGCCTTCTTCACATTGTTTTATTGCTATTTTTGACATGTCGTTAATGTGCTATTTTCAGAAATGATTTCAAAACAAAAATCTTTTGAATGGTGGAATTCAAAGCTCAAATGCTTATCTCCAACTTCCAATTCTGTGTCTTTCAAAACTTAACTCCCCCCCTCTTGCAATGTAATAACTAACAAAGCAGCCACTACACATTTCCTAACCCCAAACTCTGCATGCGGCAGAGCTTTAAAACTGTTGCATGTTCTGACTGCAAAACTGAATCTCCACATCTGGTTTACAGGGGCTCAAAGATGGAGCAGCATACAGAAGTCTGGTTTCGATGCATGGGGAGGAAGAAAAAAACCAAACCTAAACACAGAGGGAAATGTTTAACTTGCAGGAAGATCAAAGGCTTAATTTTACTGTCATTTCTATTAGTTAACACTGGACTACACTTAAATCAAAGACTCACAGAATAGCTTGAAACACTTCAGGACTTGTGCTAAATCACAAAATACTGATTAATATTCCAGCCCTCTGGTGCACATCTACTGTAACTTCTACAATTATTTTAAAAAGCATGTGGCATTCTTCCTACTTCTCAGCTTCCTCCCTCACCCCCACTTACAAATGATGTATACACTATGGCAAACCAACCCAGCTATGGAAAAAGAACTGCTCTCTTCTGCAGTGAGAAACCAGTCTGATTCAGGGAGATAAGGCTGGGGCCAGATAATGCTGTTAACAGTAATTTCTCTCTTCAGAGTCCTTATTTTGTCCACTAATAAAAATGTATAACATACTTGTCTCTCTCATCCACTAAATTTTCTGCCCCAAAAGTCACAGTACATTCCTCTCCTGCCTACGCCCCTCAAAAATACCATTCTCATTGGCTTAAAAAAGGGTTTTTTTAAAAAACTTGGTAGTGTAAAAGTATGGAAAGCCAGGTCACTAAAATTCCTTTTTGACACTTAAACAACAAAGTGTTCCAAATATTCCCATTTCAAATACTGAAGCTCTTCTTCAATTTGAAAAAGTTGTGACAGCAGATTTTTCTTCATTTTCTTGATGGAGCAGTGTACTTTATTTGGTAACTGTGCAAAAAGGTTTTCTTAATTTGAATTCATAATATATTTCTAAATTACCAAACCACTGAGAATTTAGAACCTGCTGTGAGGTCAATTTCACAGATGAAGAAAATTAAACAGAAAGGTGCTTTTGTGAAAAACAAACAAGAATTTAATAGTGAATCAGGCAAGAAAATAATGCTATTGATGTTGGAGAGAGCAGCTCAAAACACCGGCTCTTCAGACTTTCAGAAAAATACTGTTTCAATCCCATCACCACATGCAAATATTTTACACCCTCAATAGTGCCATTTATTCAAGATGAGACAGCACAGTGGTAAAAGGATGCTCAGTGAATGGTGATGCTATTCGATTCCTGTAAAGAAATGGCTAAACGTTCTAACTCCATCCCAGTTAGCCCAATTCTCCATCCAACAATAACTCCCAACCAGTGTGCCCCCTCCAACTCTCCCCTCCCCATCCCAATATCCCTTGATGTCTTCTACACTGCCCAACTATTGTTGTGGCAAAGAACACTGGAGGTTATGGCTGGTTCCATGCTACACAGTCTGACTGGATAGCAGACCAAGGGGAGAAGAGCTACTGAAGCATTCCTTTGGGCCTCTCTTCTATCCACTTATTCACAAAACTGGTTTTATCAAACTTTTAAGATTGCTTCCCTGTCAAATGAAAGAATCATCGATAGACTGGCAGCATGACTGCAACAGTCAAGTCTCCCAGGAAATCAGACTAGCACAATACATAGAAGCCTTCTGTAACAGCAATTGACTCTCTCCTCTTCCGCCAATCACTGCCAGCAGTAGCTGAGAAGTGTTAGAAAAACGTTTTGCCCTCTAATCAAGTCAACTTAATGCACTTATTACCTCAGAGAAACATCTTCATACTGTTAGTAGAATGAAATTCCAAGACAACACAAAGTTCATTTACAGGATTTATACATCATCCTGAGTTGTTTCCCTGCATTGTTTCTCCTTATTTCCATCGTTTTTAGTCCACAGCATTCCAGATTTTGGCAGTGGAAAAACTACCAGCAACTCCGAAGTAGACTAGTCCAGTATTCTTTTACTTTTGGCTGAACTGAAAAACATCACAACTGTTTCAGCCTGAATGTAGAAGTAAATGTACTCTGGCCATTCCTTTGGTCTAGAATTAAAATTTAAGGCAAGCTAACGACCACTTTACACCCTTATCAGGTGATGGTGAGCACTCCTGTGACAAAGAACTCCTTCCATTTCTCCCCAGCTAAGAAACTAATTCTCAGCAAGCACAACAGATGTGGAATACGTTGTTTCCTCACTGCTGCCAAAACAGCTCTCCCAATTGCTCTCTTACTGTTCCATTACACCCCCCAGAACAACGAATGCATACAGCTTCAACAGCCAGTCAATAATGAGAGCTGGTGTTTTCACATTGTTCTCAACCATGTTTTAGTTCATAGCTTCCAAGTTGTTCTCCCCCCTCCCCTGCAGTCACCTGTACCATACCCTGCTCAATCAGGGAAATCTAGGTATGAAGAAAATAATCCAGCTTCTATGACAACACATTTTGAAATAAGGTGCTAAGAAAAAAAAGAAATAACCGTGTGTGTATGTGTAAGTAAGCATATACATGATCATAAATCTCAGCTTCCAATTCCAATCAATGCAAGAACAAACACTCCTACCAGGTAGCTGTAGCATCGTATGAAAGCCCTGCAGTTCTCTTCCTCCCATTCGCCCCTCAGCATTTTGATTCAGAGTACACACATTGTGTGTGTGTGTTTCAGTATGGAGGCAAGCCTTCCAGATTGAATTCTCCAGGGAAAAAGGCTATCATTATTTTTGGAGATTAAATTTCAGAATTAGGCCACTATTAACCAAACTACAGTTGCTACTAGCTGAAAGGAAACATTATTCAAAACTCTGTATTTCACCTGCATGCTTTAACAGAAAGACAGACAGTTTTTAAGAACTGGATTTTTCAGCAACAGCCCAGCTAAGAGAAGCAGTATTTTCCCTAACAGTTTGCGTCTTTTCTCAGTTGGGGCTCTTGGCCTGCTGCTCCATGAAGTGGCCTACTATTCATTGAACTATTTTTAAGAACCAGGAGTAGCTGATTTTACAAAATGTCTGGATTTTGAGTAAAATTCCCCAGGTTTACTATACTGACTTAGGCATTGGTGTGTGATGTTTTTGATCTATGAAATTCAGTGTCACTTTGAGTCCTACTGAACAGTGTTTCCGCCCTCTACATTTAGCCTTAGCTGAAAAGATATGGAAGTTACAAACTTCCATGATCTGCTACTTAAGCAATTAGCAGAGGTTACTTAAAAAAAGCACATTGAAGAGCTACTGGTCAAACAAAAAAACCTCACTACTATGATGTCTTAAAACTCTACTTGTTGGCTGATGTTTGTCTACTTACTTATACCTTTACTAAGAACTGCAGATATAGAATTTATAATTAATAGAAAAGTTTAATGTGTCCGTCAGATCACCAGCAGCTATCTGGAAAGAGCATACAGACCATAAAAGATGTCTGAAATGGTCACAATAAACCTTGTGACTAGTTTAGTAGTACTATGTAAGATCATAATGAATTTAAACTAGGGAAACAAAACAGTTTTGGCGCCTGATTAAAGACGCTCAACTATGAACTCAATAATTGATTCATATGAACTCAAATAATTTTGATTTGACAAAGGAATTATTAAGACTAAAAATGATCCTTATCTCAGTCATGCAAGATTCATATGAATTCTTCAATGTTCTTGTTTTCAGGGATATTTTATCCATAACTGATAGACTTAGTAATAGATCAATTTCAATTCAAGCTCTGGGTTTCAAAAAAAACCAAAAACACACCATGGAAAGTGCACTGTGCTTACATACCACAAAATGTTAACGTATTCTAAAACAAGAATATTTCACTCCTAACACAATTTTTTTTTAATGCAAACAGGTTTTTCTCATAAAGATATCACCTATACTTTAATTACTTTGCATCCATTAACATTTCTTCCAGTAAGACCTTTACCTTCCCCTATGCTGACATTAAAATACAACTAATAACAAAAAGTAATTTATTATTTCATTAATGGGCTCTGACAATACTAGCCGCCTCAGACTATTACAGAAGCTGATGAATTATTTTCCTATGTATATGTGAAGACACAGGTAAATATGAGCACTCTGTCCAAGACCTACAGTAACTACACTGGATGCAAATTTTCTCTAAATGCTGTCTCATGATCAGCTAGTTGTTCACCACTTGTAGGTGTTTCCTTTCTGTGCCCATTCAAATTCTTCAAAAAGGCATCAGCCTTGTCCACAAATGCATGAGTGCTACTACATTCTGAATCAGATTTTACAGAAATCACTTTTTCTGTCTAACACTATGCTGGTTTTAAGTGGAAACATCAAAAATTTGTAACGGAGATAGAATGAAATCTGCTTTGTGGTGGTGTGTAACTTCTGAGTACAGCCTAACGACACAGGCTTTAATTAGGACACAATTTAAAGGGAACACTAAGGAGCACGGTGTTTGAGTTGAACACAATTATCTTTGAATACACATGGGCTTATTTTCCTGTTAAACGAAACTACCAGAAGACATCAGCTAAAGCAACAGATTTCTATTCAGTTTGTTTACACAAGTCATCTCAAATTGTGGAGCAGAGCTTTCTGATAGCTTCCCTTCCCATCCACAACATTGTCTATTCTTTAAAACCAGATTACAAATGTTTCCTTTGTAACTCTCAAACTGAGTGAGAAAGCCCAATGTTTAGTCTGTGTAATTACCACCTGTCATTCCAGTGTAGTCTTATGTTTCTATTTAGTTTACAGGTGCTTCAACAAGTAACAATTCCAAAAGAAAGTTTCTAGTTGCAGGAGGGATACAAGCAGGGTTTACAATTCTGCTAACTTTGTATTCACAATGCAGATTAGTATGTTCTTAAAATTTAGTAGGTCTAGCTAACAAACACCAGAATTTTAAAGTCCAAACAGCAACAAGTTACTATGGGAAATCAAGGCTTGTAGAAAAGGTGTAGTCTTAACTTGATTTCAACTACATTGCTACTACTGACATAAATAGGCGCTATGATTTCAGTATTTCTTACATCCAGTTCACAGAATCACAAAATGATAGGTGTTGGAAGGGACCTCTGGAGATCATCTAGTCCAAACCCCCCCACCAGAGCAGGTTCACCTAGAGCAGGTTGCATAGGAATGCATCCAGGCGAGTTCTGAATATCTGCAGAGAAGGAGACTCCACAACCTCTCTGGGCAGCTTGTTCCTGTGCTCTACCACCCTCAAAGTAAAGAAGTTCCTCCTCATGTTTAGGTGGAACTTCCTATGACCAAGTTTGTGCCTGTTACCTCTCGTCCTGTCAGTAGGTACTACTGAAAAAAGACTGGCCCCAGCCTCCTGGCACCCACCCCTTAAGTATTTGTAAGTTCTTACATCCATTTCTTATATCCAGTTGTGTTTTTTTCTTCCAGCAAACATCTGATCAAAGCAAAGGGAACATCTGCTGAAGAAATTACCAGAAAAAGTCATTTGCCAATCTACAGCTGTCTTTCAAAAACTTGGTAAGTTCTAGATAGAGCACTGATTATTCCATTTTCAATTTCCCATCATCTCAGCTGTTTGTTTGCACAAAAAACAAATACATTACATACCTGCAAAACTTGTTCTTCTGAGGATGACACAAATAGATCCGTTCATTTTGGTTAACGGTATCACATTTTTGGCTTGCAACAGCCAGTAACATTCTGTCTATAAGTCTCATGAACAACCACAGGTCCTACCTAGGTAAGACCAGTATCTTCTCTCGCTATTTTTATAACTAGGAATTAAAAAGGTACCTCAAGTGTATTAGATTAAAGTACCCGGTATCTTGAACATTCCTTTTCCGTCCCCCCCCTCCCCGTTCAAATAAAAAGTAATGGGTAAGCTGCAGACTGAAGGTTAAAAAACCCTCACCCTTTCACAAATAATAAGGGCAAAATTGGCAAACAGTTTTATAAATACAGAAGTTGTAACATTTTTATTACCATTTCAAAAACAGAGCACCTTCAAGGTGCCAAGCAATGCTTTAAAACATGATGAACTGAAGCAAAACGTTATCCTTATTTTACAAGTACAATCTACAACCTGCCCAATCTGTTAGAAAAGCCAGGATTTGTAGTCAAATACCTGGTAAATCAATTTAGAAAGTGGAAGTCTTCAAGTTTTTCTGTTGCTCTGAATGATAACACAGAGCTCTGAAGTCTAACACTCTTTCAGGTACAAATTGAGAAACTATGTACCATGGTATCTGAGGCTGCAGTTGTTAAGTCACTACGTAAAAAGGGGTACAAAGAGCTTGTAAGCTTGTTCTAAGAAATGGGTCAAATAAGCGTTATTCTCATAAAATGGGTACAGCACAGAGGAACAAAATGCACTGACCACTTGACTTTGCTTTGTTTGACATAAGGGCTGCTGTTCTCCACTCTAGTCCAGCAAATTGCTTCTACAAAGCTTAACCTTTACAACTATCTCCTGCCACTGAAAAAAAATGCTCATGGAAACAAAAGAACCACCACATTTAAAAGACAGGTTACCAACCTGTAAGCATGCTTAGCAAGCCTCCTTCTATTGCAGGTAAGAGATGCAACCTGCTTCATCTTAAATGTCCCCTCACATTCCTTAACTTCTAACCTAATAAACCTTAAGGAGAGATGAGTATTGCAGTGATTGCTTAATTCTCCCCAGTCATCTCCAGGTAGATAATCCAAACTACTGAGCTTACTGAAGTTTGGTTGGGGATTTCAGTTTTTGTGGTTTTTGGTTTTTTAACAAAACACGAAACCCCCAGTGACTATATTCACTAAAGGACTTGCACTGTGCAACTTAACGTTAATATTAATAGAGCATTTACACCACACAAAGCATCTCAAATGGTCATTCAAAGCCAACCTATGAGCAAGGGTTTTGGACCGATCTACACGTATCTCTAATATAGGGGCCTGTTTCTGAATCATTTCATTTCAAACAGGGTAGGATGAGGAGAACTAGAATGAAGAGAATCCATCTATTAGAGATCCTTAGCCTACATTTCCCTCCTGATGGTTAAGAGCTACACACATTTCTCTGAAAAACAGTGAAAGTTACTTGAAATTGGCCCACAAAAGAAAGAAACTAATTCTGGCAAAGGCTCTCCTCGCTTTTTTATTATAAAGGTATCCACATTCATGCTCCCCTCAGCCCAAGAATACCTGGATCAATTCAAACACCTCTTTTAGCAGAAGTCATATACTCCCTGAACTGGAAGCACTGTCAACCCAGCCTCAATTTCCGATGCTGTAATCCTGAACAGAAATGAATGCTATGGTTCATGTCAAGATACCACACAACATGGTCTGTTTGGTATCACTACTTACAGGGAGTCTTCTGCTGCCAAGCATGTTTGAGATCTTAAATACTCAAAACAGTCCTGATGAGTATGGATGAACCTTATTTGCCCACTTCCTGATACTTCCCAGCTACCAGATCTGTAATTATTGCACTGTTAGTAGCAGGTACAGCACAGCTCAACTGTTAACTCAAGATTAACTTGAGTTACTGTGGTGCTGCCACATTCAGGGAGTTGCAGATCACCTACAATGCTGCAAACTCTACCTGGTAACAAAAAGCAGTGACTTGTAGCATGAATCCAACAATCTTCCTCAACTTCAACCAAAGCTCAGCAAAATACTTCAGCTGCTCAGCTGCAAGGTTATGAAGAAATGAATTACAATTTATTAGTGGACTTGAAAAGTATGAAGCATGACTGAATGTACTACCCTAAGTTTATCTGGCACTGAAAGAAAGAAGCTGGCATACAAAGGTACTAGGTAAGTATAAAGAGGTCTAAAGGAAAAAAAAAAAAAACCAGCAAGGAAAGCACTACACCTGTGATAACATGAAGGCCATGGTGGAGAGAAACAGTAGACAGTAGTACCAATCTAGTCTTGCACTGAGAAACAAAACCTAAACACAAGAGGCCTGTTATACCACTGCCATCCCTGAATTCTTTGCTTAAGGTTTTTTTCTGCATTTGAAACCATTAAGCAGAAACTGAACAGAAAAAAAGAAAAAGCCCTTAACTCCAGAGCTACAGACTAGGATGACTAACTGCTTGCTGTTTACCCATTAAATCCCATGACAAAATTAAACCCTTTAGGAATTCAAGCTATATTGAGCTATAAAGCACAATCATGAAATAAAAGTGCATTGAACATACAATATTCTCTCAATATGCTAAGAACCACAATTATAACCAGATGTGTGAGTGTAAGGATATGAAGTTTGTACAGCTGTAGAAAATAAGGAATGCAAGACAGCAACATTATCAGTAAGTGTCTTAATTAAATGCAATCTGCTAAAAGACAGCAGGCTTCCCCGAGTAGCATTTCCTTCATAAAAATTTGGATTTAGTTACAAGATGTTTCCCAATTTAAAGTGGAAAGTTGATAGAAACACTATGTAAGAAACTGGGTCATCCAGTATACACTAAGTGTAGCGATGCTACGTTTTTCCGTAACATCAAAATGAAGGTGAGAGGAGGCTGTGCTCTGTTTTTCTAGAAAAAGGTCATATGATCCCCTGCCCATACTCATTGAGTCATGTAAGATTCTGAACTATCAAAGCCTTTATTTGAAATTTAGTAGGAGTCTATTTACTCTGTAATCAATTAAGATTGTGGAAAAAGCAAAAGCAAAGTGATTATGAAAAAAACAGTAAATCAAGTACTTCTCTTGTTCATGTCATCCCTGTACTTTTAAGGCCACGTTAATTCTAGAACGTCTACAGGACAGTCTTAATCACAAGGAGATGAGTGCACCTGGATATGAATTTATGTATACATAATTCTCTGTTCCTGCATAACATAAAAAGCTCTTTTTAATCAGCCTTCAGTGAGATCAACAGATCAACCAACATTTCTGTTCAAAAACTAGGGAATGGGCAGGGAGGTAGGAAGGGGACACAATGAGGAAGTAGTGAGGGAAGAGTCACCCAAAGGAGTAGAAAACAAGAGATTATATTAGTCCTCAAAGTTCTGAGAAAAAAGGGTTCCTACAAAAAAAAAATCTTTCTGCAAGAAGTCCCATTTTCTCTAACAGACAGAATGACAGCTACCTATAAATCCTATACAAGTTTCCATATACAGCTACAGTACACCGAACCTTAAGTATTTGTACTACTTTAAAACTTAGAGAAGTGAAGGAAAAATGCTCTTTAGGACAATCCTAAATTTGAGGGGGGCTCTAAAGGGGCATATGAGCAATTATAAAATACATGTTACCTGCATAAAATGTAAGATAGATGTACATTAATAAAGTGCAAGTTCTTTATTGTGCTTGTGAAGGACAAAGTCTACATCCATCACTTCTCTTTTCTGATGTTCATGTAAACCCAAGAACTAGAGTGTAAGTTAAAAAGCGAAAGTGTGAAAAAAAGTCTTGTTTTCACAGCTCTTTCCTTTTGGTAATGGCAGCTTCAATGCAAGTGACACCCAAACTTCTGCATTTGGAATTTCAAATGATTTAACCGAAAGGACTTGTGAGTTTTAGGAACAACCATGTGAAAGTTTTAATCTTCAAGAAAAAAAGAATGGCACTGGATAAATACTTATCCATCTCAGGCGTATGCTCAGTAACATTTGTGAGAATATAGACGAAAATAGCAGAGGTTTGGTATGAGTAGTTACAGAATTCCTCCTCTTCAGTTTTCAAAAACAACAGACAATACAAGATTTTGATTCTTAAATTTATTTTTAGCAGGATGTGTGTACTAATGGATGGTGACATCATTAGAAGATAGGTCCATGTCCACCACCTGCAACAGAAGCTAGACAGATGTTAAAGAAAACAATTTAAGAGTTAAAGATGATACTACTTACCAAGAGCAGACTTACGAAAGTCACCTACTAAGCAGTACAGTTAGCTTTTGATGCAGACATGATAGCTCATATTATTTATCTGTTGTAAAAGTTTCATGTCAAGATTTAATGCATACATTACCTTGATTTTGATGGGAATCATACGCTTCTGTTTAGAAATAACTATTAGAAAAACTCTTATTTTTAAAAAAGCACTCATGGAAAGATTAGTTATTCAAAGTTACTCACCAGTAAATTTTCTTCAGAAGATAAAGATCTGCAAATCTAGGCCTAAAGCTCCCATCTAAAGTTTAAAGTTAGCAAGAATTCACTGGGAATTTGAATTCTAATACTATTAAACCAGGTCAACAGAGGGTAATATTTCTAGATTCCACTAATAATACAACCACTTGTTTCTTACCATACCTGGGTGTTTGACAAAGCAATAAGGTAGGATCTCAGCAATATACTCACAGATGGGTGATACTAATTCAGAAAAAAATGAAGACTTGATATGTTACAACCCAGAGACCATGTTATACTCAAAAAAATGTCAGTAGTCAGAAGTCTAACAAAGGAAACAAGCTTGTCTAGAACAAATTAATTTCACCAGAAATTAAACTTGAGCAGCAAAACCTAGGAATAGACAGTTCAGGAAATACATTCTCAAAGAATCAGGTGACAGGCCCTTTCTCAGTGCTATTTCAAATGAGAAGCCAAGAAGCAAGGCTCAGTCTGAGGTATCATATTTCCCAAGACTGTAAAAACAGAGTCCTTGCTTCAGAAAACAAATGCATCTGGCTACAGGTATTTGGTATTTACGGTATTTGGTATTTACATCAGAAGACAGCCATTCCTTAAAAATAGAAAAAATAAAAAACCAAACCAAAAAAACAGCGAAACCAAGTCAGCTGGCCCTACAGACCTGTTTATCAGCCTGCACTTCTCAAACCAAAAGGCACTACTGGTAGTAAGCATAAAGTCACTTCACTCATCTTAACACAATTTTAGAAGCTTGATTTTAAGGTTCTTATTCTTTACAATCTCTTGGCTCATATATCTTTATTAGTACCTTGGGTTGACACCATCTTGGATCACAGTTCTTCATTAGTAACCTGCATTTATACCACACTGATCAGCCTAAAAACATTCTTACAGTATACCTCAACATCCTAGGTCTTCATCTGTTTAAAACAGACTGCTACAGATACTAAAGACTGGCTCCTGCTTTCTGAAGAAAGACCTGTGAAACCAGTCTGAAACTGGAAGTGTGCCATATTAGAATGAGATTCTTTAACAATTTAAATAATTCAGCCAAGAAACCCAGCTTTAAGGACCATGACAGCCTAGGAATAAGCAATTGCTTTCTCTTACAGCTATGACCTCTTTGATCTAGTAATATTGGGAAATTAAACTGTTTTGTATTTGTTGAAAATAACCAATAGTGGAATCTGTTCACAGCTGCACTCCATTTGTAATTTCTGATTAATTGAGCTATTTTGTTTTTACAGAAGTATAAACCTGTCTGAAGGACTAAGTCACTGCCTTTTGAGCAACTCACTATCCCAGTGGTCTACTACACCTAAACAGGGTCTAATTGCTCGTAATGATCTACAAAAAGAAGCGAGTGTCTCAAGACAATCAGTCCTACACTGGTACTGTGGGAACTTGTCGTTCAAACACATCACACACTCATAGGGGGAAGGTAGAGCAGGTGATTAAAAAAAGAGGAAGTGTTAAGCTTTTAATCTTCCAGGTTCCATTCTGCAGTTGGATCAGTTGCTACTGCAATCAGCACTACTGTGCATACCATCTATCTTACGTCAAGTTGGTTAATACTCTTCCCACAGGATAAACACAGTGAAGTTGATAGGAAGAACCTTCATCAATTGCTTTTCTGTGAGGCATAGCGCAAAGGGAGGTAGTCAGGAAATAAGAGTAGTCTAGGAATGACACAACTGATCTGAACGATCACTTCAGATACATTGTGAACAATACATTCTGAACAAAGACACCACAAAATCTAAACTCAAGTATTGAAGTTATAAAAGGATAAAGAAACCACAGAGTGAAGAACAGGTTCTTGACAGGCCCGTATGATACGAAACCTGAAGAGCAATTAATTTGTGCACCATGTAAGAACAACATGCATATACCACAGTTACAGGGCACTGCAACTGTTCAGCTATCTCCCCTTGCAAAAGGATGCTGCTTCAGTTCTATTACCGTAATACCCAAGTTAGCACTGGAGCCTATATGTCAAAGCTGACACAAGGGATTTGGGAAGCAATGGGCATGAAATTATGGACCTATTTAGGATACATAGAATGTTCAACGGGAAGCTTGACAATATTACATGGTAGGAAAGGAAAACAGATGACTGGTAATAGTGAAAAACGGAATAACTTAGGGGATCATTTGCTCACAATAAGCTGTTCACTCTGCATTCTTCTTTTATTAATGATTGGTCCTGTCCTAAAGGTGTTAATGCTACAAATGCTGCTAATCAGCTGTGTTAGAGGCTGTAGAACCTGAAAGTACATTTTATTGGGTTTAATGGATGCTTGAGTCAGGGTAAAAAGTTGTGCCGAAACCAGTAATTAAATTCTTATCCTTTAAGTGGCTTCACAAACCTACAACTACCAGAAAGATCATTCTATTCACAAAAAGGATATTATTAAACAATGTAATGCATAATTAAGACTTAGAACAATGAATGAAAAGAACAAGAAAAAATTTACTCTACGAAGAATTAAGTTGGTAACATTCAGGATAAGATTTTCCATCTGCACTACTAAAACTAATCCTGTACATATAACAAAGACTGAATAGGCGAAAAAACAAAAGGACAAACACTGAAGTGATTACAGTTGTAACATTACCTAATGTTGAGCTGGTTTAATAGATTTAGAACACTAGAACCAAAAAAAAAAATCTTGTTAAAAATGTGCTGGAAGCAAGACCTAACAGTGGTAATTAAATATTTACCTTTGGAGAGAAAATTTGTTTAGGCAAACTAAAAACATTTGCAAGAACAAGCTTTAGTGAAGAATGGACTAAAACAAAATATTACGCACTTCCAGCTTATGTTCTTTCTCTGCAAGGAATTCTTTTTGACATCGGAGAAAGTCCGACAACATTCGAGTTAGCTGTTTTCTATCATCTATTTCAGCTGCCAACCTGCCATTGTAATCCGCCAGCAACATACATGCATCATCTACCATTTTGGAAAGTTGCTCTCCAGATTCCTTATCTAAAAAGCAAGCAGAGGAAAACAAGTAAAGCATGATTTCATGATATACTGTTAAGTTCTCAGAACAGCATTTCAGTTACTGGTTCCCCAACCCTCACCTGTTATTCTGTCTAACAGGGACACATCTTGGACCTCTATAGGCAAAGAAGCTATTCTCTGATGAACTGCTGCATCCCCAGAGGCAGCGTTTTCTAGTTCTTGTAATGCTCTAATGAGATCTGTGGTCTGAAAAAAGCATGCAAGATTGAGAACTAGTTTAAACAAACAGATCCTAGTACAAAACAGTCTTTCACTATAAGCTTATGGAATCAATTTGATAGTAATTTTAAGAGCATTTATGATATCAGCATTATAGCAACATTCTATCCCCTCTCAGACTGAAAACAAAACAAAACTAAGCCACGAATTCTCAGAACACTGTAGTGTTCCTAGTTTTAAAGGTCACCTTCCCAAAATAGATGTTTCATTTAAATTCTTGGTATAGGACTACTTATAAATCTTTTATTTCTGGCAGTAGTGATTATTTTACAGTACCTTTCATTTTACTATACATTTTTGAAATTATTTTTCTTGTATTTTTGCTTCACTATCACATCAGACTAGATCAGTGCACTTCTTTTGGAAGTAGAGCTGATGTTCATAGAAGCCCAGATGTCTGTTACAGGGAAACGTACTAAATTGTGATTATTTGAGGACAGTCATTCTGGGCCATAACAAAAAGCCTTTTGAGATGGGACAGTACTGTAACAAAAAGTCCACAAGAATTATAAAAACCATAACAATGCAAGGTAGACAGGAACTCTTCCCAACTATCATGACTGCCACATTGAGAAATACTTTCTTGATAAACCGATAACAATCTTATTCTAATACATGTGTTACTGGTTACCACCCTGGAAACCAAATGAGAACCTAAAACATTGTAGAAACTAATGCTGAAATCCTGATGTGGACAAAGCTGGATACACAGTTCATACATTCTGGTTTAGTGTCAAACTGACTAAAGTTACAGCATGCTCAACTTCTTAGCTCCAGTTGTAACCTGAAGTACTGTGAAGAAAAGTTTCAGGTGTAGTCACCCTTGCTCAGAAACAGTACCTCAATTAAAAAGAAAAACAGAGACCCCATTCAAAAACAAGCGTAACTGAAAAATTCTGTATCAAACCCTATGCAAATACAGAATTTTATAAACACGCTTTTACCTGTGGAGGGTCAGTGGGAGAACTTCGAGGTGAACAGTTATTTTCATCAACTTTTATCTGTTCGTATGTGCGCTTCCTTATCTTTCTGTCTCCATCTAAATGAAAACAAACAGAGGAGTCAGAGAAATAATATTTTAAACAAGAGACTGAATCTTCATACACACCCCAAATACTTACACAAAGCTTGCCTAAGTTGTTCTAATACATCATTTTCATAAACAGACCTTTCTTCCCAGATAGAGAGCACTCGGCCAAGGTGTTTCTTACAACTCTCATCAGACTCACTGTTACAAGAAAAAAAGGCAAAAAATCAGCACTAGGTAAACGTACAGCACTGCTGTATGATTATCTTTCACAGAAGGACCTTGGTATACTTTATCAATATCAAAGTATCCGAAGTCCAATAATCTCAGAAAATAACAAAATCATGTTTTAAAAAAAGAAAGCAAAGACCAGTTCAAGATGTCTTAGCAAGCACATAAAAAAGCCAATGCCCAGTTCCCTCGTTCTGTTTGCTTGCTCAATCCATAAATCTATAGGTCTGTAACCCTATTATGCAAACACAGCAAATAGATTTGTGTTGCTTCAACAGCTGTATACCATGTGAAAATAATTCTGTATCAAGACTCTAGCATCCTCATGCAATGAGATGAATGCCTGCTGGGAAAAAACACATCATGCAACACCAGTAATGAAACATATCAAACTGCTGTAGCATATAAATGCAGACTGAAAGCAAGTCTTAATTTAAGGCACAGCTAGCAGCTTTCTAAGGCAAAAGGGATTAAGTGCAGATGAATTTACTTTGTAACTTCATTCAACAGCATTAAGACTATCCAAGATCAAAACAAAATTGAATAAATTAAATTAACAAGATTTCAAGTACAGAAATAGCACACAAGGACTAGCTGGGTCAGAAGAGATGAACCGAGGACTTCTCTAAATCCCCCTCAAATACAGTATGAAGTACACTGCACATAACAGTTTACCGTACCTTGAAACATGCTTAAAAGCCTCCACTATTACTGGAGCAAAGTCTTTCGTAAATTCTGGTCCTTTCCTTTTGCTGTTCTGTATGACATCATTGGCCAAGTACAGGAATGTCAGCTTCCTATTTGGTTTTGCTAATAAAAAGAGTGATAAACAAGAATAATTGGAAATTTTAGTACCTCCAACTAATACCTAGTTATGCACATTTATACTAAACAAAAAGCCCACATCAAATGCATTCTTCCTATTCTCATTACTGCTTACAACATTTCACTCTAATTTTGTATTTAAAAATGTGAGAAGACTTTGGTCACCCATTGGCTTTTCTCTCTTCTGCTGTAAGTCTTTGCTCAGATTCTTCCTCCTTCATAATATGACACAAGTTCTCTCCCTCTAGCCCCATCTCCAAAAATAAACAGAAAAACCATGATATTCCCAAGTGTTCTTCAGCCCCCAACTATTTTCAGGTGTTTTCCTGAGCCTGATGTGATTTGTCTGTTTGGTAGCCTTCATGGCTTTCTTCCATGTACTTCAGCTTTCTTTTAAGCTTGCATAAATTTCTTACACCCATGAAGTCCTCTGACAAGGAGCTTCACAAATCCACAATCATTCATGTGAAGAAACTCCTCCTTTCAGTTTGAATTTCACTCAAGTCTTATATAACCACCCCTCATTCTTGTATTTGAGCAAACTGAACAGTCAAACCCTAGTCAATCTCTCCATATCACTGTGATACTCCCTTTCCTCATCTCCTAATCATTAAAACACTCATGCGCCTGCAGCTGTAACATCAAGAAAACATTTTCAAAAATTACTTTCAGGCTGCTGTGGTGTATCTATTCTCCAAGCATCTTAAGCATTTTACCGCACTTCCATCAATGTGCACTAGATTACAAGCTTCAATTTACAAGTCGCTTTTGAAAAATCTATTCTGTGTTTTCTAAGTGTTCCTACTCAGGTATTTTCATTTGCCATCACATTTAATCTAATCTTCATTAGTCTACAGGTTTCTCAGAGCTGCAACTCTTACTGTAACACTTCTAACCTTGGTTAACACCAGAAAACCTTTCAGTATCAATTACCACCACACAGTCTCAGTACGTATGCTCTGACTTTCAAAAGAGGTTTCTCTTGAAAGACAAGATTTAAGTTTTTTCTGCCCTCTCGAGGAAAGCAGCACTGTGGTGAAGCCAATCCAGGATTTCTTAAAACTCGTGCTTAGTTTCCAATATGATTTGATTTTGTTAATTTCCATTCCAAACTCTCAAACATGTAGAACCAACACCCTCACATACAAACAGAAAATTCAATGTTGACATGCTTCCATTCTAAGGAAATGTTTTTGAGAATAAATTTTGCACTATAGAAACACTCTTCTGAAGGATTTCTCCTTGGAGTATTGAATTTTTCCCATCCTCTCGGACAGACATATCCAACAAGTTAAGAGAGTTCTGGATGAAGTGGGGAAAAAACCCCTGCATTAAAAGTAAAAATGCACCTATCTCTTAGAATCAAGGCAAACTAAGAAGTGGCAAAAAAGAATTCGTTTGGAAGTGCTGGACACAACGTGGATCTATTAAAAGCCTGCTTCAAACAGTGATGTTACTACATGCAAACACTCAGGAAATTCATCAATTTGGGTCAAAATCTGGCTAAACTAAAACATAAATTTTATAAACTTATGCTACATAATTTATTAAAAACTGACTGACAATATAGCAACACATCTCCTACCTATGTTTCAGGTAAATCATAATTCTGACACATAGAAAGTTTTGAATTATTCAAAGAGAAAATCTTAGAAAACACATCTTGTCTCATGGGTGCACCAAAATTAACTAGCATTTACCAAAGCTGACCCTGCGCACCCCGCCCCCCATTTCTTAAATAAGCCCAGAATTAGGACTCAAAAATCTAATAAAGCAGACTGTTCTCTATACTACATCCTCTGAACTATATGCAGGATAGGTCCTTGTCCATCCATTCCACAGGAAAAAAAAAAGTCATGTTTTAATCCTCAGTGATGTAACTCAATTGTGTCAGACTTCAACTTCCTTGTTTCCAACAAGTAACCAAGTCAACTGAGCTGGTAAAGACAGGAGATGTATGCAGTGCCATGAAGTCAAGTGTTGATTCTCACAAAGCCTAGACATTTATCTGTTCACAACAGTAAACAGATCAATATACTCTGTTTGGAAAAAGCACGCTAAAACCCAGAGAGTCACTTTCAAGCTTATTTCCTCTAGTATTACCTTTTCAGCTTCCTACTACAATATAACAGAAACAAAGCTGTATTTAATGAACAAAAATCCTCACTATTAAGCTATCTGTGGCTTAATATTCTACCCTTGTGTTCACAAGAATACTGTGAAGTAAAATTTAATTCCTCTTGCTGTAAGGATGCTCTGCGCAAAATTCCAAAGCTAAAAATTATGCCTACTCTCAAGAAACGTTCCCTTTCACTTCACAAATCTTCAGGAGTTACATGCTGGTCTACTACCGCTCTGCCTTACACCCGAGACTAAAGTGCAACGTAACCTTTAGCAACTGAGGTTGGCAACTATAAGCTAAAAAAACCTAAAGTGTTCTATTGCTACTATGACTGTAAATTAACTATTGAAGTCTGAAATACAAAATTAAATTCCAGACCAGATAGATCTGTTCTGAAAAAAAAAAAAAAGAAAATCTGTTTAAAGCATCTCTCCTCAGTAGAAGTGACACTAACTTTTCAGTCCTGGGCTTTGATATACCTCAGAACACCAAAATGGATCAAAGAACAGTTAGATGATTTAAAAAAAGTGTCCTCAACATGTAGCAAGGCTATTAGCAAAAGCACTCTTACTGTCAAAAGAAAATGAAAAAAAAAGGTATAATCTTAGGTTAAAGAAGGATCCAAAAGGCACATGCTGCCAGAGTGTATAGTGTTAGAAGTAGCTAGCCCACAGTATCTCTGGTACAGTAACAGTACAGTCTGCAAACACAAAACTGCTGAGAAAGCATCCATGTTGGACTGAGTCATCTTTTCAGAAGCTCTATGTAGCATTCACATAACTCTTCTGCTTTTTCCAGTTAGATTTACCATTTACCCACCAAAGCAGTGAAAGCAGCTCTCTCAAGTGCTGGATTCTGAAATATTTTAACAGGTCAACTGTGCTGGCTGGTATAAAGGCCATATTAAGCAGATTACTCTTAAAGCATCCACAGTGAGACTAACTGGGATTGGCACCTCGTGACTGAAACTAAGTCTGTCCCAAAAATGTATCTTACATATTTAAATGCCAATGAGTACTCTGCAGGAATTAATGATATTTCACCTGCAACTAGCATAATTGGGCATCTATGGTGGAGAAACTTAGCATCCTCATTATCAAGTCTTATTTTTCAGCCATCTCTATTTCTTAGGAATGCACACTTGTTAGGCTGGCCTGGGTATTCCTGGTTCTCTACCAGTCCAGTATAGATGCTCTGACATAGTATAATACTTAGAGAACTCTAACACTGAAGAGCCACCACTTTAGTGCAAGAAACTCCAGTATTTTACCTTGGAAGGCAATAAGCATGTTATTTTCATGGAGGTTAACTCTGGCAATCAAAGCCAGCATAATCACCCATATTTGTCTTCTCTGGGTTTACCCCCGGCATTGGAAATTGAGCTACCATGAAGATTGCTAGAAACATGCCCATTAATTTCATGCTGTTCTACACCTCTTCCCTAGAGCCAAGAGGTACTTGCTGTCTTAGACGTACAGGAAGAAACTACAGAAACACAGAAGCATAAGGAATTTCACTTATATCCCACTACAAGTGTATAGACCATTGACCCATCTGAAAATATTACATCAGGCTTTAACCTTCTACAGGCCAGCTCTGCTATGCCAACTGAACTTGAACAAGAATATAATTTAACAAGAGGTTTTGAGAAAATGAGCATCAGTAGGTTAAAATCGCACAACAGTTATCAGCACTAAACAGTTTCTTTTTTACTAAAGTTCTCTAATATGGATTCAAATAAAGATTCAGCTCAATTGCTTTTGAATTACATTAATCTACGTACATGCAGGAGAGTATATGAGTGCCAGCATGACTCCCAAAATCCCCGAGACACTTTCTGCGTCATAACATGCTTCATACCTTTGCATAAGAAGTTACATGACATCTTTGTAAACATCTGACAAGCTTTCAAGCTTTTTATTACAAGACCCAACTCACCTTTTTTAAGTCAAGCAGCACTGAAACTTGAGTGCAAGACCACTGACCCTTCACATTGAGAGCTAGCCTGAGTTTTTATGCAAGCTGATTAAGCACAGCATCTTTGGTAACATGACTGAAAGTGTATCTGTAAAAAGCCACTTGAGAGGCTACCCCCAGAAAGGACAATTCAAAGATAATATAATCCATAAAAGGCATGTTGTACAATGAGCACTTAATCTTAAAATTCATTAACCTTCTGTTATGAAAAAGTTAAACTAAGTGTTCAACATTGCAGTCACCTGATTCTCCTGGTGAATTTTACCAAGGTTTGAGAACTGCTGTGTTTCGTAGTCAAAGAGGGGAATGAGATTGCCCACAGAATTTGTGTTCAAGGTTTGAGGGTCCAAGTATCATGACTTTGAGTTTGGAAGCTAGTAGACAAAGGGAACACAGCATACAGCCGCTGCTGGGAGAGAGGCCATCAGCATCAAATTACCATGGGGATGCAAGAAAGTTGGTCACAAACCAAGGAAACCATTCCAACATAATTACTCTGCAGAAGCTTCCCACTGCACTTAGTGTACCTTGAATTACCTGAACACATGAAACAAACCAATTCCTTTCATTGCTTGGCTGGTACAATGCCAAGATGGATATGAATCAACAGCAACAACAGTTTTAGATAGGAAAAAGACACTGAACTTAAGTATTCAGAACCAGCATGATGAAAGACAGGCAGGGCCAGGTAAGATACCAGGACACAAATGGTACAGCAATAGACAACTATAGATTTGTACACACTGCATTCTTTCAAGACAGTATTAGACAATCAACTAGTCAGTCACATAACCCAAATGTGACTATTTTAAGTGAAAGGTTCTTATATTAACCCATTGCTCCCGACTGTAGGTCATTTTGTAAATCACGTATGTAGCAAATACGTTTCTCTAACTTGACACACCAATTCACATTCATCTGAAGTTTTGTCTGCTGTTGATTTATTTCCAACCCTTTTTGCATAGAAGAGAAGATTCATGTGGATAAGCAGGAAGGTACCCAACAAGCACCTGTCTGAAGTATCTCACTGGCCTCTTCAAGAACACCTACTAACCAGTGAAATCAGTAAGCCATAGTTTTGTTTCTTTCAAATAAAAGAAAGCAAGATTTATTTATTCTCTCAAGTATATCACACTGGCCAATGACACTATATCACCATTAAGTAAAATAATCTTACAACCACCAGTAGAGAAAGATTCCTTCTCTTAGCATAAAAGCTACACTACATAGTACAGAAAACAATTGCTTTAAATCAGGAACTTGTTTCCTGAAATCCACTTCACATCTTCACCACTTTTGGCTGTTGTTCTGCTCCAAAGCAGTTGACTGAGGATCAGAGTAATTCAGACGCAGTACAACTTTCAAATCTGGTTTCAGTGTTCCTAGGCCTTCTCAGTTCACCTACTAAGATCCTCTGTCTTCCACTTTTCAGCAGCACTGAGCAACTGCCACAACAGCCGCTAGCTTAACAAAAATGTAATGCATCAATGCGAACAGCTACAATGACTGACGACCCAAACATTAGCATATGTCTCAGCAGCAGAAATTGTAGGCAAACAGCCATAAATAAGCAAAAATAGTTGCTTCTTATACCACTGAATGACTTCAACACCCCAAAACAAAAAAAAAACCCTCAAACATAATGAAGTGGAACAGCAGGTAAACTGGCAGAGTCGAGCGCTAAAAATATGTCCCACTGTAGCAGCCCAGATGTACTTACACAACTGTAGCTGTCTTCAAGATGATACAGAATGGCTCTGCTAACCTGGAAGAGCTTTGCAGTGAAGGCAATGGTCAGTGTGACGCGGGCGGGGTGACAGATGACAGCCAGAACTAAAGGTCAAGTGATTAAGGGCGGAGGAAGGGGGGGTGTTCAGCATCAGTTTCTGAGACTGACTAGTCTATGAGATGCCATGTCAGGCTCTGAGGAACCTGAATCTGAAATTAGGTTTAAAGACACAACACAACTATTAAGATACCACTAGGATGTAAATACCTAACAAGCGACAGAGCTGTACCTGGAAAAGGTAACAGAAAATCAGTTGACAGCAAAAGAAGATATTAAAGACAACTAACAGGAGCTTGAAATAAAAAGTCTTATATTACCAAACTCAAAACATTTAGCAATTTTATCTCATTTTTCCCCCTTTAAAAAGAACATTAAACATTTTAGCCTAGTACAGCAAATATCACATGGAGCCTACTGAACAAGCACTTACTATTCACCCTTGAAGGCTGATGCTTTGAATTATAGAATTGAAATTTTTCAAAATAAAGCACACAAACACCTACAATTGCAGAGAATCCTGAAACCAGGGAGCAAGAGATGTATGCAAAAGAACATACCTGATTTGCAAATAAAAAAAATGAAGTCTCAACAGCCTTCGTCTCAGAAGAGCTTCTTCAAGGGGGTTCCTAAGGGTTTTCTCAGCAGCCACACAGTGGCTGCAGGCTTACATAACAAAATTGTATGTGTAATGCCACTACTTACTTTACGAAAAACCCCTGTAAGTCAAACCCTTTATAGATATACAAAATTAAATAGTTTTAACAGGCCCACCAGTTGCATTTAGGGAATGACTGATGTGTTCCCATTACAGTTAATTAATTAGTACTACTTAACTAAAATACCAAGTAAGCTTATGACTACTAAGTAATTAACTATTTGAGTGTTACATTTCATACATCTGAAATCTAACTGTAGCAGGATCATTTTACTCAGTGCACACTTTTCAAGCCTTTACAAAAGTCTACCTAAGCCCCACTCAAAAGGTCTCTGTAAAATAATGAGGTTATGTGGCGACCTTATCACAAAAGTTAATCCACACAAGTTACTTTAAAGCAATCATAAAGCTGCCATATCACAAGTACCAAAGAAAAAAAGCAACACTCTTCTAGAATAAAAATCTAAACTGCATGAGATTCTCATGTTAGTAAGACATTTACTACAAATGAAGTACTGAAAGAGTAGCCTCCCCACCAAATTATTTATTCCATAAATCAACTATGAAATTCAAAACACTGCAGACTCATAAGCCAGTGCTAACACAGGCTGCCGCCTAAAGGGGTGATACTATTCTCACAGTCTCCTTTGTGCCAGCACCAGCTTTCCATCAGGGAACTCATCTGTTTCAAAACTAATTATTGGTTTTGCTGGATTCTCATCAGCAGCACAGCACAAGATACTGTCAGCAAAAAAAGCATCAGAAATATTTAAAGACATATTTAACCAACAGCAGAGTGGAAAAGGAGCTGTACTGTTATCATTGTAGACCTCTGCTTATCTGTTAAAATGGGAGAAATCTTTGTTATTTCATTACAGTTGTCATTTAAATTGGAAGTATTCTATTAAATCTTCTCATTATTTTACTCATCAACAAACAAAAGAGCAATGAACTACAGAATCTATTCTCCACTAATAACAGTAATAGATAGTGAAGAAACCCACTACATACACTAAAATGCAGAGTACCTGGAGTGACACCTGAGTGGTCTTACACAGATGCAGAATCAGGAATACTTAACACCCTAGGCAGAGCACCAGCTTTGCCACAGCCCCACCCTAGTGGGGCAGTTCATCCATACATTTTTCATTAGCACACATTTGAGGTCAGTCATTAAACAGCAGATCTCTACACTCAGTCTCTTGAAGCATAATGTGCAACTCCTTATCATAATTTCATCAAACTACTGGTTATATAAGATGACATCCTTTCCTTAAATGTTTGTGACAATTACTAGGAGCGTCTGGACAATTCAGAGTTATCAGTACTTTCACTATACAGTCAATTCTAGAATACCTTATTCTAGCTTTCTTCCAGTTTTCGATTATTTCTAGGAATGACCCTATAAATTCTACATGCCAGTATTTTAAGAACTACATATAAAAGTTACCGTAGTATTAGGGGAAAACCATATATGCATACTCCTTCAGTAATCAGAGTTACATCAACTGTCTTGATACAACTTAAGCAACACTGGAGTTCAGCAAAACAAATCCAATGTTACGTAACTGCTCCAAGTTATGACAAAGATGTGCAAGTTTTGCCTGTTCTCCAAGTTTACATCTAAGTGCAAGAATTCACCAAGAGAATCAATGAAAGTTCAAGTATGGAAAACCTGTAGATTAAGGTGTATAGAATCGATGACCTGTAGAGATGCCCTAATATGGGACCTGAACACTACCAATTAATCCAAGTAAACAGAAAGGGACCAAGATTTTATGTTGCTTAAGTTATATGCACATTTGAAAAGCTGCCTCTTCACCTCTATTCCAACACAGAATCATAGAACCGTTTAGGTTGGAACAGACCTTTAAGATCATCAAGTCCAACCATTAACCTAACACTGCCAAGTCCACCACTAAACCATGTCCCTAAGCGCCTCATCCACACCTCCAGGGATGGTGACTCAACCACTTCCCTGGGCAGCCTGTTCCAATGTCTGACAACCCTTTCAGTGAAGAAGTTTTTTCGAATATCCAATCTAAACCTCCCCTGGAGCAACCTGAGGCCATTTCCTCTTGTCCTGACACTTGGGAGAACAGACTGACACCCACCTCTCCACAACCTCCTTTCAGGTGGTTGTAGAGAGCCATAAGGTCTCCCCTCAGCCTCCTCTTCTCCAGGCTAAACAACCCCAGCTCCCTCAGCCGCTCCTCATAAGACTTGTGCTCCAGACCCTTCTCTAGCTTCGTCGCCCTTCTCTGGACACGCTCCAGAACCTCAATGTCCTTCTTGTAGTGAGGCGCAATGATATCAAGACAATTACTATTTTAAAGATAAAAGAATCAGAACCATTTAGGAACAAAAAAGCTGTGATCCTAGCACTGGTTTTCACAAATAACTAAGGACGTCTTCAGAAAGGTTCATGCAAGCTAATCTGACACCAGGGATCTTTTACCAAAACTGAAAGCATCCAGAAAAAGTGTAGTATCACACTGTGTTGTGTTCAACTCGGTTATACAATGTAGCACAAGCCTCAAAGGCAGAAGGTCTGGAGACAGCAGTGACAATAGAAGAGGGACACAATGAAAGGAAAGGAAATTTAGAAAGGCAAAGTTCAATTTTCAGTTCCAGGACACTACTGGCTAGCAATAGCAGCAGACAATGCTAGTAATTTTTGTGTCTATATTCCCCAAATAGAAATAATTTTCCTCTCAGGTAGGAGGGAAATGTTTCTACAGCTTGGGTGGTGGGCAAGTCAGGAGCCTTAAACTTACTCTATTTATAGCCTCATTGCCAGCATTCTGCTTTATGATGTTTTATTCAAGTCACTTCACCACAGCATACTGGTTTTCCTTCTCATCTTCAACATGCTGTCTGCTTAGACCACTAAATCCACCCTCTGGGGATTAGGGACTGTCTTACCATTCTGTGCTGCAATTAGCAAAAAGTTAGTACCAGGCAAATGTAAGCTAACATTTATGAAGCTCAGATCCTATTATCAGAGACGTAAAATTAAAATACATCCTGTGTATCTTAACTATGCCAGCTTCATACGAAGTGGTAAAGGAACATACGAAAGAAGAAACACTTCACATAAGGTCTAAAAGCCTCGAAGAAAAGGTGCAGGACCTTGAAAGCAATTAACCTACTCCTACCGGAGGTAGACTATCACATGCTTTCCATAGACCCTAGAAGGTTGGCTTCCAAAAGGAGGTCACCAGAAAAATCTTACTTTGAAGCAGCAAAAGCTGGACGACAACTTCAACAAACTGAAGATAAAACCAATTCTACCAGCTATGCTCATCTGAAGCTCCCGAGCTACATCCTCCAAACAGGCTTAAAAGTGGAAGCCAGACATTGAAAGCTGAGAAAAAGCAGAGCATTCCCATGAGTTTTTAAGATCATTATCCTTGCCTCTCAATGCCACCTCCACACATGTAGCCCAGTGTTTCAAACATTTAATTTCTCCAATTAGTCAAACAGCATAACAGGAAAATTATGTTAATATTGAATTTAAGGACTGACCATTAATATTATAGATTACTATAAACTGGTATTGTGCATGTTAAGACAAGCAACCAAAACTCTGGCTGTGTGCCAATTAGTTTAAGACACATTTCTGATATCATTCAGAACACCAAGCATTCAAGTTGGTTGTTTAGAAGGCCCAGAAATGTGACATGTTTCAGATGCAGCTGGGAGATCCAGTCAGTTGTTCTTGGAACAAGAAAAAAACTTGCAACAAATACATAGTGCAAATATGTTTATTTTGTAAGATGAAACATGCCACCAAATACATCTGTCTTTAGGCAACAGAAAAAAAAGAATTTAACTCATGCTTGAAAGTTCAAAAGATAACATTTCACACAAAATGCGTATTTTAAACAAAAACAAGAGTAGCCATGTGAAAACCTACAGACTTTACAGGAACATATTTCCATACTATACTGTAAAGTTTAGTGTTACTTCATACTCAAGATTTTTATTTTAAGGGTGGTTCAATCCATTTGCTATGAAGTTATGCCTTCTAACCAAGAGGTAGTTGTGAACCAGCCATGCACTCTTTGTATTCCATTACACATAATTTCTTGAAGTCGACTATTCCTCTCAGTTGTGCGGAACTAAGGGAGTGGTTTGTCCTTCCTAAGTCCTGTAATGGCTTAGTGCTATTTTTCCTCTCCACTTGAAAACTAGCCTTCTACTTTTCCCATGAAAGATCCACATATTAATGGGGCTCCAAAGCAAGCTACTGAAAGACAGTAAGATTTCCTAGAATAAGGCAGAATTATAGCAAGTGATTTTTCTTTTTCTTAAATGAGTCAACTTAAGATAAAGTTATTTTCCAGTCAGGTAAAATAAACCTTCACATGCCATTTCTGCCTTTCAGTCCCTGAACCACTGCCTATAGCTGCAAGTTCTTTCCTGTTAAAAGGAAGGCCACATAAGAATCTAAATGTGCACACTCAACATCAAATGCTCAATACAGCTAAAAGAAACACACATCTTTATTATGCTAACATTGGTATCAACATCTGGCAAAGACAGGAAGTAAAAAACACTTTGGACACATTAAATTGCTCTTCCCCCAGAGTATTCTCATCCTCAGCTGCCCTACAAGAGTATGTGCTGGTGTAAGTGGACAAAATCACCGTGTCAGGTAACTCAAATAGAATTACAGCTAACCATCATTATAGATGATGAAAGACAGTGTCTAAAAAGGGTCGTCTTGGAAAAGCCGTAAGTACCAGTATTAAAACAAAAAGCCCTGAACCCCGTGCTTGCCGCCTTCCTTCCTTTTTCCTACTTCCCTGTGTCCTTCCACAAAGAAGGGGAGTAAAACATGAGAAGTAGCCTTCTCAAAGGCATCTCACTGAGGGAGGAAGGAGGAGTGAGGGAGGGAGGATAAGAGAGGAGCCAGGGGAGTGGGGGGGGGGGGGGGGGGAAAAAGAGGGAAGAGAAGCACCTCCCAGCCCACAGTCATTAAGAAATCGACACCCAGGGTTTAACACTTGCCCCAGTAGCCCCGTTCTCCCCCGGCGCCGGGGCGGGCCAGCCCGCCCTCCCTCTCTCTCCTTCCCCGGCTCGACGCCCCAAGGAGCCCTACCATCCTCCCCTCAGCAGCCGCCCAACCGAGGGCGGCCCCCTCCTACCGCGGCCGCGCCGGCCACCATCTCCCCCAAACCCGTCGCTCCCGAGGAAGGCCCCACCCGGCGCCCGAGGGCGGGAAAAGGCTCGGCGGCGTGGCGGCGGCCGTGCCAGCCTCACCTTTTCGCAGCTCCCGCTCCCACACGCTGACGATGAGCGCCGAGTGCTTGCGGTGGTGGATGAGCCACAGGCTCAAGGTCTGCACACTCTGCTGCGAGTTGCTCAGCTCCGACAGCTTCCTCTCCAGCGCCGCCTCCGAGAACGCCGACATAGCTGGGCCGCGCTCAGCCCCACCGCCGCCCCCACAGACCCAGCTCGGCCGCGCTCAGTCCCCGCCTCTCCGCCCCAGCGGGGGAGGAGCCGAGCAGACCCCCGTCCCTTCCCGCCTCGCCTCGCCGGCCGCCACTTCCGCGCGCCCCGGCAGCCCGGCGCTAACAAAATGGCGACGTACGAGCCTCCCGGAAAGCCGCCCGGCCCCAGCCCCGCCCCCCTTCTCCTCCTTTCCTCACTTCCGGCGGAGGCCCACAACGAGGCGGAGCGGGGAGGTGGGAGTGGGAAGGGGAGCGGTTCCTACCCTTCGAGCGCACGCACTGCCCTCGCGCTTCTCCCAGCAGCCTTCGCGCGGCCCCAGGGCGCCACCGTTCGGGGTGGCGGGCCGGCCCCGGCCAGCCTCGGCCAGCTGCCCGCGCAGCGGGTCGGGGGCGCTCGGTGATGGCTTCCCGCGGCCCTTGCTCACCGGCCGGGCTCGCTCCAGGCGGCCGCAATCCCAGAAGTCTTTCCACACCAACCATGCGTTACCAAGTGTCTTTGGAGAGATTTCCTAACGAACTCCGGGAGGCGGTAGGATGTGGTGAGCAGAGGCAGAATTAGGGGCTGTTACTACAAAATAATGTGTACATCAGCATTTTGGCCTGGGAAATAACAAAAAAGCAGGCACAAAGAAGGCCCGAAGGCAATCCAGACTTGCCAGTTTCTTTCACCTAGCAGTTTAAGGAACTTGCCGTGATAAGGCGTGCATGGTCTTTCATATTTGCAGATGGACGCAAACTCCACAAATGTGTCTGGCCTAATTTTTAAAAGCTGTCCTTTTTATTTTAATTTCTGGCATTGACAGTATTGTGTCAGAATTCCTCTGTTCGATTACAAGATGATGTGCAAAAGTGTTTCCTCTTAGTTGTTTGAAACCTGTTCCCTTAAAGCTTTATTGGATGTTTGCTACTTCTACTGTTGTGGAAATAGTGAATAAAAATGGTTCTCTGCTCACCTGCTTTGCATTCTCATAGAATTTGTATTGTATCATCTTCAGTGATTTTTCAAGCTGAAGAATCCAAGTCAGTTCTTGCATGGAAGGTGCTGTAGGCTGCTGAATATGAGTAGCATTCCTAGTCTTAATATAAGCATTTCTAGCCTTCCTGCTGCTTTTCTAAAACACACCTGACATCGCTTCTTATTTTAAACATTACCGACTCATTGACATTTTCAGATAACTGTCCACCTTGACTCTTACAGGTCTATCCCGAATCCTATTTCTGTAGCTAATAATTATGACTGCAGTTAATGACTTTCTTAGATAGTATTTTTAGTATTTCTATAAAATCATTTGTATATTAATTAGCAAAATATGCATATACCTTACTCTTGGGACATCCTGGCAATGGTTACGCATCCACCCTTAAAACAGAGTATTCCTATAACCTTTCACACATCCAGTTTGTTCTCACCAAACAGCAGAAAGCTAGTTACGAAAAAAAATCTGTAGAGTATTTTTAAAACTTTACAAATTTTTCTCCCTATTTCATGTCCGACATTCAGAGAAGATGTCCCAGAGGATTGTTTTCAGGCCATTTTCCTAATACTGGTTCTTAGTGAAATCTTCCCTTTAGACTTAAAACATTGGTGAGGGCGAGGTAAGAGTGTTAAGAGGTTTTAATGTGAATTCTATTTACAGAATCGCCTGTAGTATGGATGATTTTTGTGCAACTAGAAAGGATTTTGGAAAAATGCTTTGACAGAAAAATTTAGGTGAGAAGCTGCACAGATCCCTGCAGAGTCTCATTTTCTATCAATTCACTGCACTTTGATCATCATCAATGGAAGAACCTGTTAATATAGTGCTATTTTTGCTATGTACTGCAGAGGACACTCTGGCATTAAGCAGAATTGGCCAGTGAAATAAAATTAAGACAGAGCTAACACAGATGCAAGCAGCAGAAAAATGAAATATGAATGGTAATCTAGTAACTAACATTCAAATACCGTTTTCTGGAGGCATATATTCTGACGTTAGCAGGAGAAATGTGGGCAACTATGGAAAAAGAAACATTTCTCTCCAATACAAGACAGGATTAAAAAATATCTAGCAACAAACAGTGAAATTTATATGTTAAAGCAAAAAACATAAGGAAAAAGAGCAAGAAATTGTTAGAGAATTTCAGTAATGATTGTAGAAATGTTTATTACCACTTTCTCTGCATCTTTCATCCCAGATTATCAGAACATTTTACAAACAAGAATAAATCCTCTGAGATAGCTATTTGTTCTGTAAATAAATATTTTTAAATACCGAGAGAGTGATTTATCGTCTGTGTATAATATAGTGTATAATATAATATACAGCAAAATTGAGATTTTACTTTCTGCCTAAATCTTTCTAGCACACTTTAAATTTGTAATTGTAAATGTTTACATCAGTAATCTAATTTTAAAAGCTATGTTTATCTAGAGAGTGAATGGAAATTTACCACGAGACTTACTCAAAGTGAAGTGACTCTCAGACAGGAAGTATTCACAATGGAGGGCTCATTTGCTGCGGAGCTTGGAAAACCTCAGCTGTCATTCAGAAACAATTCATACATTATTCACCTGCCTTTAAAAAATTCACCCATGTCCACAGGGGTGGAGTTGCCAATGGAGGGCAACTTTTCTTCCACCCATTCCTGTCTTCAAACTGTAATAACGTTTCCTCTGACTTCCTAAGAACAAAATTCTGCACTGCTTCCCTTCTGACTGACCACTGTGGGTTAGTGGTAGTCCGCTGTGTTCTCCCACTCCTGGAGAAAGGAGCCTGGTGCAAATGTAAGACAATGACTGTGAATAAATTACTCGTTTGATGTTTTTGTAGAACATGGGAATGGGAAGGTCTAGGTAGTTCAAAAATGTAATTACATTTCAGACTTCAGTCACCAAGAGGCTGTACAGCGTCCTTATGCTTCATGTGCTGGTCGCAGATTTTTTGTTTCTCTTTTCCCCTCACTCAAGGACATCCACATAAAACCTTTCCTAAGAGGGGAATTTAACCCTAGTAACAATTGGAAGTCTTAAGTTCTGTTACCTTCAGGGAATCCTGGGGAGTGTTCAAGCACTAGAAGGGCTGATCTGTGTCTAAAATAGCAATGCTTATAGTGCATTGTGGGAAAGGTAAAAAAACCTGAAACACATCAGTCTGCATCTTTCTTTGCATTTTATTTATTTTTTTGCTAAATACCGGAGCATTTATATTATCCAGTCTTAATTCAAAGAGAAGGCTTGGTTCTGTCGAGGTGCTGACGCACACAGCATCTTGACTCTGCTGTAGGGCTCTCTCAAAAGCACCTGTCCAAGCCACAAACCTGTATGCGTGCTCTTTCTCTGCCTGAACCACTCCAGCTAATCATCAGAACACTGAACCCTGTTTCTTGGACTGCCCTTCAAAAATTCTAGCTGGGCTTAGCTCCTGGTGCTCTTGGAGGCATGATCAAAATGAAACTGCCATGAGACAGGAGCATGATTTTTTATCACTGAGCATTTTAAAGGAAGGGTAACAAAAGACGATACAGGTTTAGATATTTTCTCTGAAATTGGCAAGAAAAGGCAAAATTTAAAATGAGATCTATGTTAAGATAGATAAGGCACATTGTCTATACTGAGTCTGTAGCTCTCATCTTTCAGATAGGGCCAAAGGAATGGCAAAGGCGGCAGTCTGGGTTGGCTAACAGAGTGCCCAGAGAGGCAGAACGGGCAAAGCCCCAGTAAACCTGGCCATTGTCTGTACTCCAGTGATCACGTTCAGTGTGAATTGCCTGCTATTGCTCTACGGAACAGTGCTCTACCTGCAAAGTCCAAGGGGTATAGACTATGTTAAAAATATACACCACCTGACTATTTTGTTGTTCACTGAGCCTACGTATCTCATTGCATGGTTTCTTGATATGAACATGTCTTAGTCTCAGGGACAATTTTAACTTAATTGTTTCCTCCAGGGCACTCCAGTCTGGCACTCCCCCTAAACAGCTGTCCATTTAGAAGTAATTTTCTCTTGAAGCCCAGAGATGTAACTGGATGATTTATTTATCCTTAGTAATATTCTATGCTTCACTGGAATTATTTAGGAACCCTTATTTTACACCACTACATAGAGCAGTAAAACAATCTATGTATATACTGGTTTCCTAAACATTGCTCATCAGCCATGTGGGATTTGAGCTGAAACCAGCTCTTGCATCAGAACAGACAAGATCTTTCTCTGTATGAGGCTGGCCTTTTGTCATTTTTATTTTTGTATTGTAGCTCTTTCTCAAAGAGGAGACACAATAGTATTAAGGGAGAAATGAGGTTTCTCTAGTCTTGTTTCTTGTCTTAGAATTTTTGTTAGTCAGCATACCAATTGCTACCTGGATCTCAAAAATACAACACTGACATACCAGTTCTTCTTTATTGTGCCAAGTGTCCAGTCCACACAGTGTAACAGTTTCTGAAGTTTCATACCTAAAAATATTTTTCCATCTCTCACGATATGCTTGTGCATCTCACGACCCAATTCTGTGTAAATGATCCTACTTCCATGTACCAATAAGGGCATGAAAAATGGAGAAACGCAAAAAGAAGACCCCGAAATATAGCTGTAAAATGATTCCTGACTGAGCGATGGTAATTCATCTGGGTCATTTCTTTAGAAATGTTAAACCCCATTTGTTACCTGTATAACAAGAGGGCATATCCCTGGCAAAAATTATAAATAAATAAATAAATTAATAAATATTTTAGTTGAATCAGTGTAAAGTCCTGCAGGCAGAGAGCAAAAGAAAGCTTAAATGGAAGGAAGAAGCCCACTGAAGTCACTTACAGGAGCTGTCTACTGGAGCCAAAAACCTCGGGGTGAATAATGGTTCTTTTTCATGAGTTCCTGCCACTAAGTACCTCACCTTTTAATATAATTCCTTAAAGGCAGAAAATATTTGCTACTTAGGAGATTAACAAAACCCACTTACTGTGATATGTATATATGATCCAGCAAGACATTCCCATATTTTATGCAGAAAGATAGATCATACAATCTAAAAAAAATATCTCTAGCATTTCTGTGATTTCTTTGGCCCTCTGTGGGGATGTAAAGGTGTTTGTAGAAAACCTTCCCTTTTTCCTAAGTCAGACATTGAGCCAGACAGCTATGTACCTCCAGCTTCTTCATCATTATGCTATTAAGTGAAGTCACGCTATGTAAACATACACTGTGATTAATATATGGATGCAATCAAGTTGCAGTTTTCCTTAGTAGAGAGAGTGCTGTAACTAGGCAAGAAAGCACTCCAGGGTATGTATTAATTCAGGTGTGCATAAAGGCATGAAACATTAGGCTGAGTAATTTTAAACATCTGAGCAATATATTAATGGATCATTAATATGTGCCCTAGAATGTATATAGCTCTTAGTCACAGCATGAAAGTAATAAAGCACATTCCTAACAATAAATAATGTTATCTTTGCAAGGAAAAGGAAAACTCTGCAATGTATTGATACACTGTGTGAAGAACCTTCTTGAAATTTCTGAAAATGCAAATTTAAATTTGACTTTAAATCAAAGGAAATGGGCTGGTTGACCTTTGTGATCCAGTAGAAGACATGATGTCCCAGAAACCATTCAACTGTAGGAAGCAGACACTGCATTTTTGTTATTGTGTACTCAGCTCATGGTTTTGGAGATGGTGGCTGCCCGCATACTGTGCTGTACTACCACAAGCATAGCCAGAGGGTTGAGAGAAGCGCTTATTCACCTTTACTCAGCACTCATTAAACCACATCTGGAATACTGCATTCAGTTTTTATGTCCCCTAATATAGGAAAAATATTTATAAGCTTGAGCAAGTCCAGCAGAAGGCCACCAAGATGGTCAGATGGTTGGAGCACAGAACCCAGAAGGAGAGACACAGGAAACTGGGCTTGTTTAACCCGGAGAAGTGAAGGCTTTGGGGCAACCTAATGGCAGCTTTCCAATACCTATGAGGAGGTTACTGAGAAAATGGAGCCATTCATGGATATGCATGATGAGAGGCCAACAAGCAATGGCCATAAACTGAAATGGAGGGTTCCAGCTAGACATAAAGAAAAAGTTTTTTCACCACAAGGACAGTCAGACAATGGAAGAGGTTGTCTAGAATGGTTGTGCAGTCTCCATCCTTGGAGATTTTTCAAGACTTGGCTGCATAAAGCCCTGACCACCCTGGTCTGACCTCATATGTGACCCTGCTTTGAGCAGGAGGATGGAGTAGTCCTCTGGACTATGGCTATACACTATACTATTCACATTTCCTGGGCAATATACTTGTACAACTTGGTTTGTACTGGTACAAGTTCAAGTACAAATTCATACTGTAGGGCTTAGCTTGCTTGGCTTGTATCAGTTGGATTCACATAGCATGATAGGTTGTCCAGCTACACAACATTACTCTCCTATCATGTAGAGCACCTCAGGTTAACTTGCATGTCAGCGGGATCCTTCAGTACAGAGGGTACTCGTCTTCTGGAGTGTGCTTACCCCCAAACTCCTACTGATCAGGCACAGGGGGATAGAAAAGTCTACTATTAGCATTGTTACTACACAGCCATCAGCCATATCTTCTACATGCTAGCCATCAGTTATGTTGTCAAAAACATCAGTTACTTCAGTAGCCACAGTTTCCCCAAACGTATGAGGGGGTCCATAAATAAAATCCGTGTATTTTTTGATGCGTACTAGCTCTTCTCTCTTCCTTACACTGAAAGCACACCTGAGAATTGCCAGAGTGCTAGGTGGCTGTTCCCCAGGGATGTTTATTTGTTCACCTCAAAAATGTATTTTTGAACTTTCTGAGGAAAGAACAAAAAATGAGGAGAGGGTATGTAGAAAGGAAGATTGTGCAGGCAGTAGGGGGATCTTAGTTTGCTCTTGCAACATCTTCAGAAACACGACTCAAGCACAGTAATTTTGCCAGTTGTTGTTAGTGACGTGGTCCTCTGCTGTACTTGTTCTCTGTGGCATCATTTTGTCATATCCGACTCAAAATGTAGTCAGAGTTGATAATGGATAAGCAGTTGTTTGTGGGAGTCAGCTGTGAATGCAATAGAAAGTCCCTGTTTCTTCAGACGGCTGCTGATTATGAAGTGATGACCAGACATGCTGTCTTTGTCTGGTGGTGGTCCAGGCTACCATATGCTTTGTTGCTAGGTGACTCTCCTATCCTGTCACATCTGGCCACAGCTGCCGCCCAGTTAAGGTAAATGCCCCTCATTTCTATGAAAGTGTGATTCTTATTTCTCTTGGGAGATGGTGAGCAGGAGGCAGGAAAGTTTGGAAGCAAGGTAAGGATGCTGTAGCTGAGAGCGCTCTATCAATTCTGGGAGACTGTGGCTGCTGGAAGGCATTGTCATCTGACATTTCCCCTCTTCTGGCTGTCGGAACCTGTATGCTGGGTCACATACCTGTGACTTTCTGTCCCCAACAAACAGAATTTCCAAACCAACATGCGTGCCAGAGATTTGCTCTTGTCCCAGAAAGGAGAACCCAGCTGTTCCTGGACAGTTCTCTGGGGCCCAGAACGGCCATTGGCTTTGCTTTTGTTTTAACTTGAACTGGGGCCAGCGTGAGGGGAAGGAGGCTGATGGCCTTTGCAGTACGCTAATGTCTTTGGAGTACTGTAAGCAGAGCAGCTCAAGCCAGACCTGGCTTAATTGCATCTCTTTTGTCTGTGAGAGTAGGAGTTGCACATGAGTAAGCTGCTTCCACTTCTAGTCCAAGATTTCCCACCTGAGGAGCCAGGTAGTAGCACCCCAAAGGTTGTTTCCATATGCACATCAGTATGTACAGTGTGTGGACAATCAGGGAGTCAGTCCTTAACGAGAAATGAATGATTTAGCCTGACAGCACAGACACAGACATGGAAATGTTTCTGATATGTTACAGCATCAATGCCTTCTACTGCGAGGCCACACCTGCAAGCTCTGTTTCCTTTATTGGAGCAGAGATTTAATGAACATATTTTTATTAACAGGATCTATTAGTTTGGGTATATGCTATCCAGCACCTTCAAACTACCGAATCTGTAGCATCGTAAACACAACCTGATGCATTTTTCTAAGTTGCAGTGCTAATGTAGCTGCTGGTATTTTTCTTGGAAACTAGATGTCACTAGTGGTTTAGAAATAGCAGATACAGTTTCATTCCTATCTCCTCCTTTTTCCTGCAACTTGTTTATAGCCTCTCAGCCTCTCCCTGTGCACCTCCAAAAGAGCATGGAGCTGCCTTCTCTGTAACTGAAGACTGAAAATAGATCCCTCTATAGCCGCCTTTTCATCAAGCCAAACAAACACAGGTCGCTTGTCTCTGTCCATATGTCACCTTAACCATCCTGACTTCCTCATTTTTTTGCTTTTCTGTCTGTACTGAGGAGCCCAAAGCCAGACACAGTTGTCCAGGCAGAGGGCAAGAATCCCTTCTCATGATCCCATGGTGCAATAATACTGCCCAGTAAGGGATGATCCATTATAACATGGGCTCGCTACTCATGCCTGTTTCACTTACTGCCACCAATACCTGAAAGTTCTTTCCTGCAGAGCTTGTCCTCAGCCAGCCTAGCCCCAGCCCCAGGACTCTGCAGCACGTGCACTGCAGAGCCCCAGGACTCCGCACTTTTCTTTCTTGAGCTTCATGAAGTTTCTGGCAGCCTGTTGAGGCCCATCCACATGGCTGCCCTGCCCTCCAGTGCATTGACTGCCTTCCCCCACCTCCCCATCTGCCCACCAACGTGCTGTCAGCTGCAAACTTGCTGAGGGTACATGCTGTCTCCTTGCCTAGGTCTTTAGTAGGTATTAACCCGTATTGATCCTGATACTGGCCTCAGGTCCCTCCTGTAGGACATACCTAGTGACTGTCCACCAGTTGGACTTTGTACCATTGATCACAAACCTTGGAGCCTGGTAATCCAGCCATTGCGCCACAACCTAGTAGTCTGCTTCTATAGTCTAACTCTCACTGAGTTCCTAGAAGGAAACTGGGATACAGCGTGGTAGGCCTTCATGTGCCTGGATGTGGTTTCCAGGAGGATTTGCTCCATAAACTTCCTAGAGACTGAGGTTAGGCTGAGTAGCAAGTAGCTGCTCAGTTCCCCCCTTCTTGCCCATCTTGAAGGGATCTCAAGCTCTATTCTCTCATGGTAATCACAGCCAAGATTGTCACTGAGTATCACATCTTCAACCAGTACTTTCTTATCCACGAGTAAGGAATCCAACAGAGGCACCTCCAATGCTTGACCCATCCAGCATCTGTATTAAAGAATTGTATCTAAACTCAGGAAATTTCATGGATTCTTGCACCCTGCTGTGTTGCCCTTTCAGGGGATATCCAACAATAACACTACTATAGAGTGCTGAAAATCAAAAATGTTGTATAATACATTCCTATTTTCAAGGTAGGTTATCAAAGATCACTTAAAAGTCAGAAAGTGGAAGAAATCCAAGACCTGCATAGTCCTTTTGAGTAAGGAACTTGTCATGTAATCATTATGTACTACAGTTCCTTCAGTAAGTTTCATAGTGTAGGTAGAAATCTGGTTTTTTTAACATTCCTCAAAGAAAATGTACAGATTCAATAAAATGTACGTAACAGTGCTATGGACTGGAGTATTATTCTGTATGATCAAGAAATGGGTCCACACTAATGATTCACACTGTTAAGATACGTATAATCTGTTTTTCCTTTGCAGAAAGGAACTCCACTGCTATGAAGTGTCTGAAGTAAACTTCTATACTTCACAACAACTTCTGCTATTGCCTGGCTGTAGTAATACTGATCTCACTGTGGTCCAGGCAGAAAATGGCAGAAAGAATGTCCCCTCAGGGGAACTTTATATCAGTGATGTAAATTTAAGCAGTCCCTCACATTTTCAGCTTGCACAAAGCAACGGTACTAATCATCAACAATTCAGAACTGATTTCCAGATAATCCTCTCATTTCTGTTCAGGGCTGTGATAAAAAAGAATAAAAAGATTTTAAAGCATATTTAAATAATGTAGAAGCAATTCCTCGTTGTATAGTTCTTGGTTACTGCCTGGTATTTTGAATCAGACCTATTTAGCTGTGGTCAAAGTTATTCTTGTTTCATGAATAAATGAATGAAATAATCCACTGTCTGACCTAGGAATCACTCAAAGCATTTTAAGGAAGAAGGTTTATCAGCTGTGTGTTTGAACACAGTCCTCATGGCACAGGTGGATAAGATTTTCTGCAGAGAAATACATATTCTAATAAGTTGAAACAGAACTTTAGAGTGATACTGTTTTCAAAACACAACAATTGGTCACATAAAGTAGATAATTTCTCTATGTTAAGACAGATCTCAGTTTGCTTGTACTCAACAGACCATCTTTTCAGCATCCCTTTCCACCCTGGATATTCAAAAAAGCTCAAGAAAGTCATCTGGGCATTATGAATATGAAATGGCATCAGAGGAACTTGGTAGGGCGGTGAGGTATTGATTGCCAAAACTGCCTGTATTGCTTCTTTTATAAGGAGGGAGCTCCAGCAGCCTTGAGCTGCATCAGTTCCATTGGTCTTATAAGGTACCAGGACTATGTCAACAGACTTCATATGATATCATCAAGAAATTTGGCTCACCCCAAGCAATCAATGCTTGCTTCCAGTTAACTGTATGATTTGTATTGAAAATGAACTGAAATCCCACCCCCACAATGACTGCAAGCCCATTTTTTTTTGAAATCTGAAGCTTGTTATGTGTACTGAGGGTAACCACACACCATAGACAACTGTCCTGAGTTGACATCTCCTGAGTCTATATGGTAAGCACCTCATTTTACTGCATAATACCTCTCAGGATGCAATGCATGGCTGCCAAATGTTCTCATTTTGATGTGTCTGTCTATGCTATCTGCCATCATGGCATTTACTCCTTACTGTTCTCCACCTGTCAGCTGTACATTAGCATAGTTTCAAGACTTAAAAGGGCCTGCTAAAAATTCCTAAGGGTTATTCATCTTCCATTCAGCATGAAAAATACCAGAAAGTCGATGCTGCCCTCTCTACCCTCAAACCTTGACCTTTTAGAGTGGAATCACTCAGGCACTGAAACATGACTTGCAGGTCTATTTTCACCCTAACACACAGGAATTAGATTAACGGTCAAAAAAGTCTGGAAATGTTATAGATCCCTATGATGTTCAGATGCATAGCCAAATGCTTTCAGTCTTAGTATACTTTCAGGGTTGTTAAACCACTGAAAACAGTATTTGGCACCAAGAGGCCATCAGGCTTGTGGCAGAATGGGTAAGGTCTGCATTGTAAGTGAAATTTTGATCCAGTCTCTGCATGGTAAGGCCAGACTGAGGTCTCCAGTCCTTTTTTCCTCCTTTTTTTAACTCGTAAACTCACAATCTGAGTTTCTTGTTTATAGCGAAGGTGATTCTCATCTTCCTTATACTGTTACCAATGAGGGTATGTACCATCAGTGACCTCAGCAGAACACCACCAGTGCATAGCAGCCCTACAGCAGGGTTTGGAGTTCACCTGCAGTTTGCACAGCCCATGCCTCTCTCACTGATATCAGTGTGCAGTCAGTCACTGGCAAGCATACATCCTAAATGCATACCCTTGCCCACCAGATTTAGGATAAAATGAACTTCAACCCATGTTGCTGGAGCTTTCCCTACACTCAAGATTATTATTCTGATCTGGACACAGATAGGCACGTGATGCTGTGAACACTGCAGTGCAATGATGAACTGCACATTGAGGCACATGGGGTCCTGCTTTTGCTTTTGCTGATGGCAGTACTTGCCAAGGGAGTAGGAACAAGCTATTCAAATGAGCCCTTATTGATTCAAGTGATTGTCTTTTCTATTTTGCAATTGCATTGTGCATAATCTAAGAAATACTTTCCAGAGGTTCAAATTACATACAACTAACATTCACTGATTTGTTTACATTTACCTTGGTCTTGATTACAAACTACTCTCATTTAAAATATAGCTTTAATATTACAGTATATATGTTGTCACAGTAACATTGGTAGCATTATATTTCTTCCAGTCTGCTGTAAAAAGATGCACTTAGCTTCATATTCTCTGTTTGGTCTGTAAAATTTCTCTGATAGAGGACTAAAAACCAGAAGGAATAGCAGTCAGCATGCCACTAATTATGTTGGTGCCACAGAACAGATTTTAAGCATCAACTTTGAAATTAAAAGTGACATAAAGGTAGCTGCCAGTGAAAGAATTTCTGAAAAAAATGGACTGTGAAACAAATGAAATAGTTGCACAGAAGTCAGAGCTGGTATCACCTTAAAAATGAAAAGAAAGAGAGCAAAATGCAAGCCAGGCAAAATAAGATTATGTTTTGCAGTTGTTTTCCCAGCTGATAAGAATAAAATCTGCTTTCCTGTTAGGCTTTTAACAGTCTCCAGAATAAATCTTCCCATTTCTACTCTTATTTGTTTAACGAATGCTTTTTACTCTGTGTGTGTGTGTGTGGTAAATGAGAGGTTATGATGACACATCTCAGATAAATGCTTTGTGTGCCACCAGGTGCTACCGAGGTAGAACCTCTGATTGCAGCTCTGAGTTATCATTTGATAAGTTAGATGTGGCCACTGGATTTTATTTTCATTAAGGAGCGCTGGATGGAAAGTTGATGTCTATAGCAAGACTGGTTGGTATTTTACTTTGTTCTGCAAATACTGGTTTATATATTGTAAATTTTGCCTTTTTATCAATTATTCACCTTTTTCCATTAATAAGAAAATGGATCTTTTCTAGACTACTAGAGAAGAACAGCATAGAAGAAAAAGCAATCTGCTTTATTCTTTCACAAACGAGTATAAGAAACCAATGAGCCTGAGATTAAATCAATCCCAAACTGTAATTACTTTCACCAGTAAATTCCAGACCCTATCACAGCCCTCCCAAAGCTTAGGCAGATCTTGCAGCGTGCCTGGAAAGTCAATCCTGAATGCCTATTCAGGCCAAGAGGAAAGCAGGTGCCAAAACAAAGCATCCACCTCAAAGAAGCAGAGAAGTGAGCAGCTCCTGTCTAACTGTAGTGAGAGAGCCCACCTCTGCTGCCTTCAGCGACCTGCATTTACAGCTTCATTAGGATTACAGCCTTCACATTAATAACATCCTCTGAAATGAGCATTTGGTCACACCTACTGGTAGAGCTGTACTTTGTTTCCTCCATCCCATTCTAGCTGTAGCCAACCCCACTGGCAGGGTAGCGGGCTGTCACGTCTGTGATTGGACCTCAGAGACTCTCTTAATCTTTGTGTCTTGAGCAGAGAAATGCAAAATTATGCTTTAAGAAAGGGAAAAGCTATTCTAGCTAAAAGCTTTCATGGTGAAACAATAGAATAGAGACCCTGAAAGCAATCATTGGACAAAGTATCCCAGGAGAAAACCAAGAGCTTCCAAGTAAACCCCTTCTGAAGACAACAAATTGAAAAGCAAGTTTTTTCTTTATTCTTTAACCAGGGCTGTAATAGCTGAAGATACATAATGAATGAATGAATGAAGTTGAAAGCTTAAGTTATTGACTAACTATTCTGCATGTAGATTGTTTTCAGAATATTTTAGGGCTTTCTGTGTTAAATTTCTTCACCTTGTGGTGGGAGCTCCAAAGAGCTAGGCTAGTGAAAGGTAAAAATGGCTTCCAATTTGAGGGCTGTGTGATAGGACTATCAATTTATTGTTCCAGAAGGAATCACCCAGATACTTTAAAATTACAATGAGGTAGCCATGCCGGCAAAGGTCATGACAGGAAAACAACGAAGTTCATTTTCTGCCACGAACGCCAGCCGTCAACAGGGTTGGTGGCATGTGACTGCCAAAAGGACAGCAAAAATGCAAGATTTTTTGATGTTTCTGGTTTTGGGGAAGGGTGAATGTAAATGTAAAACTAAACCTTTATATTGTTTTTCCCAACCCTGGAGCAGCAAAGCAGACTTTGACTCTACCTAGCACTGATGCAGGGTTCTTGTGATTTGGTATCAGAGGAGTAGGTCTGTTGGCTAGGGACCAGGAGATCAGCTCAGGTTCTGCCCCGCCACTTCCAGCCTTGCCCTTCACACTTGCCTCAGGAGTAAAATTTGCTCTTGCCAGAAGCAAATTTTCACTGGCAGGAAGATAGCCTCCTTACACAAGGCACATATGAAGTTCACTGTTCTTTCACTTACTCTATTCCTCAAATGATTCAGGTGGCACAGTTGGGTGTAGCATGATACTTAGTCTTTGTTCCAGATGGACCCTTGTCCTCCACCACTTCTCCAGACATTTTGCTCAAAGTTCGTTCGTTCTTTCCCCAGGACAAGCTTCACTGCTTAGTTCATTCTGGTCTGGATAAAAGGTTTACCAGGAATTCTAATATAAAATGATTTTTAGAAGAAGAGCCATGTGTCGTATGCCAAGAGAACAATTAAGGAATCATTGTTAGACTGCAGCTGAGTTTGATGCCGTGAACATGGAGTGCATTTGCTTTTGCATGTCTGCAGAACATCATTAATCATGGTGTTTCTGGCTCCTGAGGCCCTGTTCTCGTCTTGTTCCTCCTCTGCCTCTTCTGAGCAATCTGTTTACTAATGACTAGCTACAGTGCGAGAGGTTTAAAGGCTGAGAGGCTGAGAGCAGGACCCTGTCAAGCCACAGACTTTTATCATCTTCTTTGGGGATTCTTTTTTGACTGTGTCTGTCTCTCCTCTTCTTCTCTGTCAACATCTGATTGAGTTATGATTTGGGCGTCTCTCTTCTGACTACAATTAGGAATGGTCTGCTAGGACTTTCCCCCGACGTCAGTACCATTATATTTTTTTTCCACTCTGATTTTCTTCAGTTTTCTAAACAAAAAACCCACCCCTGTTTCCTTGCCTTGTGGCAGCTTTTAGGAAGTTACAAATTTTTGGAAAAAACTCAAATTGCCAAAAAAACCCAACCCAACCCAAACCAAGAAAACGGAATAAAACGGTAAAAATCAGGGGGAAGAAAGAATAAGAAATATTCTTCTCTTCATATTCATTTGCAAAAATGAAAAAAGAAGAAAGAAAGGAAAAAAAAAATCCCTGTCCCCAAAAGGCAATTTTAAGAAATATCTTCAATTAGATATTAAAAATGGTAATCTATAAAAATATATGATACGAAAGTATCTATATCTAGCGTGAAGCAGTTTTAGGAACAGCTATAATCTAGTCACAGATAGAAAATTTTTTTTTTTACGGAAATGGTGTGTGGAAATACCATTTCACTAACAAAATATTCCCTGTCTGCAGTTATATCCCTGTGTTTGATGGATTTTCTTCCTCGAATTTTTATAATTCCTTTCTAAATCCAGTTTTACTTTGATTTCCACAATTATACTGTAACAATGGATTCCAGAATTTAATTTTACTCTCATAAAACTTACTTCCTTTAAGTTGCTGATAACTTCAGTTAATTTTGCCTATTTTTTGTATTGCAAGGAACTGTAAATAATAATTTCCTATTCATTTTCTCCGTTCCCACTGCTGCTCACAGAATTCTGTTATCAACACTCTCGTCACTTTTCCAGGCTGGCAAACCCTGGCCTATATGCATCTGGTACAGCAGTTTTCATCATAAAAACTGAAATGATACTAAACCTCTGTAACCTAAATATAACTCACATTGCACAAACCACCTGGAAGACTAATTCCAACTCATTTACACTTGAGACCCTAAGTTGTTTTAAGTAAGTCACTCCCTTTAACAACAACAGTTACTTAACCTCTCAGAATATGACCTCTTCTGTTTAAAAAACTGCTAATGCCAGCATTATCTGAGGCCTGTAGTTCATTCCCAAAGAACAGCATCATTTTAGATGATCACACTTGCTCCTGTGTTGCTACTGCACAAGGTTGGTGTGACGTATACTACAAGATATATCTGTCAGCTTGAAACCTGAAGACATAGAGTGTACTCTACTGTTATTGCAGACCAGTCAATTTGAGACATACATTCTGTCCTCCATCCTAAGACTTTACACACCTGAGTGGATAAAAGTGTGGCACAAAGAGCTTTTGCAGGATTACCATCGCTAGGGAAACTATCTTATTCTTGGTAAACAAATTCTGCATTAGCTGTCAGCTAAAAATGTGTAATTTGGTAGTGACGTGTTGAGTAATCATTCTTGTAAATATACATAGCTGGATTTTTCTCTAGAAAAGCAACAAGGAAAAATATCACAGTTTTAAATGAACAAGGGAAAACCCCCAAATTTTAACATACTTTTAGAATTGTGACTGCTTTAAATTAAATACTGTGTTTTGACTGGGAGAGTTAAACCTCTTCCTTTCTCATTCACAAGACATTCCTCCCTGTGATGCTGTAGTCAAAATATTCTATCATTTGCTTATGTGCAATTTCCATTAATTTCAGTGAGACTACATGGAAGTGAAGAATTACCTTTTACGGAGGAAATTTTCTATTATATGCTCTAATTTCCATGACCACATCCCATCCTTGTCAAAGGCATATGTTTGCATAGGGTGGTTGCAGAATATATACTGCTGAACCACACTACTCACATATGAATTTGTGTGGAAGATTGAGTGCCAGATCCTGCTAAGGTTACTTATGCGAATTGTACTATTGATTTTGTGCTGACCTGTGCAAGGAAAGCTGGATTTAGCCCACTGTATTTTTAATACACAAACATATTTCTCACTCTCTACTAGTTTTATTTCAATGTAAGAAAGCACAACCAAAAAAGACTTAATTTCCATGAGCGTGAAAGAGCAGATAGTTTTTAGCTGTATTTTGCAGCCAGTGTTTCTTTGATGTTTAAATAATAATAATAATAATAATAATAATAATAATAATAATAATAATAATAAAATCCTTTTCATTCCACACATCACACTACCTGGTTCTCCTAGCACATACCTAAGCCATTGGAGAGGGCAGATGTAGGTCAGATCTCATTTAGCAGTGCTTTCAGGTAGGACCCCCTGCCATGTGGTAACTGTGCTTCCTTGGTTTTCCAGTGCAAACCAGAATGATCTAATCAGTTAGAGCTGGGCAGATACCATCCAGGCCTCCTTTTATCTGAACGGTGCTTTTGGGTAGCAATCAGGCAGTGACACAGCTCCACACCAACACTCTGGCTGAGTCGGGGTCCTGTCACATGCCGCTTACAACAGCTGCGGTTCTTCACGGTGTTAATACTGGTTGTTAGCTATTACATTGAGCTAGGTAAAGAGGAATCATCACGTTCCCGAAAAATGCTCTGGCATAACACGTGTTGTCACAAAATGTTGTTAAATGTACACTCAGACAGTTTGAAGCTGTCTGTCAGGTTTACTGGTTCTGACTGATTTCAAAACATCACATCGATTAGCATTTACAAAGTAATTAGCAGAAGGCAATACTCAAAATAAACAAGAATGTGTCAAGATTACTGAGACATGTAATGCTTTTTATATGGTATACCATTTAAAAATAAACACGCTTTCAGCTTATTTGCCTTCCAATAGCTCTGAAGTATTATAATTATTCTTGGATGGTTTAGTGCGGGAATTTGGCCTATAAACCAGGACAGGACATTTTAAACAACTTTTCTCTTTAAAAGAATCACATTATCTTCATGCCTTGGCATAATTTCTCACATAGTGACTGAGCCAGGTATTTCCAGTATAAATGTCCAACTGATGAGCTGACAGAATATTATCATGTCTTATTGGAGTCACACATGGCTTGCTGTTAGAGCTCTGTATCAACAGGAATCCAAATCCTACAAGTGTTAGAAATACGTTTATTATTTACAAGACAGAAAGAAGATTACAGGCAAAGTTATTTGCACCAAAAGCCAGACTCGGTTTGTTTTGATTTCTAGACTGTTCTTTTCACATTTTTCAGTGGATTTTTTGTGTTATACATTGTAATCAAAATTGTTTTGTTGTGAATTCCTAACAGGAATAATGAAAAATAACTGCTAACGTATTATTATAATTCAGTTATATAAGTTTTCAGTTTGTCCTTATGGGATACTACTGCCTAATGACCCTTCTGAAATGGCAGAACTCCAAAATCCTTTTGGCAATGAAAATGCATGATTAGAGGCATTCCTGCCATCACATATACATGTAACTTTCTGAAATTTAGCTTGATTTAATCCTGCTGTTCATTCATCTAGAAAAGCCTGGGTGTAACAGATATAGTCCACACACATTTTCTTTCGATTTAATGGCAAGGTTAATAGGACCTCTCATTCTTCATCCATTTCTCTGATTGCGGACCAATTCACAGTCATGCACAGTTATATTTTTGTGTAACTTTAATACAATGAGGCTCCCTGATTCCAAGCACATCTTTGAGGGAAATTCTTTCTCCGTTGGAGCACATAATAAAACTTCCACTGATTTCTGTAAGGTTCATGGACTTCACCTGTGTTTATTTTATTAGGCTTGAACTGTATAATTCAGACCTGGTTCTGGATTTCAAACACCGCAAAATTTGAGGAAATCTGAATCCCAAGTTTGACAATTGCCCATCTTGCATGAATCTGTACTTGTTAAAAAAGAACATTTTGGGACTGAACACACACAATACTATATTTTCATTAATATCTGGTTGGGCAGTTTTTTTCTTGGATAGGGACTATTCAGCTTACTGCTGTATCTCTATGATTTAAAGTAAGAGTATTTTAACACATCATCCAAACTCTTAAGTCCTGCTGGCAAGCTACACGAAAGATACTGTACCAGTTCCCTGACAATTGCCCCAGTATCCTATTAACTGCTCTGCACATAATAAGGTATAAATCATAGTATGATTCATACAAGTTCTCTAACCATTAAACATTACTACAGTGGTTGACGTGAGTTTTGTCCAGAATTGAACATTTAGTCCTGACCTGGTTCAAATAATGGAAAAATAATTTTGCAAAATGTATTGCCATTCTGAAGTTTCTTTGATTCTGAAGGCTTAAGAGTGGAGACTTTAGTTTTTCCACCCACATGTTTGTGACCTTTCAGAAAAGCATATTCAAATAGTTATTTTTTCCTGTTTCTACTTTTTTCCATTGAGTGTAAAAAATGAACAAAGTTCAAGGTTTATTTTGGGTTGGACTTTTTTTCCAACCACTTTCCTTCTTTGCTATTCTACAACTATTCAAACTTGCTCCAATTCTGAAACAGTTATCAGATCTGCAGTCACATATTTTTCCAAAGGTATGGAAGTGCTGAAAAATTCCCAGCACAGCAAAGAAGTGTGTATAAAAATAAAAGAACAGAGGGAAGATGGTAGGCAACAATTTCTTATATGAGGAGGCAAAAAAGATGGGAAAAAAGAGGAAAAAAAAAATCATTCAAAATAAGTTTATTTCTGTGAAAATTAAAAAGAATGGAAAAAAATGGGAAGTAAATTTTTCATTTAAAAAAGTCTTTGCAATGAGAAGTTTGATAGTTTTGCTCTTGAGGCTGATGGTGATGACTCAGTCTCACTAGAGAGAGCTACCAGAACCCCAACCAACCTTTACATCTTAGCTAATTTGCATAAAACAAAATAAATTGTAATAGTTTAATTTTGGGATAAAAAGTCCTTTCTGCTAAAAGAAGGCAAAAAATGCTACTTACTGAAAGGTAAAGCATCCAGCAATGATTGCCCTGTTAGGGAACAGAAGACATCTGACCATGCCATCTCTCCAGGATTCCTTGTCCTTTGGGAGAGAGATGGAGCTAGGAGGGTGAGCCTCACTTGCCTCCTCGAGGCACCTGTTATTCTACTTTGATAGCCACAATGGGGACTTGAGAACACAGAGGATCTGTTTCAATATTTAGTGGTTGTACTGGGTATCGGGAAAACTAACATCACTGTTGGCTGCAAATTGACCTCTCTGCATCTTGGTTTCGCTCAGCATAAGACAAGTTCAATAGCACTTACCTGTGGTTACACTTGTTATTGTGCTAAAACAAATCCGGAAAGTTCAAAATTACATTTTTATTATTTTGCCAACATAAGTATATGTCATTAATAATAACAATTTTCAAGGCATTATTGTTCAAATAGTTTATGCATTCTTACCGGATTGCATTAGATGGATTAGGCAATGCAATATTTACATTAGTCATTCCTCACACATCTCTGTATAATCCCTTTCCAGGTGTACCTTGCTCTAACTTTTTCCAGATCCACCTGGATACAGTGAGGAATTTCAGCTTCTCACTCTTGCTTCAGAACATTGTCTTGGAGGTGAGTCATTTATCATTTAGGCAATGGTAGAGATGAATGATTTATGATACTCACTCAGCAGCAGTGAAGTTAGTACACAGTCATGTGTGGGTTGTTGTACCAGCTGAGTAAACCTATTAACTGCCTAGGATAACTGTGTAATATTCCAGTCACTGAATTGCTTAATGATATATTTACAATAGAAGCTGTCTCAGATGTCTGTGTCTTAAAAATTATGCTCAAATACCAGTTTTAAGAGGTTTTGTGTTTTTATGCAAGGATAAAGGAAAGCAATGTATTGAATGTAGTGAATGTAGTGGCTTAAAGTCTTAATTTAGCAAGATACTCAAGCACGTGCCCAGCACAAGTATAAACAGCTCTGCCAAAATCAATGGGACTTAAGGGTCATTGCAGAATTGCTCTTACTCTGGAACAGCATGGATGCATCTTGCCACAATGTCATCAGAATTCAAAAAGGAGGAGGGATGGAACAAATAATATCAAAGTACAAGCCTGCTGTAACAGTACCCATTACTTGGGATGAAGTATATCAATGAATGATAAGTAAGCTGTATTGCATAGTAAACAGCAAGCAAACTGTTTGCAAGCACACACAAATCCGAATAAGATGATTTATTGTCTCAGATGCCCTTCAGAATATAATGTGAGATGTTAATTTGTTTCTGTTGCACACTAATTATAGCCTTGCACTACAGACATGAATGCTATGTGATGGAATACTGATGTGTCTTGCTTAGGCTGTTTCAGAGCCCATAAAGGAAATAACAGAATTGGAGATTACTAAGATTGTTGGTTAAATTCCTCTATGCCCATCCTTCATAATTAGGCTTCTCTGAAGTTTCTTTAAATCAGAGAGTAAACTCTTTCCCCAAATTTTGAAACTAGGTTATACAGGGATCATCCTGCTTCCCAAAAATTAGCAGTAAAATTCTCTCTTAATTATAGTCTGAACACGAGCACATCCTAAAATGGCTGCTCCTGAAGTGTTTAAGCAGAGAGTTCAGTTATACATTTGTTTTTTCAGAGATGGTCTGGAGTCACAGCATTCAGATTCTTTTCAGCTGACCCCAGAAGCTGGCACTGTACATGAAATTGCTGTTGCAAAGCCAGGATACCAGCCAAAAAGGGCGTTAGAAGGGCTTTCAAACAAATAAGGAAAGGAGCAAAAGGTAAAATCAGATATCAGTCCTGGAGAAATAAAACTCACAATAATATCTGGATTCTGCATCTGCCCAGCATATGTAATTTCTGGCAATGAGTAACTACTGTTGGAGAAGTAAATAAAGAAGGATGACAAAAGAATCAAGCTCAACACCAAGGCTGTAAAAATCAGGCAGGGCCAAGTTAATAATGAAATAACATTGATGGGCAAAGACTGTTAGAGTTTTTTTGACTCTTCCTGTTTTTTAGAAAAAGATTCAGTTCTGCACATGCTGCAGACAGGGAAATGCTGATATGCCACAGTTCAAAAACAAAATTGTATTTTGGTCTACCAGAGCTAATTTAGCATAGATACAGATGTGTCAAAGTAACACAGGTAACAATCTCTTTCACTCTACTTAGCAAGCTGATGTTTTAGGTTGTTCTTTTCATTCCACAAAAGAAAAAATGCTCTCTAGACTAAAAGGCATATGGAAACCAGACAGCACCAGAGAAGTGTTTGTATTTAACATGGAGATGCGGTTCTTTGTCATAGGTGGATCATAAACATTCAGTTCAAAAAGAAATGGAGTAGAGAAATGCTGTCCTCGTGATTTATCTTTTTCTAAAATTCTTCTAAGGTTCACCTCAAAGATATTTTTCAGAGTATGTCTTCTATTCTTTCAAGGCCCAGAAAGAGCATTATTGGATACTACAGAACAGTCACATCATATTCTCCTAATGACAGAGGGTCATTTTGTCCATTTCATACAAAGTCTTGTGTTGGGAGAAGGAAGAGTTGCTTCACCCCAGTGGAACAGTATCTGTTATCGGTCCCAGTCCAGTCTTTTCCAGGACACTTCCCAAGTGTCCCTAGTAAAGTCCTTTCTGAGAGAAAATCAAATGAAAAGAGTGAGGATGTTGCAGTCCAGATTACAATGACCTCTTTTTCTTCTTACGGGAATAAACTGCAGAAAGAAGCTTTCTGGTGTACGTCAGAAGCCAAATAGCTTTATAATTCCAGGGGAACACAACTACCTTGGAAACTGATAAGTCATACAAAGAGAGATAGTACCTGAAGCATCTACATCTGAACTGATCGCATTAAGTATTTAGGACAGACATCTTAAATGTGAGTCTGTTACCCTGGGGGCCTCATATGGGAGAAAGCAATAATATGGTATTTCCCAAGCAACCTGTTCTGCTAGTGAGTTGGCTGCCGTATCTCATATACCATATGGGTCTTCCTGAGCTTCTATGGCTTCATAGTAACCGTGAATCATTATGGCTAGTTCTGACTCCAATAGGACATGATGCAATGTCTGGCTCTTTTGTAAATTATCACCATTATTTTTGCCTCTCCACAAGACATGTTTCCATATGATAGTTAAAGGAGTCCAGCAGGTCAAAAGTCTGTACAATGACCTGATCTAAGGACCAGTGATGGATATAGATGAGATTTTATATGAGGCGAGTCCCTCTTTTGACCAGCATCATCCATTAGATGTTGTATTTCACTAGCCATAGAGGAAGCCAGAAGGCAATGCTGCTCATGTTTGAAGTAAAAAAGATGTTGAGTAGTAGATCTTGCCAACACTGGACCTGCTGTACTCCTCCTGCTTGACTGCTGTGGATCTGCGCCTGTGTGGGTACAGTCACTGCCTCTGTCTGCTTTGGTGTGACTCTTGGCTCTCAGCCCATATTCTCTTATCTCACAGAGCAGGCCTGCAATGACAACCACTTCAGCTAAGAGTCCAGATCACCAGACAAGTCCATAGGGATGGGGCAGGTTCAAGGTCAAGCCAGAAAGTCAAGCCAGTGGGGTAAGGATCAGGGCCAGAATCAGGGAAACAGAAGAGTGGGCACAGGTGAACCAGCAACCTAGCTCAGGCCAGAGCAAGAGTCTGAGCCCTTGAGCAAGTACCACCTGAAGGAGGGGCAGGCCCCCACTGCAGCTTCTCACAGCGCTGGTTTAAGGCTGGACATCTCTGTTATCAAAATTGGCCCTGAGCCCAGGGTGCCAAACCCCCAGGAGGGAGGAGATGTGCTCAGGTCCATGACAGTACAATGACTGAAAGTTTGAAAGTATCAACTGTTGGAATGAAAGATGAAAAAAAGGATGCTAACATTCTTAAAAGAACCCATTTTTACTTGATTTCAGATCATTTTTAGGCTGTCTTTCTAAACACTAGGAATGTCAGGTAGACATCTGTTTTAAGCTTGGAGAGGGTGTGCTGTATTCTTCCCATTCAATTTTAACTTAAGTATAGATGCAACAAAGCATTCTCATAATAAAGGTTTATAAGACTACACCGATGCTCTGGGTGTCTGAGCATTTCACTGCCTGGTTGCTTTTCAGCTCTATGCACAAGCTGCTACCAACTTGCCTTGATACTTATCAAAGAGGTAAGTTCTCAAATACGCTAGGTAATGAAGTGATTAATAGAAGTCACTAAGATCTAGGCATGAAGTCCATTTATGCTTGCCACTGTTCTACTCCAGGGTCTTCACTGAGGCTCTCCCTGTGTATGCCCTGTACCAAATTGTTGAAGATCAGCCAATGAATTTGGGTGAAGCATCTCATAGTTTCATGCTCTGAAATGAGACACACAGTGCACAGCAAGGATGCCAAATGATCCTGTATATTCTTCTGTGCTCGTGTTTCAGGACCTTCACATCTTTCTAGGATGTCTTAGAGAACATTCTTAGATGCCTGAATGACATAAAAAGAGATGAGAGTAGCTGGCCCGGCACTTTATAATGCTATCAGCCCTCATTCATCTCACCAAGCAGGCTCAGAGATCCCTGAAAAAGAATCAAACTTCAGATAGATTTGCTATCGAATTCTCTAGGCAGCCCTGTGGTTTTGAAATTTGTTTTTGCCTTTATGCACCATCTTTTCCAAGACCAGCAGATACTGATCATAAAAGGTCTGTTGTTGTCCTAAATATGTAACAGCTTCCAGAAACCCAGATCTGTCTTAACTTTTGTCATGTGAAACCTGTAGAACGTGTTTTTAGCCAACATGTAGTCCACAGCATCCTAGGAACCCTTTTTCTTCATCCCACTATATTCCTACGCATCAACTTGTCCTTGCTGGGTCTTTGTGAATCCTGATATGCCAGACACCTGGAAGTACAGCCAGCATAGAACATATTTGGGAATTTGCTACCTATCCAACTGAGAAAGTCTTATTAAGTACTTGGAAATTAAGAAGGCAGATGAAAAGATAATGTGATGTTATTTTTTTTTTAAAGTATTTTGATTTTAAACCAATCTGATGGGTTTTTTAAGTGATCTGGGGGAGAAAGAGGTCTAAACTATGAATTTGGGGCTGACAAAGCAGGATACAGCACTTTCTATTCTAAACAAAACAAACACTAAAGCAAAGCAAAGGCTGTGAAATCAAGTAGGCAGAAAATGCAGTAAGTTTGGAAACTCTGCTTTAATTCCAACCCTTGTATTTATGCCTTAAAGTAAAGCTATGATTTATCAAATAATGACTCACAATTCACTGCAACCTGGAATTGTTTATAGAATCTCACAAACAGCAGTTCTGAGCCCTATGGCCAACAGCTGTGCTCAGCTGTGAGCAAAACCTCTTCATTCTGACAAAGTGACGTTTTGAGAAATCTCTGCATTTCCCATCCCAGGGCCTGCAAAAGAAGGTGTTAAGTCAGGATAGTCTGTTGGAAGAGAAACATTTATATGCTTTCCTTAAAAAAAAAAGAAAAAAAAAATCTTTCCAGGATACCCTTGAGAAATTGAGGGTTGGGGAGGGAAGAAGGTGTTAAGTGTGTGGAAATGTTTATGAAACTGCATATTGATTTCACTCTTTAAGCTGGAATTTCTTTCAGTCTTCATTGCACAGGGCAGCAGTAGAAGAGAAGTTAGTCTAAGCTCAGTAGAAGTCAATCAACTAATCATCTATGATCCTTCTGTAGTCAACAGAGAAAGGTGGAAGGTCTTCCAGAGCAAGGCAGTGGAGAAGCTCATTTTATACACCCTGGGAACCTCTCTTTTCTTATTGACTGTAGACACCTAGGAAGTCCCTAGACTGCTAATTTTGGCATCTAAGGTGATTACCTGAAGCAGGAAAGTGTGATTATTGCCACAGAAAGATTTTTCTCCTGAAGGCTGGGGAATGTTGGTGGGGCTGGGTCTTTTTGTGGTGCACCATGTGGCCTCTTCCTTGCTGTGTTTCCAAGAACTGCTGTTTGTCCTCTGTAAGACAGTGTTATGTTTTTCCCTTTTTTTAATTGATTGGTTGACATAGTCTCGATGGGTGCCAGAGGATGAACCCTGCTGTCTGGAACCAGTAACTGGCTCCAAAAGAAGTCTCTCTCTATTTCCATCATACACTGGAGAATGTGAAGGAGCTTTACCCCACTGAACTCAGCTCTTATACTAATTCTTATCTGCAAACTCTCAAACATCAAGAAAGCAGGAGCTTGAGGTGTTTTATAGTTTCTGATTGCAGTTGGAATTTGGGAATCACTTTTCAGCTCATTCTCATTTCGTTCTACCAAGGGCTTCTGATGACTTTGGACTTTACCAGTGTCCATGCAGCCTTCTGACAACTTTGTAGGGGAGAAAAGAACACTCTTCATTTTGGAAAGTCGCCCTTGTATAATCTTGTGTCTTCCCAATTTATTGTGGAAAAGGAGAAATGCTGGGAAAGGCTCAGCAGAACATTTGAAGCCTTTGCTGTTTCCTTAAAAAGGTTTGCAGCAAACTTACAGGGAGATTGAGGAATACAGTGCTCTCTCTCTACCAGTATCTCCTGACCAAACACCTAAACACACTGTGCAGGAGTTTTCTGTACTGCAGTCCCTCTCCAGGAAACTCTCTCAGACACTCCAAGTCCCTTTTAGCAGGTTGAACTCTGGGGTGTGTTCTGTGCTGTGTTGATTACCTTCCAAATACGGAAGCACCATAACAAAGCCTATCAGCTGTCAGGCTTTAGGGCTTACAATGATTAGGGCCAACAGCACTCCGTGTTTTTTGTGGAATTCAACCATAGTAAACTGCAAAGGAACAAGCACAGGTACTAAAAAGATCTTGTGCATTCAGTATTTTTACGGTATTTTTGTTGTTGTTGGGGAGGGCTTGCACTGATTTACTGCAGGCTTTGCGATCCTGGCAAACAAGCCAATATGGAGATGAGACTGAAGGTAGATCATTCCTAGCTTTTATGCCTGCCCCATTCTTAGTTTGAAATCTTGTTTCGTGGGAGTATTTTTCTTCCAGATAAAAGCCTCATCTGAGATTCAGACGTATTTGGGTTTGAATTCCAGACACTGACTTGGAAAATCTTGCATTGCACATGGAAAAAGTGATACCTGATTCTAATGGTTCGCTGTAGATTTAGCATGCTCTCATCTAGTGGCAATGCTTTCTTAGCATACTGTGCTAAACAAAGTTCTCTTTAATGAGGGCCTGCAAATGATTTGCAAGCCTTGTGGGGAGAAGAAATCAGAAGTTTGCTTTGCACAGTTGCTATCATCAGAGTTGAATTCTAACATGTTGCAGTATGAAAAACTACTTTTGTACATATGTAGACGTGTGTGTATGTGTAAGTATAAAGGCATTGCTTCCTATAGTCTGTGGATATTTCCAAGCAAGACTGCCTTTAAGCCAGACTGCGTTTTGTATAAAAGTAGGCTATCTATCTACCTTACCACCTCTGTGCTTTTTTTATCACTCATCTACCCTCTCCTGCCTGCTTGCCTGTTGATTTTCCAGTCTGGTTTCGATCAGGCTTGCAGCCAGTCAACCATCTTCAGCGTGGACAAAAGAGCTCGGAAACTGATGCATTTGCAGAAAATCACTTAGCAAATTAATGGCCCCTTAGTTTCATTGGCCTGTGTGGCTTTCCGTTTTTCCATATCCTATCCAGTTAAATAAATAGGATTTTAAAATGTTCTTAGAAATTACTTAAAAATGTAAGGAATGGAGGTAATTTAAAATGGCATCTGGAGGACAGGAGAAATCATTAAATGAATACAAGCCTAAATTTTCAGTTGCTGAGGCCTTTTCTTCCGTAGTGCAATTTTTGGCAAATCAAATTTCTACTGAAAAATGTAAACAAGAATTGTCAGGACTTCACTCTTTGGATGCTATTTTTCAGGAGCAAAACAGGTTCTGCCAATATATCGCTCGCATTGTTATGGAGATTTGAAGCAACATGTTCAGTTTGGAGTGGGGTGTTTTGTCTTTCCAATGACTATTCCAATAGATCAAAGGAAAAATCTCCCCATAACACTTGGTTTGGTCCTGTTTAAAAGGAAAAATCTGTAAACTTTATTTGCAATTTGTCATTTCGATCGATCTTTTCCTGACAGAAAAGAATAGCTGTTGGCTCAGGTGTCTAATGCTGAGGCCAAATGAGATTATGGAAGGTAATATTAGCTTGCATATCCCAGAGCAGTTCATGGTTTATGATAACCATTGAATAAACAGGGTCAAATCAGTGTTACGCCACTAGTAATTTACTAAAGAGCTCCCACAAAAAACCTCTTGTGCCGAGGCAGTGATAAGCCATGTGTCTCAGGGGACAGCATTGCTGATGAGAGAAACAAGAGAAACCTGTCTGTGCCTGAGTTTATACATCAGTCGAATGGAAAAAATAATGCTTATTTATTTCTTTTACAAGTCTTCTGTAAGTTTAAGTAGTGGATATCTCTAAATAATTAAATAACAAGAACTGTAGAGTCTTTCTATTACTGTGACTCACATCTGATAGTTTTCTTGGCTTTACTCGTGGCTTTTCTTCCTGTAACCAGTAATTTTGCTATAGGTATTCTGAACTGTTATATGTAGAAAATCCAGCTGTTTGTATCTTTAGCATCTCTTTGAGTTTCATGTTGTTTGATTATGGAACCAAGGCCCACTTCAAATTGAACAAAAACATACATTTATTTTCACTTTGAAGAGAACAGTCACTATTTTGCTGTCCTGTCTTCAGAATGTCAGATGATAGCTGAGGTTCAACTGTTTACAACGAAGTTCTGCCAAGGCTGTATTACCTATTTCTGGTTCTGCCCGATCTCTTCAATATGACCTGGAGATTTCTTTGAACTTCATGCTTCGTTACATTTCATTTCTAAGCTGATAGTACTGAGTCATTGATTGCTTTTCATGGATTTGAACTGTGTTCCAGTTCAAGACACGATTGGAATTGCTTTCTCGCACCTACTAAATATTGCTCGCTTACAGATCAACTTAACTTCTTCTAGCCTTGAGATATTAATCTAGGCATGCAAATCCTCTAAATGTGGCTATTATTCTTCTTTTCACCATCCTTATGTAGGCTTTTATCTGATGATTGCAGGCAGCCAAGAATGTCTGCAGTACATTTAGAAAACCTTTCCAAAACTACACTCTGATCCTTACTCCCATTGCTATTCACACATATGCCCCATTCACTTTGCTCTTTAAATGGCTTCATAGGTTAGTCCTTCTTATTTTTTCCCCACTACTGTTTGATAAAATGCCTGCTAACATAAAGGGAAGTAAAGTTGGGCTCTATATTCAATGGAAGTATATTCCTTCTTAATTTTTTAGATTACTCCAGCTGGGTGCTAAAGTCCGAAAAGCCCTTGTGTTCTGTACCAAGACCCTGCAGACAGCACACTGGAGGATCAGCCATTACATCGTACAGTTTTGATGTCCTTTCAGTCAGCAATTTTTCGATCCTGTGTTTAAGTCAAGACCCAAAAAATCAAGATTTAAGTCTGGAAGGGAAAAGAACAGCTCAAAATCAATGCAAGTTTCTACTTGAGGGATTTCACCACTGGCACCTAATCTTACAGATGCTTTTGCTTTCATTGTTACTGTGCTAAAGTATCCAAGAGACAAGATGGGAATTATGGAGAGACTAGACGCTGGTGCATTTATACAACAAGTCATAATTGGGGAATAATTTATAACAAATGTATCTGATTAGCATAATCCAATTTTTTTGCTGCAGCACACTGGTGATCTGTTCAGTTCAGTGTTTCTCAGCTCACCCCGTCTTCTGATCAGAAATGTAGTTTAGTGCTTTGTAAAAATAATGAAGAAGTGAAAGAACTCTGTGAGGCAGGAAGATGATCCCTTAGATCTATTTGTGGGTATCGTCAGATACAGGCAAGGTTGCTAGTCATATTTTCCAAGATAACAAGGTACTTAAAGATTCAGAAAGACACTTTGCAGAATTGCCAGACGCACATAGGCACTTAGCTCCCCAAGATGCAGGTGGGTACAGGAATTCAAGCCCATTAAAGAACATGGGCACTATGGCATCTGATACAAGAGCACCATCAAGTAGAACCCATAGTCCAACCTAGATGCTGAGACTCTTCACACATTGTATAGATTTGGGAGCTTCAGGTCAAGAAAATAGTGAAACTCATCAATAAAAAGGCATACAGGCAGCAGCAATCATCAAGTCCTTCCTTTGATGGGTTGATTTTTTCTACTTTGGATTCATTATACTGCAGTTGCTTGAAGACCGGTGTGTGAGGCCATGCTTCTGAAAAGCAGACAAGAGTCACTCCTTTCTCTCAGAGAACGGTTATTAATCCAGCAGGTGGATTTCTGGGCACCGGTGAAGCTTTCATATCAGAAGCCTAAGCACTGACAGACTTTAACACATAAACACCTACTGAGGATTTTGAGAATCTACATTTTAGACTTGAGTATCTAAGCCAATCTTTACATATCTAAGTCCTTGAAGGACCTAAACCTAAGTAGTATTTTTTGAAATTTCTCAAAGCTTTGAAGTTCTTATTAGGTGCTTATGCACACCTTGGGGTAACAAAAAACCTTTGCAATTCTGGGTATGGTTGGCTTGCACAAACAAATACTGAGTTGGAGTAGGGATGTGAACCAAAGGCTCTTCTGATCTGATTAGTTACATATGCAGTCTAGTTTTCATGAACGCTAATATGTCAGTATATATGACCTCAAAAATTTGTTCCCACAAACGTAAGTGCTGCTAAAACTCCATCACTTTTATGTTTCCAAAGAAATAAATCTAAAAGGAGTGTGAGATTGACCCATGCACCATTTAAAACTTTATATGGTTATTTACATTAAAAATGTGCAGTATTTGTCCAACTGTAACTGTACGCGTAGCTTTTAAAGTATCTGAGACCCTGAACTAGTTATTTATTGTTCTAGGAAATGACTTTTATGAGAGCGGTACAGAAACTAGAGACTTTTGATTCTAAGTCTAGACTAAAGCTCAGCAAATAGTCAAGAGACAGTGACTTTCTGACTTATTGCCCAATGTGGAGGAACAACTTCAGTGACAAAAGGGGTTACCTCAGATGAGAAAGTTGGCTGGCACCCCTATGAGATCTGTTCTCAGAGGCTATGCACGTACTGTAATGTCAAGCAATTTTGTTGCTTTCATCCCACTTTTCAGGCTTTTAGCTCTCTGAAATTAAAGAATCAAAAAGATGTTACTGACCCACAAACAGACAATACTGATTGTTTCTCTAGTCCTTGAAAGAAATGGGGCAGGACATAATGTTGTAAAAAAAAAAAAAAAAGAAAATAAAAACAAAACTGAACATAGAAGATAGAGTATGCAACCGGCGATACAGTTTCCTCGTGCAAGAAGAATCTACCCTGACAATGCCCGTCTGTGAAGGCAGGTAACAGAAGAACAGCTCTATCAAGGCAGACCAGAAACCTCTCTTTTCCAGTACCCCTGACAGTGGCCTCCAGTGGATGCCTACAGAAAGGAGCACAAGAGCAGGACAACCATGCGATGCTACTCCCAGCATACCTTCTCCGCCTCCAATGATCTACAGCTGACTGCCTCTTTCTTTGTACCTCATAGCCTTCAATGGATCTTCTAACACAAATTTCTTCACTTAATGTTTCTGAACTCATACAGCCTTTGGCAGCCATGATTTGGATTTTGAAAGTAAAAGACAACAAAAGAGCAAGTCATGGCTCTCTCAAGTTCTATGCATGTTGCAGAGCAGGAACACGCAATCTGTTTGATTTGCAGGTTCCTACACATTTTCCAGCGGAGCTGCATTTTGCCATATAGGAAATTAATCCTACTGATAATAGGCTTATTGTTCGTAGTTACAGCTTGTGTCTGAATTAGCAATAATCTGTGGATTCCCAGATGTCTGCTAACCCCTGGTTTTACTTTTTAATGTCCCTGGGACCTCTCTTAGTAAAAAGCCTGTTAGTCTACCATATGATTTTATCAAAGAGACTTCCTATCATTACATCATTGGACCTTTATGTTGAAACTATTCACATTTCCAAAAGATATTCCAGCTATGTAATAATGTATTAATTACCATTAGCACCAGGTAGCGTTATTAATTATTCTTGAAAACTTTATTCTGTCTTAAATTGCTTTTGTTAAAAATAATGTGACTTTTCAAATCAAAATTAATTAAGAGTACACATGAATTTTCCAAGTCAATCTTCAAGCAGGAAGAATTGAAAAAGCCATTAGATTGATTTAAGAAATGTGTGATCACCTATTTGTGATCTGTAATGCCAAAATAATTGAGTTGTTCCTTTAAGCCTTAGCTTCTACATCCATAAATTTTATTTGGAAAGTATTTTGATCTATGAATAAAGTCTTATATAAAGACCGAATACTGTTCTGCTACTTAGTTGGCAAAGGCATATTGTATGAGCGTATCAAAATATAGAAATATAAGACTTTCTATGGCAGGCTGAATCTTAGCATGAAACTAATTTCTTGAGAAATTTCTTAGACAGAAATAAATTTCAAATGCAGCAGGCAGAAAAGCCTGCTCAATGGTCCATTGCTGTTTTCTGGAGTACAGAGTATTTTGCTTCTAGAACGTGTCTGGCTATAATAACTGAAACCATCCTATTTCTTGATGCCTCAGTAGTATCTTATGAGAGTGACTTCCACAGGTTAATCAGGCATTATGAAGAGGATGTATTTTTTGTCAAGGGTAAATGTGTTGCCTTCCCATTCATTGCCTTTCTTTACTTCTCAGGATGACAGAGTGGAAAGCTGGAGGCATCCAATGTACAAAGAGCATTCATTATTTTCTAAACAGTTTGTAACAATTACCTACTGGAGTTTTCTTTTATCTTCAGACTTGTTTGCAAAGAGAACCCGAAACAAATATCCTGAAAGCAGTACTAGGTTCGGTTCTCTCCTATAGCTGAAACCTTGTTGTCTGGTTAAGATCTAAGCGCCGTCTAAATTGCCTGGACAGTGGCTGGGGCAAAGGGCCTTTAACTTCATATTGTTTACAGGAAAGCACTAAGTGTTGCACCAGAAAGGGTTACTTTTTGATACTAAATAATCTACATACTGTCCTGGTATTAGCGATTGTTTAATGCTTGATTACCCAAGACCTGGAAAGGGGAAAGTTATAATTTTGAGTGGGCCAGTGAGGGGGTGACTGTGCCCTGGTAAGCAAAGGACAGACAGTAAAAATGGAATAAAAGAAAAAATGTACTAAACAAATGACTCAAAATCACATCACTTATTGGAAAGCCCTCTTCATTTCAACAGGCACATACACAGGCCAGCTAAAACCTTCAGCGGAGGTAAATCAGCACATCCTTCCATTAACATGAATGACCTAATGATGATTTAATCTATCTGAGGATCTGGCCCTGAGCATTCAGCTGCAGGTTAGATCTGGTTTTGTCAGTTTTGCAGCCTAATTTTCCTGCCTGGACAGTTGGAATGACTCTCCTCTAAGCACATAGTGTTGTCTGTGTCATCATTTCAAACCAGCCAGCAAGTTCTGTATGGCACCAGAACTAGTGCTGGAATGAGGTGCAAGCCAGAGATCCCAACTCAGACAAGCAAATGCTTCTGAACTCACGAGCTCATTGTCCAGAGTTTGTGCTAAAGAACAAGCCCAGGACACCTGCCAAAAATCACAAGGCTCTTGTACAGCTAGCAAGAAAAAAAACACAAAAGAAGAAGAAAAAAAACCTAGGCCAAAATGAAACCCCGAATCTTAGAACTATGCTGAAAACATGAAATAAAATCACACCAGCTCCAGGCAAAGAATAAGGATTTTTTTGCCTCTAAAGCAGCTATTTAAAACACACCAACCCGCTACAATACTGCCTTCCATTATGATTCCTGTCCTTTTTGGGGCCAAGGAGCTTGAAGAAAAGCATAAAATCAGACAAGTGCAGATGACTCAGGACTGAATGGGTTGCTTCCAAAGTGAAAGCTCAAGGGTATTTCATGACTGTGAATTCTTTTCCTCTTACACACAGGCCTGGTGAGAATTTACGTGACAGCCAAACCGTTCTCATCTTGGGCTATCTTTTCTCACCTCAAGTATTGTAATTTCAAACTTATTTAGTTTAAAGCAGCTAGAGAAATGATGTAACAGTGCTTTGGGCAAGCAGCAGATACGGCGGCATCAGGTTGAAGACATAGATAAGCCATGTGAAATCCTTGAGGTAACAGATGATGTTCCTTAGAAACATCTTGTGTAAGAAATGAAAAACGTCTTTAGGCACTAAAGATCAAAAATCTGGAAAAGCAAGAGAACAGCCGCCTAAGCTGAATGGGTGAGGCCTGTCATGTGAAATTAGCAGATGGTGAAATAGACAAAAGGTGCGAAAACTCGAAGAGCCATCGAAAGCCTATCACTGCTGTGGAGATAGGTCAATGAACAAAAC